>NC_137510.1:20945000-20972500 GCF_041902795.1 Electrophorus electricus
GCCTGGAGCCACTTGTGGAACAAGTGAGAGACGCAATGGAGACAGAAAGAAAAGGCTGTCCAGACGAGAGAGAGAGAGAGAGAGAAGGAAAAAATAACAGACAGGGAAACGGCGAGACAGTGAGACAGAGAGAGAGTGGGGAGATACCTACAGTACTTCAGACACTGCTCCGTCGATCCAGTGCTTCTTAGTCCCTGACTCGAATGTCAGTGAATACACAGCCCAGGCAGTGCATCGATATGGACAGCAGAGTGTTGGGCAAGCTGCCGTCTGCTGGCCCACACTCTGCATGCCAGACAAAAGATAGCACACACACTCAATTACTGCCACCTTCATCCTGCTTTCAGCTGAGACTGCCTTTCAAGGGAAAGATAAATAACCACCGAGCCACCGAAGTACAAAATACAGTCACAAAGCAGTGGATACAAACAACAGAAAATGAATCATCTAAATGTCCACCACACCAAGACCACACGCCACAGCCACACTCAGTAAGAGGGCCGGTGAATCATAATAACCAAAAGATATCGCATCAGCAATATAATGAAAAGAAAATGTCCAACCTCTTTACTGTCAAAGAAGTAGCATTGAGAAAATTATAAGGTATAAGCCATTTACATGTCTGGAAAGAGTTCTGTTCGATGTGTAGCGTAAAACCCGTGATTTCATTATTTCTGAATTCACTGCCCAGTTAAAAGCCTGCCATCCACTCTGCCTTCTGTCCTGCAATCCCTGGCTTTGAACGCAAGGGAAGGAGAGGAACTTCAAGATCGGCTAAGTAATTGAAATGGAAATGTGGTCATGCAATTAAGGCCTCTTCAGGAAATCCATTAGTAGCAGAGAACGTCAGTCAGCATCAGCTAGGTCGAAGTCTGATCCAAATGGTTAGTGGTGCTTGGCTTCAACCAGTGAGCAGCGGTCGGTGACGTCCCCTCCTGCCAGTTCATTAAGCTCTGTTCAGGAAATCCGCGTGGCCGACTTCCTTTCTTCTCCTTGGGAAGAGACTTGCTAAGTTCTCCGAAGGGATAATGTTGAATTTGTGTTGCTGTTAAAATGATGACTCTAAAGCTTTATTTATTTATTTATCTTGCTGAAGACCTTTGCTCCTTGGCAACTTTCGGCTGCCAAGTGTTTGGAATGTTTCATTGATCTGCCAGCATCTATGTTTTCTGCTCGTGTGTAATTGGCTAAGCTAGTCACTGCATTTACACGCAAAACACTGAGACAACCTTCTCCCTCGTGTGTGTGTGTGTCAGAGCGCAAGAGAGAAATATAAAGGAACAGAGAGACAAGCAGAGGGAGAGAGAGAGAGAGAGAGAGAGCGAGAGAAAGCACTGTGGCTCATGTGTTTATTAAGGTCATTTACTGAGAAGAAATGCGAGTCTGAAGTTTTGAACGTGGAGGTAATTAGGGGCGTCTGCAGCCTCCCTGGTCATATTTCCCGGGGAGTGCGAGGGCAGAGGAGAAGGTGACAGAGTGCTGAGCACGGACCCTGAACTCCTCCGAGTTCAATAAAACCGAGTCCGGCGCACAGAGCAGCCCTGCTGAACACGGAGGCTTCTACCTGCTGAATAGGCGTGCATTAGGAAGTAGGATAGCGTGAAGGAGGACAGTCGGGGGTGGGACGCAGAGAGGTGGGGCACAGAGGACGAGGAACAGCAGCGCGGTAGAGTGGCCTGGACAGATGGATGAAAGTGTGGTTCAGCTGGCACAGGTCCAGCTCCTCGGGCCCTTCCCAGAACTTCCTTAAAAAGGTTTTATGTCAGGTAAGCACTGTCACCAACACCCCCCCCCAGACAGGCTTGCGATGCACTGTGGGGCTGATGTGCCTGTCCTGCGTCAAGACGTACACAGGAAGTCCACAATGGATTATCTAAAGCAAACGGTCAGGTGTGCCTTTTAAAATGATATGACATGCTGAAACTCTAAATATTCTCGAGACAGCAGAGCAGCCTGATAAAATGGAAACTCCTCACATAGAGCAGATGTCATACATAAACACTCAGCACTTCTCGCATGTCTGTGATGTATGCAGTACATATAGCATCTTTTTTTTACAGATGCTTCCATAGGCTGTAAATTAGTATAGCCTATAGCCAATGTTATCTCTCATATATATATATATATATATATATATATTCAAGTTTCAAATTTGGTTTATTTGTCACATACATAGTCATACACAGTATAACTCACAGTGAAAGAGAAGGGTTGTGGAGAAATCAGGGGTAGCGGGGAGCGCGAAAAGAGCGCAAAAAGAGCCAGGTGTGGACGGAGCAGTCGTGACGGCAGTCTTGCATCAATGTATATATGTGTGTGTGTGTGTGTGTGTGTGTGTGTGTGTGTGTGTGCGTGTGTGTGTGTGTGTGTGGTATTCACAGTAATCAGTGCAATAACTGTGAGAAACCAGTAAACTATCAAATTACCACTTAAATAGTAAGAGCAACAATAAAAAGTTGGGAAGCAACGTGAACTTAAGAAAGGAAGGTAAAGTAAGCAGTGGCTCTGCAAAGTGCAGCAATATTTGAGTTTGCCTGACACTTGAGGTTCATTTCAGTCCAAGCCTTACAGGTATTCACTTGTTTTGAGGGAAAAGACCCAATTTCTAGGCTACAAGACAGCAAGGTTTCTCACTGGAACAAGCCCTGCAAGTATCTTTAAATCTTTACAAGCTTGCAAGTAATCTTTTCGCGTACTATTTAAAAGAACATCCTTTCTTCCCTGATCAAATCTGTCAATTCTCTACACAGATTTACTAGACCCACTCAATGCTGTGGCATCTGTTATTCCGACATGTAGAGCTGGTATATCCCCAGTGAACTGGGACAATATGAAGAAAGTTCACGCTGAGAAATGACATACAAAGGCTGATTTATACCTCAGACAAAGCTAACACGGCTAATTAGGCCTGCTCCCCCTGCTCCGTCACGCGGAGGGCTGGTCCCTCGAAGACGAGCTCTCCGCCAGCGAGGGAGTGCACTCGGAGGCTGGAACCACAGCACACGGAGCCCGGCTAAATGTCAGCGCTCTGCTTTTGTTTGTTGTTTGTCTTTTCCTTCCTTCCAACGCCTGCGGTGGTAAACTCTGGGGCAGTAGAGTTGGCCTCGATTCCCTTCCTGCACCCCCCCCAACTCCCCAACTCCCCCAGAGGAGAGCAATCTCACTATACCTCTATGGGGAGGGTTGGCAGTGATTGTGGAGCTCCTGAGATGCCAAGCTAGCAGTGCCTGCTGTCAGATCCGTCCATGCTGGTTGACCTCACCCTCAATGCCCTGCGTGCCTCTGCCAGCAGCCGGGGGCTGTTGAGTCACTCCCTCACTCTTCCTCTCGCTCCCTGGCACAGGCACAGTGCCACGCTGCCCACACCGCATCACCTCGCTGCCGCGGTCGCAACCCCACATTGGCACGGGGGAGGAGGGAGTTTGCCAAGCGGTGCCCATTGTTTGGTGTTCGCAAAATCACGGTGTCGATCCAAAACCTGCCGCGGAGTCACTTTCAGCCTCCCGCTCCAGAAAAGCAGCGCCGGGGGCTGTTTGAGGTAGTGGACATCGCAGTCTTTCCAATGTCACTCCCAGAACACCCAATCAACCGGACACAGCAACAACCGGCTCCGGTCCACAAACATCGTTATGTATGGTAATCTTTTCTGGTCTCTTACTCAGGCTTCATTTCGATTGGTGGTGATTTTGCCATTTTGTTGTTTGAAGGATGGCAAAATGACCCGTTTTTCCCCGGCAACGGAGAACTCCAGAGAACAATCGCGGTGATCCTAACGACTGTCCTCGCTGCCACTGGGAAAGTGTGAGAGCTACAAAAGCCAAACAGTATGTAAATGCACCTTCTGCTGATTACTCTCCCAGGCAGGAGGCAGCGGGGAACGTCTCAGCTCTGGGTTGGAGGGTAGAACATAAAAACAAACATGAGAAACAAACAAACAAACAAACAACAATAAAAAAAAAAACATCAGGCACTGAAATCACAGGCGCACGGCGGAACAGCACTGATCGTACCAGCTGGGTTCAGTTAAAGCACTACAGCTACCAGAGCATCATATATTTCCAACAGCTGCAGCTACTGTGACCTTTGACGTTACTGATTTGCTCTCACATACTGCTTTGGCTGTGTGTCTAGTACCCAAGAGTGTAGGCTACATACGTATGTACACCAGCTAAAGGAAATATTTCGAATTTCTTTAGATTTATAAGAGCACTGTTATCGCATAACTAACTAAGTTTCCCGCAGTTGAATTTTAATATTTCCTCTACGGATTCATGTTAGCATTCGGCATTCACATATAGTTATGCAGATATCATGACGGGTGGCTGTCATCCAGTCTCACTGAGGGATTGAAAGAAGTGCGACTGATTGGCTGTACACAGCACTCGCAAAGAAAGAAGACAGCAAACATCAGCTTGGTACATTCCTGCAAATATTTGCTTCATTAGAAGGAATCGGCCGAGTTCCCCTTCCGCCATCTGCCCAGGCAATAAAGTTATCCAGACGTAGAATTCAGACGGGTATTAACTGCTCTTTGATAACTATGAAACATCTTGTATCATTAACAAACAATGCAAGGGCTGGCACCGGGCTGAAACATGACAGGCTTTGCTCTTTACTTTCTAAGCTCACATCCGTAGATGTCTTGGAGAAGTCTGGGATAAATGAAATTCATATCCACTTCACTTTGCAGTTTATGATTTATTTATAGCAAATACCTGCAAGAGCCTCATTAATATGTGCATGTGTTTGTGCAGCGTGGGCTTCGGTGATTAGTGTTACTCACTGCGTCCTGAAGCGTTTCCTCCAGGCCAAGACCAGGCCTCTCCTGTGAATATCCAATCAGCCTACAAATCTCCATTCTGTCTTTCCCACTTACTCCGATCTAGACCCAGATCTGTAATTCCACGGTCATGCAACGTAAGTGAGCTAAATACCTCCTTGTTGAGCAGGCAGATGAACTACCGCAATTTTAGGGGGTTTCAGAACAGGAACCTAAACGTGCCAGCAGAGACGACGTCTCTCAAAACAGCGTCTGACCATGGTCGACATGGTCAACGGGATTTATTTAGCATGTAACGCGCATTGTGAAAATGTAGGACAGGCAGTCTTCCCATTGTGTCGAACATGCTGCCATATGTCACTGAGAAGGAACTGATTCCAGGTCTCACATGCTTTGCTGAGGCATGTAATTAGTGCACCAGGACTATATGCTACCTTTGTCTCCACTGTCACAGATAAACTCCACATTCTGCGCTGTTGAACTGCACCTTATTAACACTTGCTGCCATAACTAGACCAGATGTCACGGGCCCATTGTCACACAAATCTAGTTAATTAATCCTCTCAAACTGCTCTCTTCTCCCTAGCCTGTTGCTGAATCAGGCACTTCTGATTCAATTTGCTGCACTTTTTTTTTTTCTCTGTGAAGGCAGCATTTTGGAGTCTCTGGGACCTTGTGTTTGTTAAGTGATGAGCAGCCAGACTCGAGTACCTGTGATGGATGGCGCTTAATAAGAGAATGAACTAAAATGATGTCAGAGAATAACACATTTCTCCATAATTATTTTGTGCACTGGTCTGAGTAGTAATTGCCGTGGTTTTGCTCCATGCTGCACTGATGCACATCTGATGGATGTCAGTTGTCAAGCCGAGCTGAGGAGAGCGTGGAGATTCTGTGGGAGTGCGTTGAAAATTCTAATATTTCCTCGCAAGGCAATCTCTTTGTGTTGCCTGTATCTATTTAGACAAGTCTCCGTTCTGCCTGTCAAAACTTCAGAGCTGTAGTCAAATTATGTGGCTAGGCTGATGACACACAAAAGGACCTCTCAATACGTTGAATATCCATAATGACAAAGGTGCACGGCCTACAGCCTTCTGACAAACACCGAGCTGATGGCAGTAGGGTGCTAATGTATAGCCTTTGTTAGAGAAGAACGGTTATCTCTTTCACACAATTTCATAATTTACAGCTCAGTAATAGGCTATAAGCATTTGGTATCTGCGGAATTTTAAAGGGGAAGTACACCCACAATCCAACACCTGTTAGATTTCTCTTGGATGTTTATCTAGATGTGTAAAGATTTTGTGTCAGTATTTACAGTATTTACAGTATTTACAGTTACATTTTTGTTTTTTTCAATCAGATGAAATGACCTCGCTATGTATGCTAATCGAGCTGTCAATTTAATTTCCTCAAAGAATGTGTTAATAAAAAATGGCAATAAAACAACAAAGGGCTATTTGTCCCCACAGTTATGGTGTTCCTATTGAGGATTGGTCCATTGCCTTCTTTATTGTTCATAGGTTTGGGTTGCTTGAGGTGGTATAATCCACTCCTGTCTTTGGTTTAAAAACAGCATATTACATCAGTGGAATGTGCTTGCTAAAGGTATTTGTTTTAGTACTGTTTAGTACTTAAATTCAGTGATCAGCAACGTGTGGTGTGTCAATGTTGGTTGTGGAAATTTCCCATGGAGAAAATTGGAAAGTAGAGTAAAAGCAAGAATTCCTCTATTAAGAGGCAGACCTTTATGATGCTAACTAAAATCAACTAGTTTAGAAGGCTGTGTCCTATTTCTGGGACCCAGCAATGCCACGGTCAGCTGTGACCAGGACTCGGAGGGAGCATGACATACTCTCATTGGGTGGAGAAGATGACCTGGTTCCTCTCTCCCTCTCGACCCTAAGAGGCCGCGTGAAGTAGTGATACAGCAGACACCGTGCACTTTGCATTCTGGAGACTAGGTCCTGGTATGATTTTAAATCAGGCAGACACCCAAGAGGTGCCTGGGAGCCACTCTCCATGACACCAGTTAATATTATAACGAGATCTCTAGCTTTGATCTCACCATGACCAGCAGTGTCAAACGCCGGTAATATGACGAGGAATGACCCCGGTACGCTCTGTTTAGACTGAGAAAACTAAAACTCCAAGTATTAAAAACACAAACAAACAAAAAACAAAACAAAAATCCACCAGCAGATTATTTAAAAGAAGTTACCCCAGTGTTTTAAAGTTCAAGTCCTGGAGTATCTATGTCCAGTAGACCTTTCCTTGCTTTATCTACCAACTCCCCCTAAATTATAATTAGAAGCAATTAAGCACAGTTCTAACTTTTAATATTTTTAATATTGCCTCAATATCCATAAAGGTGGGAGATAAATGAAGCAAAAAAAAAAAAGCAAACATAATTAAAATAAATTTGAACTAAAGAATATAACTATAATAATATTTGAACTAAGAATATAACTATAATAATATTTCAACTAAAGAATATAACTATAATAATATTTTAACTAAAGAATATAACTTTAATAATATTTCAACTAAGAATATAACTATAATATTTGAACTAAAGAATATAACTATAATAATATTTGAACTTAGAATATAACTATAATAATATTTGAACTAAAGAATATAACTATAATAATATTTCAACTAAAGAATATAACTATAATAATATTTCAACTAAGAATATAACTATAATAATATTTGAACTAAAGAATATAACTATAATAATATTTGAACTAAGAATCAAATTAATGCACAGTTATCTCACTTCTATGCATAGGTGTGTTTGACTTGAAATTTGGTAGAGACGCAAGTATGGGGTGGAATGTGTCAGGCAGAGGGGAAACCAGACAATATTTAGTTACTTTTGTAAATACACAACCCCATTTTAACACCAGACTCCAGTTTATCTCTAATTTAATGATCTGATTAGAATATGAACCATATTATGAACTGAACACAACTTGTCACAATTCTCTATTTCTTTCTGCATTTTTGGCTCTCATTCTTGACTGAAGTGTTTCCAAAACACACGAAACATCAAAGAATTGTGTCGTTAAGATGAAATTACTCCTGGAAGCAGACTACCCTGATGGCTTTGCTGCACAGCAACAGCCTTTCTGTCTTTGTGGCAAAATGGGCTCATTGTTCCGGACTAGCCTTGGCATAACAGAAATAGTCGATGCCGTCAAAAGCTGACATATTAAACTTTAGCACGCATTCGCAGAGGTCTGCGCATGCGCAGTGGTTATGCGACTGTAAAGTCTTGGCCCGTGCGATGTGTGAAGAAGCAGGTAGAGTAGATAAAAGCTGTTTTCTGCTGTGATGATGAGGAGTCACTCAACTGGTTTAATGACTGCCTCCATCACGGGCAGAATGATACATAAAAATATAAACAAAAGGACTTATGAGGGTCAATACCTGACATCCTCCTCCTTCTCTAAGGAGGTGACAATAGTGATCTGCCCTGAGGGAGCATGGTTAAGCACTATATACATTATCTTCTATTGGACTAAATGTGCACAGCAACAGCGGTAGCCGACCTGAAAATGAAATACTGTTTTAGATTCTGCACATGTATATTGTAATTTGCCTGTCCGTCTTTTGTCATTTATGTGAATGTCCTGTCATCTGTCATTTATGTGAATGTCCTGTCATCTGACATTTCTGTGAATGTCCTGTCATCTGACATTTATGTGAATGTCCTGAATGTCCTGTCATCTGTCATTTATGTGAATGTCCTGTCATCTGACATTTATGTGAATAGCTGATGCAACACTGAAATTTCTCTTTGGGATAAATAAAGTACTCTATTTTTTGCTGTGTCTTTCTCACTCTATCTATCTATCTATCTATCTATCTATCTATCTATCTATCTATCTATCTATCTATCTATCTATCTATCTATCTATCTATCTATCTATCTATCTATCTATCTATCTATCTATCTATCTATCCCCCACATAAACAATGCTACTTTTGACAAAACACTATTGCAATCAAAATATCCCTCTGACTCCCATGTAAATCAACTATTGCAACTACATGTTGCAAATTTACAATTTCAAAAATGAAATCTTTATTCAGTTAAAATGTATAGTTTTGATGTTATAAAAACTACTTCCTATTTCTGCTCACTGCTGGGGTAAGTATGAAAATGAGTGTAATTGATTTAGTTCAATTTTGGACCTCGATAAATTGCCGGGCACAGTTGTACGCCGAGATGATTATGTGAGGCTCAGGTATTTGACAGCCGTACAGTACAAGATACGCTTTATATACATAAGAAGGTGCAGTGGATGAAAAGGTATGGAAAAGTACAATTATATATACAAGGAAATACAGACAAATGCAGGATATGTTGGGCAGAGGAGTATATGCTTTGTTTATGTAGAAGTAAGGATCCTCACTATGGACACTGCAGTCTGTGTAGTTAGCGTATGTGGTAAGAGCAGCAAAAAAATAAATAGTAGCTGTGTACAATGTGTAGAGTTTATAGTCACAGAAGAGTGCAATGAGCAGATGAAACAACAATGCAAAGTGCTTTAACAAAGTGTACATAAAGAAGATGTATTAAATATATGAAGTGTGTAATAAATATGACAATATATTGCACAGAGACAGGACCAAAGCCTTAGCTACGATACAGTGATGATGCTGCTTTTAGAAACTGCACCGTGTCCACGAATGACAGAGACCAGAGAAGATTGTCCATGAGTGTCTGTGAAGTTATCGATGTGGGTGAAGGTGTGAGTGGAGGAGTGGGAGGATGAGTGATGACTGGACTGCAGTTTATTTGGGATCCTGATGGCCTGCAGGTAGAAACTGCTCTTCAACCTGCTGCTCCTGGATTGAATCCTGAGATAGTGCCTGCCTGATGGCGGCCTGGTGCGCAGTCCATATCCTAGGTGACTGCGGTCTGTGTTTTGCGAGCCTTCCTTAGACATTGTGTATGGAATATGTCCTGTAAGGCAGTAAGGCCTGTAAAATGTCTGTATTCGTGACAACGCCAAGTGTTTTGTTTGAGGTTTTAGTAGGGGGTAGGAATGATCAGTTTAGGCTGACATGATCACTGTTTTAAACGAAGACGAAGGATAGTAGCAGCGGAAGTGCGAGAGAATTGGGGAGCGTTCCAAAGTAGGCTACATGGAAGTCTGTATCCTAAATCATGTACTTCCATACTGTACTTTGCCAAGTTTTAGTATAACTGAGTAAGCACCATGTACACACTGCAAAAGTACTTCTGCATTGAATCCTGAGATTCAAGTCAGTATACTTTTCAGTATAACTCAATAATCTGGATGCCGTACTAAATTCAAAATAGAAAACTGCACACTAGTCACATATTCATTGTGGCCAAAAATTGTATGTAGTATGTAGTATAACCAAAGACACCTAGTAGTAGATATGTTCTACTCTGGCAATGTCACGGGACACTCCCCTCCACAAGTCACATGGTACGGCCTGCGTGCGGGGGGGGGGGGGGGGGGGGGGTTCAGCCTCGTTTGTAGCCATGCCCACTGTGATGGCACTCACCTGCACGGGGTTTAACGTCGAGCGTTTGTCTGTCTATTTAAATCTCTGCTAGTATGTGCATCGTGTTGGTCATTGTTTGCTGAAGTTTGTGGTCACTCCGGAGGAGGAGTGGAACACCCCCTGTCGAGCCAGGACCCGAGGGGCTCCACGGGGACTGCAATGCTGGGGATTTGACGGGGCCAGCTGGGTCTCTGGGAAACGAGGGAAAGGCCCACGTTCTTCAGCCTCCGTGGATGCACCAGGAACACCGAACGAGTCCGCCCAAGGCCCCGGAGGTGGACTGCCTCTGGGGCACTCCTAGAGCAGCTGGCGTGAGGAGGACCGTTCAGGGGAGTAGCGTGTTCGGAGTTGGGGCGAATGTGCACCCCCTGCGTGTCCAGCATGGCCAAGGACAGGCCTCCAGAGGCTGCGAGGTTAGCAGGCTCTGCATTACCGCACCTCCTGTGTATGTTTACAGGCGCATCTGTTTGTGTGTGTCTGTGCCTTTCGTCTGTCTACAGGGACTCTGCCTCTCTCCCTCCCACCGAGAGGTCTCCCTCGCTAGCAGTTTCTAGCTTGCCTTGTTTTGGGTTTTGGGACGGCGGCCTGGGGTTCGCAGTCCTGGGATGGACGCATCGGGAGCCGCACCCCTTGGGACGGGGCTCTGTCACGGAACGCAGATGTAGTTGTAAGCGTTACTGTTTTTTTAGTTTTTTTTAGAATCACTGTTACTGTTGTTTAGTCTTTGTTGTTATTAACGTTAACGCTGTTAATGTAAGAATGTTCAGCATTAATGTTTTGTGTAAGTGCCAACGTTGTCTTGTATGTTTTATGTTATTAAATGTCTCCCAACGTCGAGGAGTTCTGTACGTCCTGTTCCGCGCCCTGTGGCACTCGGGCCGGCGTTACAGGCAAGTATGCAGATAGAGCTATCTTTGTGGTGTACTGAATCCAACAATGCAATACAACAATTTCCAGTGTTCCTTCCAAAAGAGAAAAAAAACAATCGTTAACTCACAACCAGAAAACTGTTCCAGTCACAAATATAACTGTGAGTAGACTATATAGCTAGATACATTTTAAGCTAAATATTGCATGACAGATCTTAAACATTCTAGATGGAATAATGTCTTCTGCAACAGTCATCAAGTTTGAAATAATCAAAATATCTGAGGCTGACAAACTAAAGTAAATGTTAACTTAGCAACTGCTACCTTTAATCAGCAGGGAAAGTCTTTAAATGTTTTTATTGAGCATTATTGCTTGAATAGTGTAGTATAATAGAAGAAAAGAATAGTGTAGTAGAATAGTATAGTATATTTGAGTAGTGTAGAATACAGTATGCAGTATAATAATGTGTCATTTCAAATACATTTACTAGCCATACATTCCAAGTCTATTATGCACTACAAAAAGGAAGAGTTGGGGTTACCAGTGACCAAAAGAAAACATGAACAGTGTGGCCAAGATATGGCAGGACTCAACGAATGTAGTCCAAATGTGCAGCATAGATGTTTTTATATAGCTTCACAATTGGTGGGACTTTCCCTGTTTTATTACAACTGACACTGAGGTTTATGGCAAGAACAAGAACAACGCCTCAAATGCATGTGAGCCTTCCTTAGTGTTTTAGCTACTTTCTGTTACGCACCTGTTCAGTAAATTAAATGGCACTCACATTGTTGAAAATTGTGAAGATATGCATGCAACATTGGCTAAAAATTTTTATATGGGCACCTAATATGTGCAGCTGTGTAAAAGTATTTTATAGAAATGTCAACCATGGTGATACGTGATAGAAGCAACAACAGTAAAACAGTCTAATATACAAAATAAATCACATCTATAAAACAAAACTATGCTTTTAATTTTACAAGTGTTAGCTAATATTTCAAATAACTTACAGTTTGAGGTAATAAAGACACAAACAACATTCAGCGCTAACCAACTGTTGGCATATGTTGGATCACATAAACAAGACTGAGCAGCTACTTTCCAAATCAGTCAATCAATCAATCAATCAATCAATCAATCAATCAATCAAAGGCTTTCAGTTATAACAGAGAAAGTACACTTGAAAGGAACATAGCTGCTTTTAACAGACAGGCTTTGTATTCAACAAGTCTAGCTTTGGATTTTCGCCATTCGTGTGAAGAATATGCAATGTGTAATGCTAATCACCAAAGCCATCATCTCTACAAACACACACATGTAATAATAGCACACTTGGGTATAGGGCCTGGTATAAATAGTATGTTTTCTCACCAAAGAGAAAATCACACATGAAAAGAAAAAAAGACCAAAAGGCCTACATGAATAAGAGACAGGCTGACAGATACGAAAAAGAAAGGTGTCATATTTATAGAAGATTTGTGTAAATTGAATTTTGGGGGATAACTGGGGACTGTATGTGAAAAATGAAAGATCGCTTAAAAGCTGGTGACATGGTATTTTGGACTGACATTATCATAGTACAGACCAGCTTCCATCAGCCCCTACCAATAAATCCTGTTCAGTCCCTGTCTAATGACCCCCCTGCTAGATCCATCCATCAACTAATATGCATCGAACACTAAAGCACATATTTTGTGTATTCCAAAGACGAACAGATTCTCTACAACACTTACTCATTTCTCATATCATAAGGCAGCGACTGTTATTTTTAAAATTAGGTTGACAAGCTTCATGACAAAATTGCTCACACGACCTTTAGTTTACACAAGACCTCACCTGCCTTCCTGTATGTTTTGAGTGACAGGAACTCTTGCAGCGGGGAGTGCTGACGTGAACCCGAGACGTTCAAACAAGTAGCATTTTAAATCTCCATGCGCATCAGTGAACCCAAATGATGTCTTAGGAATCTGGCAACACATTATCACAAGAAGCTGAATTAGGTAAGACTCATAAAACCTGACTGCAATTGTGCGCTTGTAACATCCATCTCCAGGCAAAGAGGAGTGTGATGGATGAGGCCTCGTAATCTAGTGTTGAGCATCAGGCATTGATTCCCCTGAGAGCAAACCACCTGCTCTCTGCTTCCCAGATTGTGAGACATGAGTGTGAAATATGATAATTTTATCTTCAACACTCTTGTAAGGGAGAGCTTCTTGCACTTCTCCGCTTCAACTGAGATAAGGCATGTAGCTATTGGCAAGGCATCAAACCAGAAGTGTTGCTATGCTGGACTTGTTTGTCTTCATGGAGAGAAACAGTGATGCTTTTGTTTCCAGCATTACAGATTTTCCTATTCTTCTGTTGACAGAATGAAAAAAACTTTCCGTGGTACGTTTGTGTGTTAATACTCGGTAGTTTCATGAGGAGTAAGGGCGGATTAGACAGGCATGGTTAAGCGACTGCTGGAAAGTGGGCAATCATCTAGTTCACCGGAGCTGTGCTATTTAGCTTTGCCTACTTTTTGCCAGTGTGTAGCAAAACTGTCAATGTGAGAAGCAAGACTTTGATTTCCACAGTAGCCGTTCATCTGAAGTCCTTTTTATTGACTGTGTGTGAAGAAAATACAGTTATACCACCTCTCTGAGTTATGAACCAAACCATTTGGCCTTCAGAACCTCATAATCACCCCAGCGTTAGGGACCTAGTCTGTTTTAATCTCGATGTCCTTGTGACAGTGTGCATAGGCAACAGTTCTCCTGTCTAGACAAAAGACACTATCCTGCTACAGAAGTCTTCCCCCACAAAGACAGCTTCTGCCTCATCTCATGGAGGCTTTGATCTCTTCTCTCGGTTTCCTCTTGTCAATCTTGGTCGGAACAATGCGCCTCCCCACTTTACCCCCGCCCCTCCCCCTTGTGGAGGAGCTGAAGATTAGCCAGCCTCACAGGCAAGGCTTTTGAATTAGAGTTTAATAATTCAGTTATTTTAAGACCATCCACCACTGACTTCTTCATGAGTCCTGGCGAAACGTAGCAAATAAGAGGCATGGCCAGGCTGAGCAGGCGGCCTCCCAGCACTTATGACCCCTTTGGAAGAAAACACGGTAGAATAAAACACATCTCTTGGCATTAGATCACTCTACGCTGCTTCAGTAAACTTTCCTTAGGATTCACGTCAGTTTATACAGAATTGCTACAAAGCGACACTAAAAAAACCTAAAGGTATAACATAACCAGGAGGTGGAATTCACATGTAGGCATCGTATATATGTGGGCCTGGAGATCAGCATCCCAGTTGTGTGGCAATTGAGAAATCTAGAGTGGTGCTGATACCGTGTTGCTGTGGTATCAGAAAAAAGTGAAAATCCAGAGTGGTTGAAAATCCAGAGTGGTTGCAGAAGAGAACTGAGGAATCCAGAGTGATTGTGTGATAACAGCAGAGAACTGAAAATGCACAGTGATTGTGTGGTAGCAGGAGAGAGCTGAGAAATTCAGAGTGATTGCATGGCCTCAGGAGAGAGCTGCAGGTACTGTAAGGGTCGATGAGTCACATTTCTTTCTGTTTAACACAGCGAGCTGCTGTTGATCTGTGCTAAGCTCAGATATGCTGATATTCACACTCTAATAGCATGACTGGCATGATCCTACCTGCAATAGGAGGATTATAGCAGATGGGCCAGCAGGCGCTCACTCAGTATAACCTTAAGACGGATGAAACACCTCTGCAAGGGGAATGGTCTTCGGAAGGGAGCTTGTTTCGCTGTATGTTAGCTGAGAATACCTTTTCGTGACCATTTAATCATTACTTTTGGTGCCACTTCATAAATGCGGTACGTCAGCATGAAACCCTAACGCTAACCTAACGGTCTGATCTTTCTATTATTTATGCACTATATACCGTGCATGACATTGGGTGCTCATTGCTAATAATTCGTATCTATATCTGTGTACGTTCACTTAGTGGACAACGGGAATTAGCTTCGGTTCGTGCCCTAATCAAACGGCCTGTGTTCTTCAGTCCCTGCTGAGATAAGCGACCGGGCGGAGGAGACGGAATCCGCCTCTGACCTTTGCGTGGGCGGAAAGTCACCTCTGTGTCGCTCCCCTGTCGCGCCAAGCCGGAACAAGGTGCTGCTGACTCGTTTTTCTGTCCCACACACAGAAAGGGGGGGGCGTTCATGGGATCGAGAGAAGGGGGGGTGGGGGGGGGGGGCGTGTCGGCTGCCCGTCGAGCGTACCAACTTCGCATTTAAGTCAATGATGCGAGTGGCAAGAACTCAGCGGGCGGGCACAGCAGGCCGGCGGCGCTGCATATGCTCCAGCGCTGCCAGCGCACTGCCGCCAGCGTATTTTTGGGCGCGGCTCAACAGGACGGCGTGTACTCAGAAGCTGGAAAAATGCTTCAGAGGCAGAAAATAGCCCCTCTCACGCTTGGAAATTGGTGTGATTTCGCTGTTTGAGTTTGAACTCTTCGGGGGGGGGGGTTGGATTAGGCACACTGTAAATATTTAGGAACAATAACACGTCTGTAATGAAGGAGAAAGTCTTAAAGAAACAGCAGTGGGAAAAGATGGACGTTAAATGAACTGGTGGAGACCAGCGTGTCTGCGTAGTATGGGCGTCTGTGAGCTAATATCACTTCACCGCTACAATGTCCTTACTCGGTAGGATAAAACACTCCCTTCTATAAACAGCTACACCTGCCTATAAATACACATTTCAACCAGACAATGACCTTATTTAGCTATTCACATGACCTCTGAATGACAAGAAATAAACAGAATGAATATATGCAAATGCTGGGCGTCAACAGAGCAATTATATGTGTTTATGACCTACAATAGTAGTATACCAAATTCAAATAACAGTAAGCGATAGGAGCCCATGTCCGTGTATTCTAGACTGCTTATTAATCATCGTCTCTTGGCTGTGACCCACGAAATCGTGAAATCTGCACCCATTTACAGTCTTAGCTCTTTTATCTGTTCTCGTGCTCCTTCACAGCCACACGAACAGTGACCTTCTGTTATGACGGGGATGGTTAGTCCTCACTGCAGTACGTGCTACGTCGTTACAGCAGAGCCATGTGAAACACTCATTACGGCATTCTCTCTCTCTCTCTCTCTCTCTCTCTCTCTCTCTCTCTCTCTCTCTCTCTCTCTCTCTCTCTCTCTCTCCTTGTGTGTGCTGGCAGGCTCAGAGAGCAACCGTGTGTATAAATACGGAACTCATTTCCTGATTATTGCAGAAAGTCATGCAGGACCCCATGCACAACCTAATCATCCCAATAAATGAAGGTATTCAGCAATGAGCCGCAATCAGACTCCCGCAGAGCTGAGCCCACAGCTCCACAGACACCCCCTTACAGGAGCCCTGGCTCGACACAAATGATTAATTAATACAGCAGGCAAATGACTCACGGTCGTCTCTCTCATCCTAAACAATTTCTTCTGCCTCACAGTTATCCAGCAAATGGCTGCCTCACATAAACAGATCATTATTTTTGCACTCAGCTCGGGCCAAGAACATGGAAAACTCAGCCACTGACAGTCAGACTAAACAGCTACCACTAGGACACACAACGCAGAGCAGATTTGCCTTGTATGTGCACAATCATGAAGAAAGGTTCATATAAATTCATGAGAGCACACAAGAAAACAGTAATTGTCCATTGTTCCACCTGCAGACATCGCATAGTAAAATCACTGGTGCGGAATGAACTCCCACAGAGGTGAAGTGAATCAAATGTAACTCTGTAGGAGTCAACTCTGATGCCATTACTGTGTAGAGATTAATCTCGAGAGTTGGTCTAAACTCTTTAAAAATCAAGGGGGAAGTGAATCATTTGGGCATGGATGCTTGCATGTTGAGTTATTGAGAGCTTGTTCTCCACGCCTCCCAGAAAGATTCTCATCTCATTTTGTCATCTCAGGACAGCGAGAGCATGTAATCATAACATACACATTTCCATGGGCCTGAACCATTCCAGCCACAGTGGAACATTTTTTTTTTGGTTGGCATATAGCTCCAAAAAATGCCTAAAAATGGCTAAATAATGGATTTTGTGTCCAAGAAGGCCTGAAAGAAAAAAAAAAAAGGTTATTGCCACCATTGTTTATTTACTGCAACGAGTTCATGTCACTGCCGGTTTGGGCTAATTTACTGATTAACCTCTAACCCGTGGTGGCACCTCACTATTTTGGCTTCTACGGAAAATAATTTGTTGCGTTACGCCTGCCTTTAATGCTTTTATATTTCACCCAGTGCACTAGATTCTGTGGGCAAGCACACATGGATGTCCTCGTCCCAGCGTTCTGAAGTCTACAGCCCAGTGGAACAGCGGCTTCTTATTTCTAGCTACATCATGTCCTTGAAACTGGGCTTTTGGAAACGGTGGTATTGTTACAACATGGCACTTCAGAGAAAAGCCCTTCTGGAGCCTCCAGAAAGCAAACCTCACAGCTTGCGATTCCCAGCGTGTGCCGTGTGCTTAGGGCTTAGCAGGAGAGTACTACACAGCTGTGTTTTTAGATTTGACACTTATTTTTAGTATTATCATGTTATTAAGTATTACTGTAACTGCATAGTGACGAAATTGCTTTTAAGAATTTAGCTGAACTGTAGAAACTTGATTTGAGCAGTTCTGATGAAATCGAGGCGTGTACCAGAACTCCTCAACCTCCACACGTTGCCTGGATTGACTCACAGTTTTCTCCTCAGTGAAATTCTACTGAAAGGCCAAATGTCAGTATGTCCTAAATGAAAACATTGGAACATTGGAAATCTGGAATCATATATCCTAAAATTATAAAATACACAATAAATGGCTCATACACTAGACATAATGGTATGTACTGCATGTTTTCCAGTATCACAAATTGTGATAATTAACAGCTTGCAAATGGAACAGGACAAAATCTGGAGCATCTCGGTGACTGGTCGGTAACGCAGTAATGTAAAATATGGCAGTAATGCATTTATGCAGCCAGACAGCTGCTCTGGAGCCCTCTCACGGCTTTGATAAGGTCCTGGTTTAAGGCCAGCGCCTGCATTAGTCTGCTGTGCAGCTCTCTCTCTGCCTGTCATGGTGGAGCCTTCAGAGCAGGGATCAAATAGGTGTCTCTCTCAGGCACCCTCTCGGTCACAGTGGACAGCAGAGGTATCAAAGGCTGACTTATTACCGCCCCTCTCCACCTCCTCCCACACTCCCCCTGCCAACCCCACGTCGAAAAGAGCTCGAGCAAGAAACCCACAATTAGGATGAACTGCGGAGGAGCCCCGGCCCCCCCAGGGGCCTCCCGGAGGGTGCCTGCAGAAGGCCCAATCCCCCTTCGCTTTCACGCCACTGTCTGGAGAGGGAAGCAGGCTTTCGCTTCCGCAGCAGCAAGGTAGGGCAGCTCGAGCTGGAAAACAGGGAATCAGGGCGAGAACATAAGAGGAACCTCCAGATCAACCAGCCATTACATCAGTAAGAGGAGTGCTGTAGCTCGTCGTAAATCAAATGAGATCAAATCAGGTTATTCAGATTGGTTCAGTATATGCAACAGCAGTTTCATTTATAGCGTTATTGCCGCGGCATTAAATTGAACCGCTCGGCAATGGAGGAAAGGAACATATTGTCTCGAGGAACAATTAAGACCGGACTCAAGAAAACAGCAATAGCGATGCTTTTTGTTTTCCCCCTCAAATAGAGTTGGAGGAAATTCCTCTGATTCAACACATCGGCGCCATATGGAACCAGCGGTCCATCACAATGTGCTTGACAGCGTGAATTTGACAACTTCAAAGTGCAGTTCAAACAATTTTGCAGTGCACTTTGATGAAACGGAAGGAACGCGCCTCTCCAGAGCCCATACTTCTTCTCTGCCCAAAGTTCTGAGTATTCTTACATGATGACACGTGCTGTTTTCACTGGCACTGAGCAGTTATGCTGGGTTACACAGTGAGGCCTAAATCGGTAATCGCACTAATCTGGAGTTCTGGTGATTTTGCAGCTTGGTCCCAGCAAACTGGCATATGATCTCTAATGAACAGGTTATAGATCCATGCATTTATGGTAGTTTGGGAATACAGTGTCCCACACATGCAGTAAAGTCTACTTGGATGCAAGTGCTCTCTCCCCTCTCTTATGTCCCATAAGCAATAAACAGAAGAGGCATCTGTGATTAGTTCACAGAACAACTGTGTGTCATTATTTATGTGACGAGACATTCAGATGACTCTTACAGATAAACACAATGCAGTATTTTAATACATAATGTGAAATGTTCATTGTTAACTGGCCCAGAAGGAAAAGACTGGAATTAAAATTCGATGTGTAACAGAAACTGAATGTGGACCTAATCTTTCCTGCTCCTGGACAACCAAATCTGTCTAAAAGTCCTCCCACCAAGTACTCCTGCTACTTTTTTTTTTTTTTTTGACTCTCCTCTTGGAAAGGACTACGTTTGGTGGTTCTTCTCTGCTGATGGCTGGAGTTTACACTCTCTGGTGTGAAATGTGTGCATAATCTAATGATCTAGCAGAGTCTGCTTTCTGGGGTGGTTTTAGAGCCGAGATTCTGCTGCAGAGTCTGCGATGGAAGTGTGAGCTGATAATTCACTGGAAGCTTAATATGACCTGGCACAAAATGCACAATCTGAATTTGCGGAGAGAACTTACAAACTCAGCTGAACAGCTGCATAATAGTGTAGACTGCTCTTTCCCCACCACTTATGGGTTACGGAGTGCTGCATGGTTTCTGGTCAGCGGTAAGCAGCTGCCGAAAGACAAGACCCTGTTCTGGGGTGAAGTGCACCTCATACACTGTGCCATTATCTTCCCACAGGCTAGTCAGGTAACGATGACTCCGCATGAGGGGGGAACCACATGAACCTGCTGGAAGACTAAGGAATTACAGGAACTCCTCAATACCACTGAATATGTTCTCACTGGCAATATGCAAGCATTTTGATTAAGTACTAATATGTTTATGTCATCTATTAAAATAGTAAAAAAAAAAAAAAAAATATATATATATATATATATATATATATATATATAATAATAATAAAAAGCATTTAAAATACTGTTGAGCAACATTAAGCTTCGCAACCTCTGTGGAAATCTCAGTCAACTAGTCTGCACCAAAATAATTTGAAGCAGCATAATATCACATTACCTTAAAAGTCAGATAAACCCCATTTGCAGTGTTCAGAAGAATGCAACAGATGGACGTAAATAAAAAAAAAAGAACAACACAGTGAGCTCAGTAAAGGCTGTGGCAGTGAGCGTAATCGGATAGGGCAGGGTGAAGTAATTGGCAACAAATTGAAGTCTCCACATGACAGACCTCATGTCACTGTCAGTTTATTCCAGAATGCTGAGGGCAATAGGTGAGAGTTTTTATCAAAGGAGCAGCTCAGAGCCCTTCAGTGAGCATCTGCCTGGAGATCAATACAGCAATATATTGTGGTGGGGCAAAGAACTTTTGCCCATGTGTTCTGTCAGGGAGATCATCCATCATGTGCTGTAACGGAGGCCCCAAAGACTTTCGCTCACCTCTCACGTCTCGGTTTCGATGTCAGCAGAAAGAGCATCCGACCACCGAAGAGCCGCTCGCGTCTCAGAGGTGGCGAGCCAGCGTTTGCCGACGCCAGGCCGGCACATCAGGGCCGGGTCGGTGACCCAGGTAAAGAACAGGTGGCCAGATTGTGTGGGCACTGTCAGATGTCATTCTCCCTCGGAGATAAAGAGCAGCGCGATCGTTTGACACTGAGGTCACACCTGACACATGTGAGGTCTGAATGCCTCGAGGAGACCCAACGAGCCTGGACGAGCGGAGTCTGATGGCAACAATCTGAAAAGGGCGTCAGCCAGACAATGCACACTGTGAAGGCAAGTGACAATAACAAAGCTGCGTCTGACCTGAATTTTACTCTCCCATTCGAAGCCCTGCATTAGCTGATGGAGTATTCAGTTGATGGATCGGTTCTGCTTGCAAGTGGAAACACATGCAAACTCATCCCACCGTACTGCACACACGTGGCGAGAGACGTCAATCCTATTCCTGTTCAGTCACCGATCCATGAACTTCTAGGTCAGAGTTCAGTCATCTCGGTGCATGTAAGTCTTAACGAGTCAGCAGTATTTAAAACCCTTCTGGACTGCAGACGGTGGCGGATCAGCCCAGTGCCAGGGGCATGCCGCTGGGTTACTTCACACAGCCGTGTCTCTCCTCTGAGGTTGCTGCTCTGGAGCTCCCGGATGTCCTGTCTTTGGCACTGACAAGATCACACTGACCTGACAGCACCTCCTATGGGGAGCACCCATGTCTCCCTTTGGTTCTGCAGGGTTACCGGCTTTGATTGACAGCTTGGGCTCTTGTATGGAGATACCTGGCCTGACTTGGCATTTGAATGCAGCGCCAGAGGCGTTTGGGTGATTCGAATCAACATGAGTGATTCGAAAACACCAGAGCCAAACATATTCCTGGTTAGCTGCACATGTTCTTCTACAGTGGAATGGAGTGGAGGTATAAAGATCAAAGACAAGCAAGCCGTGATCCATGTGGGGATTTAAGGAGCACATGGACACAGTGATCCAGACGAAGGCGTTTCCTTTATGGTGCCTCGGTCAGTCTCGCTGTCTAACTATATAAAGCATGCTTGCGGAGCTATACACCTCCCAGTGTATCTGTGTTATTCGTGTTGGACGTTTTCACTAAGATTATTTGCTCTAGAGTGTATTCACTGTGCATTTTATAGTCAATAAGCCAAATCATTAACTCCACCCCAACGAGCGCATGCTATAACTCTCCTGTAAACACCGCTGCCCACCTCTTTACCAGCCCCTTCTGCAGCACCTTGAAAACCTGATTAATTGACTTGTCAGCAGACTATTTTTATCCTGGTCCCCTGACGGCTACGGATCCACAGTCCTTCCCAGTGTCCTTCGGTGTCCTGCTGAGCGTTGGGTGATGCTAAAGGCCAACGGGCTCCTTCCGGCACCTTCTGGTGTGGGCGAACCCACTGATTGGTGGGACAGAGAGATGGAACTTCTTGTTCAGATTCGGAGACTTGGCCTGGAGGCGTCAGCCTATGTAATGCATCGAGAGACCTCCAATGTATAGTCACTGTCATTGGCGTAGGGTAGGGTAGAGAAACCCAGACTGCAGGTGGCAGGTTTAGAGCACAGCTTACTGCAGACGAGAGGAGGTATATGTGCATAGTCACGGAAAGTTGTAGCGGGCCTTGCAATGACAATCTGAATGACATTGCACTGTAAGCAACTGGCATAAGACATTATGCAATGCTGAACTATGTAACATAACCAGCCAAATATCCCGTTGCTAAGAGAAACAGGTCCTGTGGTATAAAGAAACGGTTTGGCCAGGGAGTTTTTCCGTTCTGCCCTTCAGAACTCCCACTGAGATTAACCACATGGGTTTTTACTATAAGAGGAAGTTGCATTTATTTCATTGCATCTGATTTTTAACAACAGTCCCTGTTGGTGTGTGTGAAACAGAATCCTTTGTTAAATATTATACAGCTTAAAATATACCTTAGCAATTATTCAACTAAATTTATTGTGCCACTCCACTACAGGGGAGATGCTTAAAAAGTCAATACTCTGTCTGTGCTTAGTTTAATGTTTTTGCACACTCCAAATAGTCAAACTAGAAAGCAATCACATTTTATTTGATAAGTTTCAGCAAAAATCTAATTTTCCTTTAGAACTGCTGTCAGCATGGTGGGATACAAATAAATTGTGTTCCTCTCTGAGGGACCAACTGACAAACATCCTTTTAAATTCCTCAGTTTTAGTGGTTGAAACATTAATGACCTACTGTAAATGCTGTTCATAACTTTGTTCCCTGATGAAATTAAAGTTGAATTGAGTGCCTGTCTCAGTCACTTAATAATTGGCACGGCAGCATGGTCCCTCTACACCCATGATGCCGGAGCACTGTAGACAGCTGCATACAAAGAGCTCAAGCAAGAAACGTTCAAGAGAAGCCTGGTTAAGACCATCTGTAAACGAAAACCTCTATATGTCCCTGTCACAGTTCCTTGAACTGTGTTGAGTACGAAGCAACTCATATCCAGTAAATGTCCTTTTATGTTGTGTATACACATCATCTGCATGTGTTTGAATGTATTTGCTCACAGAGCATGCCACAGGGTGCTTTGGAGTGTGTGCGTTTTTATAAAAGAGTTTTATAAAAGAGTCGTGCATGCAATGCTACGACTTATCATGCACCAGAGACCAGCTTTGTTTGCCCTGGGTGTGAAGCAGATTTGCTTTGACATGTCACTGAAAACAAGCCACAAATGAATATTTCAGCCTGTCCTGATGGACCTGCAAAAGCATGCAGGGACATCTGTGAAGACGGCTTAATGTGAAAGAGAGGTCATAAGGTGAAAATGTCTCTTCTGCAAAAAAATGCACAGTTGTTCAGAAATGCACACTGTAAAACCCTGAGCACAGTTCACCTGTGAATGGGAAATATCTTCCCTGCTAAATTAAATGAATTCTATTGAATGCAAATTGTTCCTGGCCACCATGTAAATTAAGTGCTGCACCGTGGCCTTCTTTAACTCTTTTGCTGGCAAAACTCCTTTAACTCCTTTGCAGCTGGGCGGCGCTCATGTGAGGGTGTCTAACTGGCTGTCTGCTGTGCATGAGGGTGGAGATGGCGAAGGGGGTCTGTCTCACGCCCTGCTCATGAGCCATGACTGAGGAAGCCTGTTTCATGCCAAGCTCATGAGCCATGATGGAGTAGGCATGTTTCACCCGTGCTCATGAGCTGTGACGTTCACGCCATGCTTATGAACCAAGACAGAGGAGGTCTGTCTCATGCCGTGCTCATGAGCCATGACGGAGGAGGCCTGTCTCACGCTGTGCTCGTGAGCCATGACGGAGGAGACCAGTCTCACGCTGTGCTCCTGAGCCATGGCGGAGGAGACCAGTCTCACGCTGTGCTCATAAACCCAGACAGAGGAGGCTTGTCTCACGCCATGCTCATTGCTCATATAACGAGGGAGGCCTGTCTCTCGCCATTCTCATGAGCCATGACGGAGGAGGCCTGTCTCACTCCATGCTCAGCTCTGCCTGCCGTGCAACCCAGTTGCATGCAGCAAAGCATGGCTTTCCAATTTAAACAGGGAGGCCTTTGCATGAGCATTCCGTCCCCTTGCTCCTGCATTTCAAACAGCGGAGATGGCCAGTGCAGCCCAGAGTTGTTGCGGATAGATTTCCCCCTTGCAGGGCCAGGACGGAGGCGTCCGCGGTGGCTGCTCAATGTGATGCGACCTTCGTGCGCTCTGCACGCTCGCTGGTGCTAACGTGGAAGCCGGAGGGGGTTTATTAAACCACCACCCATTTATCGTGCCTTTGAAGGCTCACGTGCACACGGGAAGCTGAAAGCGCGGGGCGCGTTATTGATTGCTTCACCATTATGCGTGCTTAGCATATTTCTCCCAAACCATTGTGGCGTGCGGGAGTACATGGGAGGGAGAAGAAATGCTAAAATAAATAAATAAAGGCGAGTGCAGCGTATGATGATGGGAGTGGGGGAAATGCTGAGCTCGTGCAGGAATGTGAGCGGCCACGAGACAGCCACACGGGTCTGGAGCCTGAGATTCTCCGTGTGCCAGTGTGCCACGTATCGGGTAATCTGTTGTCTGCTGCGATTAAAAGCCTCAGGCTGAAAATACAGACTAGAAAGCGAGATCCTTTTCACTGAACGCTGTTGCGTGTGGTTGAAGCTGGATGCAGATCTCCTCTTATCACACAGGTAGAGCAAACACTTCATTCGTGTCAGTATGTTCATGCTGGATGTAGCTCTAATTTAGGCGTCGGAATAAACTGAAATGATTAATAGCTTTTGTCCTCACTTTGATCCACATTTTTTTTACAAGTTTTGCGAAAGTGCAAAAGTTTCTTTTGTGATACACATTTTTTACAAAGTTATTTTTGGAACTGTGTGAATGTTTGAAAGAAGAAACCCTGTTGACTCATGGATGTCTTTTTTCGTTGTCGTTAGTCAGCTAAGATGAGGTGGTTGGTATGGCAGCTGTACTGTGGCAGAGTTCCTGGTGCACATTAAATGTCAGACACCTGCAGCTTCTCTGATATTTCTCGCTTTGAGTCTATTGTTGCATAAGCCATGCCCCTAAGTTGTGGTGAAAACATGCAGTAAGTTCCCATTTTCAGGTTAAAAATTGTCATTTTTTTTTTTTACTAAACCTAGTTTTCTTTCTTCAGAAAGTGGACAACCCAAGCAAACCTAAAATAGTTCTACCTGGAACTTCTTTCCATTTAGGAGAGTGTAATACCATGAGTATACTATGCAAAATGTTCCATATATTGGTTTTAAGTCTGCCATTGATTTATGCCTGATAGAGTGTGTCAGAACAGCAATGGAGAGTTGGACAGTTAATATTGTATATAATATTAAATATATATTATATAATATATTATTTATTTATAATATTTGGTCCAATAACTTTGTCCACAGTGAGACCAAAGTTCTTACAGTGTTACAGATTAACTCCATCAAAAAGCAGCTAAACGTTTTCCTCTGCACTGCTGTTAGAGAGCCATGCAGCTTCCAAAAAAAAAAAAAAGGTTTATAGGCTTTCTCATGTCATCAACCAGCTGCAATATGTGGAGAGCCAAAGTAAAAACAAGTCTGGTTGGCGTGAGAAGCGAAGGTCTGGTGTTCAGAGAAACTTTGTCCCCCCTTCTCTGAAGAACAGAGACATTTATGGATATCGAAGTCAAGGTGGTGGGAGGAGCCGTGGAGGTCGTGGGGTGTGTTAACACAGAGAACAGTCGATAACGTATATAAGACATTAGTTAGGAGGAAGCTAAAGCTAGCCTATACAATCGAAACATATACAGACCTTTATCTGACTCATTTCACAGGTGGGAAGAGAGTGAGGCAGTGGACAAAAATTAGGGCACTTCTCTTATGCGCTACGACATTTCAAACTTGAGCAGCGAGAGAGGAGTTTTTCGGATCAATCACCGACAGCCAGATATAAACACAAGGGCATCAGCTGCAGCATGGGAAGCTTAGCAGTCCTTCCTGCCACATGATTATGTTCGGTATCATCACCTCAAGATGCTTGGAACTGAGACTACATGTACAGTCCACCCTCCAGATCCCACAACGCTGAACGAAGTGGGAAATAATCACGGAAAGAAAGTTACCGTTTCCTCTCCGTAAATGAGCGTGTAATCTAGAATGTGAAATAGAGAAAGGAAAGCAGATCAGGAGAAAATCTGAGCAGCTGAGAGGAGTAACACTGAAGTTCGTGGATTTGAGTTCCAGGGAGCTAGCAGCATGAATAATCCCTACTGTGCTCCTTTGACTGTCTTTCTGGTGAGGACTTCAGTGCCGTTAAACACAAGTGAAGAGCCGGCTCTCTACGGCACCCCTGTTTCTTTGGGCTGCTGTCATCATCTTGATTGGGATGCTGATGAACGTGTTTATTTTCAACACAAGTCATTATTTTCTCCGCGAGGCAAACACGCGGTGTTTGCTTTTGTTCGGCACCGAAATGCAATTTCCATCGCTAAATTATGGCAACATGAAGAATCTGCACCCAGGACCCAAGAGCTGTGAACGTGTTAGGGAAACTTTGCTCCCACACACCTTGCAGTGTCAGCCTGGCAAACCCGCACACTGTTGCACTGTCATTAGAACCAGAGTCAGGCAGGAGCTCAGCTGACTGACTGACAGTTTAGATGTCCTCAAGAAGCAATTTCTCCTAGTGAAAGGCTCTTAGAAGTGTGTGTGCGTGTGCGTGCGTGCGTGTACGCGCGCATGTGTGTATGTGCATGTGTGGGTGTGTGTCTACCTCCACTGAGCGTGTGTGTGTGTGTGTGTGTGTGTGTGTATGTAGCATTGAGCTTGCATACTCTTCTCTTATCATCCTCCTGTGGAGAGTGGAGAGTTGCTGAAAGTAACAGTAGGACATAAAATAATCATAGAATAAACCAAGATAAAAGCCTCTTGCTATATTCACCAGCAGTGAGCTAATTTTAGTGACAGCCTTAATACAGGCCCATAATACCTTAATACAATACCTTAGCTGTATCACGGCCCATGCGCTGTACTTCTGGACACTGGTATGGCACTGAATATTACAGCTCATCACATTTATCTATGTCAGAAAAATCACGTTAGCTGAAAGCATGTTAGAAGCCAAGTCATAGAGCTCTTAGTCCAGTTCGCAGTGGCCTCTGTGGCTAAAGGATGCAAAATGCTGCTTTTACTTAGTGGATTCCAGTGAAGGAAGGCTAGCTGT
>NC_137510.1:20977500-21017500 GCF_041902795.1 Electrophorus electricus
CTCATGGTTAGAGCAAGCCAACGCAAAAAAGAGAACAGTGTCAAAATGAAGCTCATTAAACGTACTTGCTTTTGTTCAGTTCAGTGGAACAACATAGATTATGGCCTGGTCTCTGGAGGGAAACGTGAAAACAATTCAAAATTCTAAAGTACGTATGAAATTGGTTTAAAAAAAAATCCCAATATGAATGCTATATGGGTCAAAGTTCTATGCTAAATGCTAAATGCTAAAATCAAATCTAGCAAACATAAGGCAATGTTCTTATGTAAATAGGCACTGTAGCAGAGGACACTGCATTGGAAGATTCTAGAAGATTAGAAGATGCATTTTATATATATATATATATATATATATATATATGATTTTATATATATATATATATATATATATATATATATATATTATATATATATATATGAATTATCTCTAAACCAAGTTTTAGGTTTAAAATGTTAATGTTACTGATAAGAATAATGAGGGAATAGTGCAGTTTTATAAAATTTCATTTTGGTTTTCAATCTATGGGTGGGTGTGATGTCCTGTATGACATTATCGGGGCGTGCAGGACTGCTTCAGCACAAACCTCCACAATTGGCTCGTGCTCCTCTCTCCATGTGCGGCGTGAGATACGGTTGGCCTGTGACTGTGCGTAGTGCTGGGATGCACACAGAGAGAGAGCAGGAGCAGTGGGAACTGATAGGAACAGGAATCACGATCAAGGTAACCGGCAAGTCACTCTGCTGCTGGAGTCGGCCAGTGTTCTGCTCTGCTGTTCTGTGAAATGCATGATTGTGCGAATCGTTTACAGTCGTTAATCAAATTAGTACACGCTGCTGACATCAGAGAAGGGGCCGTGTGTGTGTGTGTGTGTGTGTGTGTGTCGGGGTGGGGGTGGGGGGGGTCAGACCAAGATTACATTTTAATCAGAGAAATCAGTCTTAGTCCTCTCACACACTTTGACAGGAAGCCGGCCTAGGAATGGGTTCATGTGGCTGATTAAAATATCTGAGTTTGAAGTTATGTTGTCTTTCATTCATAATACATAAGAACTGCTTCAAAAGTGACAGATGTTTTTTTCTTATGTCAAAAAGTGAAAGTGAATTTTGCTTATTATGCAAACACCTGCTACACTTACTGGCCATTTAATAGAACAGATTGGTGCTGGAGTAATTCAGTTTTGACTCACTCATATAGACATGTTCCTATACATTACGGTTTCACATTTAAACACAGGACGCTCATTCGCTTTTGCATCATTCTACAAATAATGGCAATTTTTAGATAATTAAAAGTTAGTCGCTACTGGTTTGATCTCACCGCGTCTGTTTTAAATTTTAAAAGCGTTTCAGCATCACGATCCCCATGAACACCTATCACACCCTGTCCCACTGGCTTCCTCTTTCCTGATTGGTCCTCTCCTGCCCTGGACCTGCCTCCTCTTCATCAGCACCAATTCTCAGTTCGTGGACTGATTGGCACTCATACGCTTCTCATTTCACCCCCGTTGTCTTGCTAATAGCATGACTGAGCCTGTTTCTCTGTACAAATAGATATATTGTGCATTTTATGTTTTCCTGTCTGTTCCTGTTGGTTGACAGTGGGTTAGGTTGTGATTCACTTCTCTGCTGTATTGCATACTACTCTGGCTCCTGGAAAAGCCGAATAAGGCAATTCTGTAGATGTTTCCGACTGCTTTTGACTTCAGATATCATGCATGCTGTCGCAGATCATATGAGGTAGGCGTTTTGGACTCTAATGTTCAAGAGTACAACAGTACAAACAAACAAACCATGGAAAGCCTGAAAGGTCCTAGCACTGTCCTTAAATATTATTGTTCTGAAATTCTGAACATTTTTATTGCTGGAATCAGACACGGAGAAAATCTAACTGCTGTTACTGGTCTCACCTTGTACTAAGAGCCCCATCAGCATATTTGAGTCAAAGTGTATTTATAGCGCTGGGTTGTACTGTTTCAGTCCAGATGTCACGCGCGCATGCTCACAACGTATGCTAGCCCTTTAGGAGCAAAAAAACACCACCTCTACCAAGACAATGCACTTTTACACAAGTCAACCATGTACACAGTCAACCATGATCAACAGAGAAGAGCTTGCTGCAAACCTAAGCCTTCTTTCAGGAAGGAGGAAAGTTTCTTTCTGGTACTTTTTTTCTGGTGAACATAGAACTGTAACCAAGTATTGGGTTAGAGAAGAGGAATACCTACCGATGTGCCAAACCACCCACTTCCTACTCCTGACCTACTTTCCCCTAAACATCGTGGTGTTTTTGGACCAAAATTAAAGCTAACTTGAGGTTAAAAATGGAGAGTTTCTAGAACCATACTACTTTATCTGAAGACTTTTTTTTCCTAGGTGTCTGCCCTTTGTGTCTTACATTACGTTTGTTCCTGGTGAGACTTTCCCCTCTAAAACACCTTGAGTGGAGTCTATAAATAAATATGTAGCCTCCATATGTGTGTGCGCACGAGTGTGTGTGTGTGTGTGTGTGTGCGTTGAACCCAGAGGAAGTGTAGTCTGGCTAAAAGGTGTTTGATTAATCTGAAAGCTGGGGTCTCCCTGCAGTGCTTGCCTGACCTGTGGCATGAGGCTGCTACTGATGTGTCACTTGCGTCCTGCTAGGACAGCTTCGCTCAGTCATCCGGCTGGACACGTCTCCCGCCTGACTGTACTAGCTCACCCCGAACCCATAAACACGGCACACAGGCGTGTGACGGAGTCTTTGGTTGCTCTGTGTCACTGCTGTATCTTCAGTCTGTAGGAAGGTGACGAGCACATGAGCTGATAGGGCTCGAAAACACAAATTGCAAACAAGAAGCACAGTAATAAAGGGCGCGCTCTCTCTCTCTCTCTCTCTCTGTGTGTGTGTGTGTGTGTGTGTGGGTGCTGTCTGTCAGAAATACTGCATATGTGAAAGCATATAAAAAGAGGGTGTGTGTGTGTGTGTGTGCTGAATGTGAGGAACATGTAACAGATGCTTTGGTGCTGCACGGCAGAGGCTGAATCGATTGGAGGAGAAAGTGCTGATGCAGCAGCGCAGAAGCTCCGCCTCCCTCTGACTCACCACACCTGAAAACATGAACAAGTGTGCTGACTTCTGAGACATGTTGGACACACAGAGAATATGCTTCCCTCTCTAGGCTGCTTCTTTACCTCCCTCCCTTCTCCCTCCTTCTCTCTCTCTCTCTCTCTCTCTCTCTCTCCCCCCTCACTCACTCCCTCTCACTCTCTCTCCCTCCCCTGCTGCACTCACTGCAGTGCTCAGTACACTGCTGTGTTCACCCCCCTCAGTAAAATCTTCTCTTTCTGTGCCGAACTGAAATGTGGACTGCTGTCGTTCAGACCGCTATACCGCTGCCGGATGTAATATTCAGAAGGGCAAGCCTGCTTATGTTTGGAAGAATGAACGCAAACTAATAGCACTAGCATCAGTCAGATCACCCCATGAGCGCTCAGGCTCATTATTAGTTCCCCTGTTATTCTCATTAAGATTTCACTTAAGAGTTGACAGTGTGTCTGTCAGATACTGCGTCTCATATCCTGCTTGCCTGTACTGTAGGAGTGTCATTATTAACTCTGTTCTCCAGCTCTTCTTCAGGAGGTTATTATGCTATGTTTAATGTCTATGTAATGACGGTAGGTAGTCTAATCATGGGTGAGGATTTATCCCTGAGAGAGAGAGAGAGAGAGAGAGAGAGAGAGCGAGAATGATGATAAAGGAGACATGCACACAGAGCATATACACCCACAATACACACACACACAGACAGAGCAAGAGAGAGAGAGAGAGAGAAAGAAAGAAAGAAAGAAAGAAAGAAAGAAAGAAAGAAAGAAAGAAAGAAAAGAAAAGCAAGAACCTGGAAATCTTTGGTGAAAATAGATGTCGGAATCTTTGAGGAGGTGGGAGCGTTTGTGCCCAGCCTGCCCAACAGAGCCTGCTATGCTTACAGACAGGCTGATAGAGAGCCATGCCTCTGTAAGGGAGTAACGCACTCTGTTGTATAAGAGATTAGAATAGACCCAACGGCAGATACCGACCCATCATGTGTCAGTAACTGCACTGTATTTCCAGTCACCCAGAAAGTCCCATTGTCGCAATAATTTATGTTTCTGTGCAGCTACTGAGAAGACGGTCCTGAGAATGACGTATTGCACGGCACCCCTCTACACCGTGTGCCGTTGTCTGCGGAATACCAGTGCCCTAATGCACACAGAGGGAAAGCAGCGTGAGAGTGTGCACACTGGTGCATTACATGCCTGCACTGGTGCGCAGCAAAATGGATACATTGCACCAGTTCAGCACTGTATGTGTTATTTTATTTTATTTCTTGTACTCGTGCTGCAGTATATCTTTAAACTAAAATTTGTATTTTTTTATACCACACATTACGGACCCTTGTGTACAGCTAGGAAGAGAACCTTCCTGTGATGCATACTAGCAGGGTGAGCAGTCCAGCACAAATAGCTGTTATTGATTGTGAACAGCCATAGTTACTAAACTTGGATAAGCTGCCTTTATGAACACACAGAAATCTGTGCGCTCATTGTTTTGAGAGATGAATGTAAATCAGCCGTTAAATAGCATAATGATACTCGAGTGGTGTTCTCTGGTAGGATATTAGTCAGGGTGCTTGGTTCAGAGGCTGGGGTCTGAATCTGTGGATAAAGGAGAGAGAGTGAGAGAGAGAGAGTTTGTGTGAAAAAGAGAGAGAAGCGTGAGGTAGCCTGAGGTATAGGCATGAAGTGGCAGAGAGACCATTCAGATCCCATTCACTGTTCCACTCAGAGAATCACCACTCTCTCTCTCTCTCTCTCTCTCTCTCTCTCTCACACACACACACACACACTCGGCCTTATCTCTGCCTCCGAGAACACTAGCTGCAGGTCAACTTGCAGTCCTGTACGTTGTTTCAGGCTGCCTGGTGATTTAGTCTGGTTAATGTCACAGGGCAGGTGCTAGCTGAAGCTACCCTTTCCTGTTCGTCTGCCATCAGTTGGGCTGTTTTTGTAACGGGTAACAAAGTTCTACATAGTGCACCAGTTATGTCCTCGTGTAGGCTCTTTCAAATGCAAGTTCATCAGATTCTTTGGGAAGGCGCAGAGCGAAACAGGGTTCTGAGTGCTACACACTCGTAGCCCCAAGGGGTTTTGAAGGCTTCACAGGTACAAGTCAGGCCTACGGTACTTTTTTGGAGTGTGTAAAAAAAATGGTTGATGAGTTTATGGGGTTCTGGATGTAGCCATTCAGATGTGGTAGAGATGTGAACACTGCCATGTCAACAACACCTAAATAAAGCCATGGAATGCCCTGTGGAATCCCGGTGAAGACTACCTTACATAGCCTAAGCCCACAGGTTTGGATATCTTTACAATGGATTTGGTTTTTACTCCTGAGATTTACACATGTTCCCAAGTAGTGACAATTCAGTTCTGTTCAGCTTTATTTTTGTAGCATTTCACTGCAACATTTTTACATTTTTCTCTTAAATTCCCATTTAGTTGTATAGTCTGTTTGTATGACCATGCTACACCAGATTTAGCAAAAACTCTTAAATTCCCTAGTCATCGTCAATGACCCACGTAAACAGCTCTATGGGTAAGGATATTTGACTGCCCAAACTTGCTTTATAAGGCTCGGAGCCAAGACTGAGTTGGTACAGAATGTCATCAGGAAATAAATGGTGTCACACTGGTAAAAAGAGCAACTTTCCAACCTTCAGAGATACGTGAATGAAATGATAAAAGTATCATAATGTCACCTGTGGAATTAAGAGCTGCTAAACATAAAACAGAAGCTGCTCGCGCCATCCGTGCAGCTCTGTACCGTCACAGAAATAAAGAAAGTGTGGCTCAACCATCTTACCAGAGTTCAGTGACAAATGGAAGGAGTGCAAGTTGAAGATGGATAAAAGAAGATGTGTCTGAGTTGTAACTTGTATTGTACTCTCACGCGTTGCAATGGAGAAGGTGGCCCTGAAAAGCCAGCGCCAATATCAGCGTCAGGGATTGTTAAATGACTTTGCCCAAATTAATTTTAATTGCAGGTAATTTGCAAGCTAGGCTTTTGCACATCAGATTAATGGCTATTGTCGCAATTTCGTTTGTCATGGGAGATTAATAAAGTACAAGGTCAAGTAGTGTTGAATGGTATAATTGCAACATCATAAAATATTAAGCATAATTTATATTTTCCAGTTAAAATTTCTTCAAGTGAACAAATTAGATAAATTCCACAAGTCTATACAGGGTTCACTTTTGGGGAACACATACATGTCTGAACTGCTCCCAAATTTAGTTTGAAACATTAGAAATTTGAAACATTAGAAAATCTGCGAGTCAGTTTCTATAAGTAGTTTTTGTATAGGCCTTGTTGTTTCAAAGCTGCGCTACAAGAATCCAGGTCTGGACCACTAAAGGTGACAGTGGCATTAAAAAACTCTGTCACTGGCATACTGGAATCCATCCTCCTTGGGGTGACACTGGACAGCAGCATTTATAAACACACAAAAAGACTAACCGATAGATACCGTAGCATACACCTCAGAAAACCTTTAAAAACCCCTTTTTTGCCATAGCAGTTTATTCATTCACTGATCTCCTCCAAAGCATTTTGTAGCAGTGAAAAGTTCCCTTACTGGGGAAAGTTAAAGAACACCAAAAAGAGAATTGCTATTGGCTACAAAGGTGGAGCCATTTCAGATTTCGATTTCTCATTAAGAGATCATGAGTCCTGACGATGCCACGGCCGTTTGTGGTCAGAAACTCAGGAGGTCAGAACTGGCCCTGCTCTCTGGCTTGGAAGCATGGCCTACTTGATCTGTTACGTATGCTTCCGAGCTCAGTGTGATCCAGGCATGTTCGCTTGTCCTGTGAGGGGTCACAGGTGAGCCTCACACGTGTATTTAGCCTTCACTCTCACAGGTTGGCAGCTGTTCTGCAGGAGCAGAGACATCGCTGGTGGGCGGGACTTGGCAATGACTTCATTCAGAAAGAAATTGGGTAGAAATCCAAAATAAATATTTAAAAAATAATGGAATAAAAAGAAGAGATTGGTTCATAGTCGCTGAAGCCCCTTTGTGAAAGCTCTAAGGCTTTCAACCAAAACAGAGCCTTTGCAATATTGACTCATTCACATCAAAGACTACTGTGGGTCCTATTCTCCTCCCCCAATGAATATTCATGGTCTGTTAATTCCTTACCCACGATAAGCGGGAGGTCAAAACAAAAGCACCACATAGCCACTCCTGGCAACCACAGGTCCACTTTGGCTGCCCTCAGCTCCGCCGCATGGCGAGCCGTCATTTAATCACCGTTTAAACCGGCCACGCTCCCAGCTACTATATTACGTGGAAGCTGTGCGGCGTCAAAAATACTTGCTACGGCCTTTACTATCGTTGATCCAATAGACAATAAAAGTGCCACGGACACAATGAAAGACACTTTTAAAGCAACTCGGGTCTGTTCAGTGCAGATATGCAAGTGGTGCTATTAAAAATGTACCGGCTGGTGTGCTTCCTCAGCTTCATGTCATCCAAACTGGGTCAGACCCTCCCCTCCTCTGCACGGCTCCCGCTGTCTCTTACCCTGCGCTCTTTCTGAGCCTCTTCCCGAAAGCACGGCTCTCTGCCTGGGAACGCTTGCCGAGCTACAGAGCTGCAACATGCTACTGGCGCTCTCCCTCTCCCCTGCTCTCTCCTCTGGTAAAACGCGAACTTCACACACGGGCCTCATTACTGAAAGGGCCGAGCTTTATTTGGATCAGTCGCTGTCTTCTGGAGCCAGCTCCGACTTGACTTGCATGTGAGGAGGACTGGGCTTCTCTTGCAGACTTGCAGACCGCGCGTCTATAAGACAAAACCCCGTGGTTATCATCTTGTGAAAATGTCTAGGAAAACACAACACCACACCAACCCACACTGAGAGATGACACATCAGCAGGAGCGCAGGGGTTGAATGTTTGGCCTTACAGATCCTAGAAGTCCCAGCCTAAGGGGCGCAGTGTGATAGACTCCTTCAGGCGTGAGGTGGCATGTTTTTCCTTCCTAGTCAGGCAGGGATTTTCAGGATGTCTGCATTCATAAGTGGTAACGCTCTTCGATGTGGCTGCTCATACTTGGGCCCGTGGCAGCTAGCTGTAGCACGGCATAGCTGAAAGAGCTTAGCCGGCAGACAAGGCTCTATGGACCCTACACCTGCACCAATGAGCCATTCCTAATGACACACAGACTTAGTTAATGTTAGAAAGAGCAGTTAATCAACATTGCATTAAAACAGAGACATTATTATTTAAGTCCATTACCCTTTCATCGAACACAAAAGTTTCTCCGAACGGCTTTACACAACTAGTTTAAATATTAAGATGGGTAGATATGGAAATAGCTATATGGGTATATATACTATATGAGTATATGTAGTATATCGGTAGATATAGATTGTATTCAGTGAAGATTCCAACAAATTAAAATACATTTAACGATGAAGAGTTGGTCTACAATTAAACCTTTCAGAACATACTTTCATATCTGAAGAATTCAGGCTTTAATGTGCATACATATCTTTAGATTTTTGTGTGTACACATTCCTCAAAAGTAAAACCTTTTAGGGGCTCCAGAATTTGTCAAATTTTCTCTTTTTTTTCTTGGTTTATAGGCTTTGGAAAGAGGGTCTGTAATAAACTACTAAGAACCGATCCTGCCCAGCCAAATGCCCTGTGTTCACAGGGGCATACGGGGGGATTACCTCATCCAGAGTTCAAATTCATTCACCGTATACCAGGTGTGAGTTCTATCTTACTATCTTACACCGTTTTATCTTTTCATATTAACTCGGGGACATGCTTTATTCAAGGGTACAGTAACAGAGTCCAGTAAATATTAAAACATATGGTTGTCTGGCATTGAACCGTATTTTCATGAAGGAATTTGATTCTTTGAGCAAGTATGGATTTAAGATCTTTTACCACTGTGACCATTCCACAATGAATGCTATGTGATGAGGACTCCAAAACCTGATAAAGGACCCTTTCGCGAAGCAAATTAAGAAAGAAATCAAATATAAAATCAAATATTAGTATATTGCTCCTTCCCTCAGATCCTGCTCAGAATTTGCACATAAAGTTTTTTGGGTTTTTTTCCAGTCCATGATGAGGCTTTTTCTGGGAATGAGAAATGTATCCTGGGTCTTCTGATCACCAGAGTCACCTTGCTGTGCTGTTAAGTGAGGCTGCTCCATGACTCCGCCGCCAGTCGCCAGAGTTCCCCGAGCGAGCCATGAGCAGAGCCCCGGCGCTGCTGTCAGGACAGCTGCATCCTAAAGTGTTGTGACAGCGTTGTAAAGGCAAACAGATCAACGGGCAGAGCCTCCCTCACAGCTGTCCGTCGGTAAATAACGGCTCCTGCCGATTCCACCCTGCCAGCACAATTACCCAGCGCGCTGGAGGCTCGGGCCCGCACTCTCTCCCGACACTTGCATAATGACTCCCCACAAATTGATGACACCGGTGGCCTCGTTTGCACAAGCTAGATTAACCTAAGAGAGGGTGTGGGGTGTGTGGGGTTTTCCCCCGCATTAAGAGAGCAGAGTGGGAGACAGAGAAGGCGGCACGGAGGCTTGGCTGCCGCAAGCGCGCGCGAGCATCACGCCGGCCGCTCAGCACGAGAAAGGCTGCGAGCACGCCGTCTGCTGCGGATCAGCAGTCAGACCTCACAGTCAGAGATCGCTTTGCTCACCAGGAAAAGATCTGCTGCCACTTTTCAGCGATACCTGCATATTCAGAGGACTAAGGACGTGACTTGCAAAATGGCCCTGCTGAGTAAGATCACACAGAAATAAAAATGATTTGATTCAGAATACATGTTATGGCAGTTGTGCATGTACTACTGCAGTGTTTTACTGTGAAGTTGATATGACCCTCAAAACGTATTTGGGTCGAAAAGGAAATCCTTTAATCTACTAAAACTTTACTGGCTGGTGACTGGAGCATTACACCAGCAATACATCACTTTGTCACTGTTAGGATTTGAAAGTTGAAATGTATCATAAACAATTTTTGTTGCTAGTGTGGGTGCGGTGTGCAATGCTCGCTGCAGCCCATCATTCTACTGTTTGCTTTGTCAGAGTGTGCGCGCATCGATTTTCATTCATCAAGATTAATTGGCCTATTTAATAGTCTAATTTCACCGAGGAATTGCAATAATCAGGAACAAACAAGCAACAGACTGGATTTGTTTACTTCATCTTTATTATGAAGTACCATAAAATGCCTGGTGCCTTGTGCTTTTACATCAGTGAAGATTGGCTCAAAAATTGCAGGACATTTTATTTGATTCAGAAATCCCCTGTCCAGGAGTCAGTGGACTGATATACAGTTGTAAAAAGGTTCTTCTCTTCAAATGAGTATTTACATTTAGGCTACATCACCTTTTAAACTGAGCTTCTCAGATATTCCTCATTTATGATACAAAAACTAAGGTCAAACTAGCAGTCTCTACCTGAATCTAAGATTTTGTGCTACTTTTTAAGACTCTCTAAGATGAAGTGCTTTCAGCATAAATCTTAGGGACACCCAGACTGGAGAAATGGAGGAATCTTACATGAATCAGAGCCTGAAGTGCAGTGCAAGTGGTTTACAGACCAGCTGTGCAGATGATCATCTTCCCTGCTACTGGCAATCTTCCTCGTCCTTTTGAGTAATCTACAGAGAAGACTTTATTTTTCCCGGCTGTGTGTTCCAAAGATTTGGAGCATGATTCTGAACTGCTCAGAGCAGAGTTACAGCACTTCAAGCCTACATCCTAAAACTACGTTTAAATTAGAGGCAGGCAGTGCATAACAACAGAGCAAAGGAAAGTGGTTTATACTTTTATTTTTAAGTCTTGTCGACTCACTAACACTACACTGGCGTTTTCCCTGATGTTGTATTTTTTTCTGCTTGATTATTAAGAGATCAAAACATACCTGATTTTAGAAAAAGCTGCTATAGGTAATAGTTCATTACTTTCAAAAATACCATGCATTATGTGATTATTGCTGTATATATCCTCATGAGAATCCCAAGAAATATTGCCCATTGATACTACCTAACTTTTGGCAAAATGATAAGCTTTATGATATTGGCATAGTTTCTTTTTTGCATGCATTACATAGGCATATAAAATCAAAGAATTTGAAAATCATTCTCATGGATTCAAATACTTTGGCATGTCAATGAGACTGGAAAATGAGAACTCAAAGTGCAAAAAGTATAAACATCATAAAATGTACTCTCTGCCCTTCCCAAATAAATAAATAAATTAATTAATAAACAAACAAACAAACAAATAACTCAATTGTCAATACTCGTGGGGTCACTCGCAGCAGTATAATAATATCCAGTTATACGAAAAAAAAGAATCTGTAGTTATTAGACAGCGTTGTCATTCAAACCTTTTAGATCCAGAATGCGCAGGCTATTCAGTCGCGCTTCGGGTGCGTTGTAAGGACGTCATCTGAGCACGTGGGTTCTGAACAGCATGCGAAGAGTCATTACACCTTTAAGGTCAACAATGCAGAGTGGAAATAAACGTGTGCTATTTGTTCCATATGGGTCGTCTGGGACTCGGTGAGATTGGAGGAAAGAGACGTCCCAAAATTGTCACGAACAGAAAAGGCTTTGCGAGCTTTGAATAACGAAATCATGCCTCAAGTGACGCTAGTGGCGAGAAGGCGCCTTTAAAGCAAGCAGACTCGTAGTGCTTATTCAGGTAGGACTTGAGGGCAAAGGTCTTGTTGCATCGTTTACATTTGAAGTGCTTGAACGCAGAGTGCGTCTGCATGTGCGCGCGTAGGTTGGAGCGGTCGGCGAACGCTTTTCCGCAGTGTGCACATCCAAAGGGCTTTTCGCCCGTGTGGGACCGCATGTGGCCCTGCAACAGCCAAGGCCTGCTGAATGCTTTTCCACATATGTCACATTTGTGCTTGAGATCGTGCGTGAGTAGGTGCATGGCCATGGCTGGCATGGACACGTACACTTTCCCACACGTCGGGCACTTTTTGGCCATCTTGCTGTCCAGACTCCGGTGCGTCTGTTTGTGTCTGCTCAGGTTGGAAGACGTCGCATAGGTTTTGCCACATTCGTTGCACGTGTGCCGTTGGAGGGTCCTCGGACTGTTGATCACCTTCCGTCGGGACCTGCCGTCCGTTATGAAGAAAGCATCCACAGTGTACCCCTCGCTCACCGCGTTATCTCCGTTGATATATCCGGAGGTAATCTCTGACTGCGGGCTGTCCGGTTGATCCGAGTCCGGCGCACCGTAATCACTGTGTATGCCGTCATAGAGCGGTTCCGGGGAGGGCACTTTAACGGCGCCGTCACTCTCGCCTTCGTAAACTGCCGGTGTAATGTAGTCGCTAATGTACCCTGGCGTGCAAAAAAAAAAAAAAAAACCAAAACAATGTCTTTATTAAATTATTCACAGCGCGAAGGGGAATGGAGTAGAACAGTGTAATTAATAGACGCAACAACGTCACCGACAGTTTGCCACCCCGTTTTATTGACGGCGGCACGAGATGCGGCTGTCAGGTCGCACTTACAGCATAGAGCGCGAATATGCACGCTGCGCGAAATTTGGAGCACGAGTGACAAGCCTATTTGTCTGCAAGTTGCTCCAATAAAAGGCAGTGAAGCCGGGAAGGCTTAAAACCGGTGGTCCGTGTGCATGCAACAAATAGTTTGTATTTAATTTAACAGGCGAACTGGTAAACAAGCTTTTAATGATGAAATCGCGGATAAATTGTGTATACGTATGCGTTTAGTAAATACACAAGGCGCGCTGCCATTAGCGAAATATGCAGATTAAAGCCTTTTCCCGATGGGTAGAAAACTCTAAGATGCCTTCTGAGAAACGCACTCATTCGTTAACGTAGCCTGCCGATGAAGAACAACTTGAAGGTGGTTAAAAAGTTAAGCATCGCTACCAGCAGCGTGCAAAACGCTGGTGTTAAACTGCTTATACATAGTTGCACGAGATACAGAACTAAAACAATATATTTGGCGCTTTCTTAATTTTATATCTAGCGATGACCAAGGCATATTTACACATACTGCCAAACAAAGAATGCTGAGTGCACAGAAATGCGCGAGCGTTGAGGAAAATCAGTGTTGTGGAACAGGATGATGCCAGCATCTCGATCATTTTAAATGTTCCATTTACCTTTCTCGTGAATACGTAGGTTAAGATCAGTCCTGGACCTGCTATACGCACTCTCCAGATCTGTGGATGAGAAATCATCTAGTTTAATCTTCTTCACCAAAAAAGACCTTGGCATGTTTAGAGCGCAGAACACAAACACTCGTCCAGTACTGTGCCCTCTCTTCATCCACCGCAGAACAGATGACTTAGACAGTTCAGCGATCCTACGGGGCGACGAATGAAACGCCTAGGCGAGGAAAAACGCGAACCTTCCTCGGCAAGCTTCTGCGAAATGCAACTTCAGCACTGGACAGCTCCCGATCAGCGACGCTCTGGCGGAACAGAGGCGTGTGGCGCTTTTCGTAGCAACAGATCCTTTCCTACTTAGAGAAAACACCCAGCCTCAGTATTGCGAAATCGCAGCCCTACAAAAGTGGGCAACGTTTGAGCGTCAACGCGTTTACAGTGGTACTGCTAATTGGAGGGTAAAGACTGAGGTGTCCGCCGTTTCCCCCTCTGCTTCCGCTCGCACGGTGTCGTTTTGATGTCTGAGGTTCTGTTGATCAGCCGGTGAGATTTATACGCGCAGCGATCAGGTGGGAGATGGAGATAGAAGTGCTTAATTTAATCCCACAGAAACCTCCCGGGAACAACAGTGGGTGAAAATGATTTATTGATGCTGTTACTCATCTCCCGGTCTCATTTTTTTCGCGTGCAGGGTGAACCGCCATGTTTCTGCAAGATAAGAATGGAATTTATTGTTCTAGAAAAAAAAAAAATGAAATGGATAGAAAAGTCGTGTTGTAACGATGTAACAAGTCCCGCTGTCGTCACAGCAATGGTTATTGCCTAACATGGAAAAAAAAAAACCCTCTTTTTTAAAGATTGACGACTGACTCGTGTCTGTGGAGATTCGGGTTCAGCGGTATTAGCCTATTTTTCAAACAATAATTTATTACGAACGTTCTTTGTCTCACACACACACACACACACACACACACACACACACACACACACATAGAGAGAGAGAGACAGAATAAGATTCTGCGTAAGGTGCTTTTATAGCTGTAACCTGGTGTTTTGAAATCTAAAAAAATATTTCCTCCCTGTAAGTCCTGTTCAGTATCTTCAGTATCTTCTACAACAATTGACCAGCTTCAGCAAAGATTAACTGCAGCTATACCACAAGAATTAAGAAAAAATGGAAGTTAGGGTAACTAACCACTTTATCTACATCACGCGTCTGCCTCTTTTAAGTCAATAAATAACAGAAGGCCGAGTTACGGAATTATTTCGCTGAAGTTTATGTCTTCACCTCTGGCCGGAACTTCAGCTGACCATAACTGGAGCATCTTTTTACTTCCTAACCCTTGACTCAACTAGATACACGAAGACCGATGCATGCACATGAGTCAGTGAACAGCAAAAGAAGAACACCGTGGACCGCGTGACAGCCTGCTAAAAAGCTAAAGCCTATGATTTTTAACACACAAATATGGAACTTTGGATCATAGTGGAGTTTGCAAAGGCCAAAGATGCGCCGGCCCCCGTTTATCCGGGGCTAGTTTACAGCTGGCGCTCCCGTGGAGCGACGGGCAGGAGAGGCGGGGCAAAGGCAGGCTGTGCAGCTGCTGTTGCCCCTCAGCGAGCAGATGGAGCCTACCAGGGCAGCCAGGGGAGGGGATGGCCACGCCAGGACCACCAGGAAAGGGGAAGTGCGCTAGATGCTGCTTTGGAAGAGCACTTATGTCAAAAGTATAGGACACGTTCATTTGCCAAATGAAACAGATAGCAAGCGTTTGGGCATACCTGCAGGTTTGTAAAAGAAATAACGATGATGATTTCATAATAATCGATTTCCAACGCACACACAATTATATATATATATATATATATATGGAAAACATAGTGCTCAAGTAATCAGATTTGTCTGGACTACAAATTATGTGCTGTCTGTCCAGTGTCATGTTTTATTAAAAGGCAATATAATATATAAAGCAATATGTGATATTGGTTTTATGTAAGACAATACTTTGTGACAAAAAATACTGGAAAATGTAAAAGTATTCAACCCGTGTACTTTGGAAGCGCCATGTTGACACAGATTAAAGATAATTCCCTAAAGAAGACACCTGTTGATCATTAAAGAGCTGACCTTTCTGGATAAAAAAGATGGATAAATAATCCTTAATTTAGATACCACTGGTAAAACTGTGAACCTAAAGGAAATTCTAAGTATGTTAGAGATAAAGTTAGAGACAGACCTACACAAGACAGCTAAAGATGGCTAAAAAATATCATCAAAGTGTTTAGACATCCCAGTGAGCACTGTAGTGAGCACTGTAGGAGCACTGTAGTGAGCACTGTAGGATCACTGTAGTGAGCACTGTAGGAGCACTGTAGTGTGCACTGTAGGAGCACTAGTGAGCACTGTAGGATCACTGTAGGATCACTGTAGTGAGCACTGTAGGATCACTGTAGTGAGCACTGTAGGAGCACTGTAGTGAGCACTGTAGGAGCACTGTAGGAGCACTGTCGTGAGCACTGTAGGAGTACTGTCGTGAGCACTGTAGGAGCACTGTAGTGAGCACTGTAGGAGCACTGTAGTGAGCACTGTAGGATCACTGTAGGATCACTGTAGTGAGCACTGTAGGAGCACTGTAGTGAGCACTGTAGGAGCACTGTAGGAGCACTGTCGTGAGCACTGTAGGAGTACTGTCGTGAGCACTGTAGGAGCACTGTAGTGAGCACTGTAGGAGCACTGTAGTGAGCACTGTAGGAGCACTGTAGTGAGCACTGTAGGAGCACTGTAGGAGCACTGTCGTGAGCACTTTAGGAGTACTGTCGTGAGCACTGTAGGAGCACTGTAGTGAGCACTGTAGGAGCACTGTAGTGAGCAATTGTGTGCTTATTGTGGAACCACATCAAAGCATGACTGGAGTTTGTCAGAAAGCATCAGGGTGACCCAGACAAAATGTGAGATAAGGGTTTTGGCCAAAATGTAGAAGGCATATGTGTGGTTCAAACCTAACATTGCCTTTCCAACACCACCCCAGCAGTGAAGTGTGCCACTGACACACACTGGAGATGCTTCCCTCAGCATGGACTGGGTATCCATACTTCGAAACAGATGGAGATACTGCAATTTCTTTCAAAATCTGCTGACAGATAATTATTTTTGAAGTAAAAATACATGCTGGAACAAGGTGTCATTTGTGAGCCAAATGAATATCCACATATACGCTGCAATTTTATTACCTCTACAGTATACTGCGGTCCCTCCCTGGAATTTTCTTTGGAGATATACTGTATATTGTAAAACTAGTCCAACATTCAACAAGTGCTCAGCATGTGTGGGAACATATTCAAGATCAATCTCTCTGATTGAGCGAAATCCATAACTGTGCAAAACTGCCACTGAGGTAAAGGTTTCAAGAATTTTAAATATAAGGTAGTTCATTCCATCCTGGTATATTTGTTTCCTCTAGCTGAGCTATATTCTGGCTAATATAAATGTGATTGATAAATGTACCCCAGTGATTAATCTATAATAATCAATCAGCAGAAAAATATGTGCCCAGAAGAGAATTTAAAGCCCATGAGCCTTACATAGACCTCACGTAGGCCTTACTGAAGAGAGCTGTGTCATGGCCTCTCTTTAAGCGGACAATATATGAAACTCTCTTGAGAGCACTCGGGTTAATCAATTCTAGTCTGAAAGCAGAGGCTGCTAGGAGCCATAACTAGGAAAAATTAACAATGCAACTGCAGTTAACATGGAGGACCATGTTGGGCTGCAATGATTCTGTAAAAGGGGCTGTGCAGCTGGTTGCCTGCCTTTTTACTCCCAGCATGCTTTGGGTGTACTGGGCACACAAGGGTACCTTCTCACCGCAGTCCTGCTCTGGAGTGACATAGGAAACAGTGCTATAATGTAAGTTTTCCAGACCAGTGCTTGCTTAAGGTTAGCACTGCATTTAAATTCTGTTCAGAGAGTCATGGAAGGTGAACTAAAGAGTTGCCGCTAGGCTCAGATGTGGCTTCTTCAATCAGGCCGTCTCAAGAGAGTCCGACAGGACATGTACCTGTGAATGCGCGCACGCAGCTCTGCTCGCATACATACACGCATGAACGCAGCGGCAACAGAAGGCCCAGTGAAGGGTACTGCAGTGTATTGTCCCTTAGCCCGCTGTCGCAAGAACACTAAATACTGCTGAGTCCAGTCCTCACCAGGCACCTCAAACCTGAACACACACACACACACACACACACACACACACACACACACACACACACACACACATGCACACACGCAGAGAAATGCAGTGCTAGAAGCAAAAAAAAAACTCACCTGCTTTGCCATTTCCCCTCGCTGTCTTTTTTTGATGACTGCAAATGAAACGTAATACGGCACACATTAGCAGAGCCAAGGCCCCATCGCCTCAGCTTCCACACAAGCCAGCCAACGGGAGCGGCGCAGAGCAGCGGCAGCACCCTTATTCTTTAAATGGAGGATGACGCTAGCCATGTGCCGTCATTAGGACTCCCCTGCTCCTTGTGTCTGGGGCCTGGGTGATCTGAGCCAGCACAGCGGTGTGTCAGGGGAGCCGGTAGAGGAGCTTTGCCTCGAGCTCTTTCCCTGACAAGGGTCTGCTGCCATCTGCTCTTTTGTTCCATCTTCACACTGATGAGGAAAGATCATGTGAACCTCCTCCAAGGTAATTGCCTTGAATCAGTGAAGCTGCATTTTTATGGACACTTGACAAGCTTCGTGGGGAGGGAACGACGTATCGAACAGCTTGAAAATTCTGTTTTAGAGGGAGGTAAAAATGAGAGCACTGAGATATTATTTCCTCCCACAGACCCCCGAACAATGACGTGTCAGAACTGATCAGGGGTTACATCCTTCTGCACTGGGAGAGGTGGAGAGCCAGAGAAGAGCCAGATTCACGCCAGCTCACTGATGGCATTATTACACACACACACACACACACACACACACACACATTTATCTCCCCAGTGAGTGTGAAAAGTGTACTCAGCCACTGACTTGGATGAGTGTCAAGAATCATGATCTAGGTAGAAGCTGTCATTGACTGATGCGCAATAATGTTTTAGTTCATAAATATCTAAATTTGTTGAGTATATCAGTGACAAAGAGCATGCTCCACTAACTCCCATCCTTTAGACAAAGACAAACCGACTAGCTCCGGATTCTAAATTTTATGCTTGGCTCTCGCTGGCCAGAGAACACAGGTTTAAAGTGACATTATTACCACTGTCATGTGACATACTCAAGAATCGGCTTGCGTAGACTATTGACCTGCGTCTCTGACCATCTATCGATGTCCAACTGTAAAGCAGCTTTCTTTTAAACACTTCAGCATCTGTCTTATGGGCAGCAGCTGAGGACGTCACCTATCTGTGTGCTGGACTGAGGTCTGCTGGAAGGGGAGTGCATTAATCTTATTTGTCATATACCCGTCTCTGGAGAGTCAGCCGGAGACTCAGCAAACCCCCCCTTATCTCACAGAATCACACAGACACACACAGACACACACGCACACACCTCTATCTCAGCCTGGCAGTCTGGAGCACTAATTAAATGTGAAAGTTGAAGAGACTGAAAATGGGGACAAAAGCCACATTATGCAAAATGGTGTTTGATTTTTGCCCATTCTCTCCTCCGTCTCCCTCTCTTGGTGTTTTTTTCATTGTTTCTTTTCACACTGTGTCCCTGACTCGTGAAAAAAAGAAAAGAGTGAATATCTTGGAGCGGCGGGCTCACTGTGTGGCCCTCCATGTGTGAAGAGTCAGCTGAGTGACTCTGATAATTGGACACTTTGGCTGGAAATAGTTTTATAACAGAGAGGCTTGTGTGTTTGTGTGTGTTGGTGTGTGTGTGTTCTAGGTCTTCCAGAGGCATAGCGGATTTGTACTGAGATCAACCCAGTCAAATGCCAGTTATTCTGGTCATAAACACACACACACACACACACACACACACACACACACACACACACACACACACGCACACACACGCACAGACACGCACGCACACACACACACATACACACACATACACTCAGATGCACAAAATGACTTCAACTATTATCAACCCTCTAGCTGAATAGTTCACATATGCATAACATAATACCATTCCTAATGCATATAAAGTCTGCTTGAATAGAAGTCATAATGGAGTATGTACAGTCTGCTTCCATAAAAGGTTTCAACATGAAGGTTGACACATAAAGAGGTATAGGTTAAAAATAACAATTTTCCTTTCACACAGCCAGTTCAGCGGGACTGCTGCTTTAAAACCTGATGCTAACGTAAACACCCATTACTGACTCTTAATTAATAATACAGTGAGTCCTTGTAATGACAGCCCACTCCTGAATTACACAACAATAGTTCCAGTGCTGAATTATATCCTTACAGTGTTTATCTGTGTTGAGCTAAACCTAAACAAACCTTGCAGGGTTTATATTCAGAGCTGTAATTTAGCACTGTGGGTGTGAATTCAGCACTGTAGGTGTGAATCCATCGGCGGGGGGACTTTGTTCAGTGGATGTGGGCGCGCCGGGCTTTGCGGCGTGTATAAGGTGCCACAGACGATGGGGCATCCCCCCTGCGTGACTCTGTAATGAGGGGCACCTAATGAAGCCCGGAGAAAGCCAGGAGTAGAGGAGGCGTTAGCATGGAGAGGTGGGACACGGATGGGAGCCAATCCTGGCACGGGATCCGCACCCTGCTGACAAGGAGCATGCGGTCAGGGGAATTAGCCCGATTAGCGCATTTGCTTTGAAAGGCTGCTACCTGGGCCTCAGAGTGCTCACTTGTCCAATCGGTGAGGGGAGGCGTACACGCACCGCATCAGCCAGACAAGAGCCGGCGATTTCAGACCACACTGCAGAATCCGCATGAACAGAAGCACTGCAGCACCAAACCTTATAGCTGTAGACCAAGTCATACGGCTTCCTTGAGTTGATGTGTGCGCGCGTGCGTGCGTGAGCTTGCGTGCAGCCTATTATAGAGTTGACACCGAAGTTCTCTCAGCTCAGTTGGAGTCTGTCGGCAACTTCTCTTTTGCTCCTGAGCATGAAATCTGGGCAAGATAATTAGTTCATTTAACTTCATTGCACATGCTGGCACTCAGTGTATGGGGAATGAGCTGGCAAAGTTGCGCAATCTTATTGAATTTAATACTAATGTGCAGGCTGTGTTTTGTGGTCATGCACCACGTCGTGGCTAAATACTCCTATCACACTCAGGTGAAATCAAATAAGGACATATTTTGGATAATTCTGTTAGTAGTGCAAATTGCCTTGCATGGTTCAAAACCACAGTCAGCCAAATGCAGTGGAATGTTTTGAGGAAACTCTCATTTGTCCTGGAGCAGCTATTCTCTTGATTAAGGGTAGCAAAGTGATTAAATTATTCTGTCTCCTAGTTATGCATATGAAGTGAGTGCCTTAGTGAACCCATCCTCGAAACGCCTGCCTGACAGCCTTATCAGCCGTCATTCTCTCTATCTTCTCCTCATTCTGTCCATCACAAGACCACCCTCAGCAGAAAATCCCCAGTTCCTCAAGGAGAGGCATCTGAACATGTGGAGTATATCCTCCCCAACGGCGCAGAATTACTGCCGAAGTCAAGTTTCGCGGGAGCGCGCCGGGCTGGCAGCAAACCGCATCGCAGCTCACCTCTCTCCACAGCATCTGAGAGAGAGAAGAGAAGAACAGCCGAGAAAGAGGGGAATGGAGATGCTCTCGTTTGTTTCTAAGCGGGTGACAGGCTCTGTCAGTGCCAGCGAACAGGGATCCGACAGAGAGCAACGAGCCACCGGTCCTCCTGTTATACCGATAGGATCGTCCAGAGATCGATGGCAGCGCATGGCCGATGTCTTATCGTCGGGGAGTGGACCAGGAATATCTATCTCTTCGGAGAGTATCTTCTCATCAAGGGCAACACAAGACAGAGTTTAAGGGCAATAAAGACTAAGGCTCCACTCTATAAAGGAAGCCACGAGGAAATCTGAGCCAAGCTAGTCTGTCTGTGTTTGTGGCTGTGGTGGTGACGCTCCTGACGCCTGGCGGCTTGGCGTGTGGCCGCATGGCTCGGCGCCGGTACCGTCCCATGCGGTCTTCGGGTTCAGCTCTGCCAGCCCTCAATGAAGACATTGCCTTTATTTTCAGCTGTAGATGCGCCGGACAGTTCTGGATACGCCAGAACGCCAGTTCTGGGTGGGGAGAGGGGGGGTGCGCTCGAAACAGGCCATGCGGCGTGGCTCCACCCGGACCTCCACCCGGTCCTCCACCCGGCCCTCCGCCCGGCCCTCCACCCGGCCCTCCGCCCGGCCCTCCGAGGGGCTCGTCAGGGCTGCTCAGGGCGCTGGTGCACTGCGACTGACGCCGTAACCAATCAACCTTCGGACTGAGAGAGCATGCTGTGTTTGCATGGCATTCATCTAATGAATGATTGCCTTGATTACGCCTGGAGTAAAATGAATAAACAGAGGGTGAATATGGATGATGAAATTAGTCATGATAATGGCAAGAAAAACATACATCTGAATAGATGTTCCAGTGCGCTCATAATCGGCTCCTTCACAAGATGGCTTTAAATGATAAAACAGCTTTCAATAAAAATCCAAAATTCAATAGCTTTCATAGCAGAGAATTTATATTATGTATCATAGAAAAAACAGGAGAAAATGCATAATGTAAACCATTCTTACATTTTGTGATGACAAAAATATATATATACATATATATATATATATATATATGACGCGTTTTGTGATGTATATACAGTTCTTAAGCTTCAGTTACATAAGCTCATTGATAAGTAATGTGAGTGTTACTCTGTCAGGACACGGCTCACTCAACTCAACCTCCCACAATGCATCAGTATGCTCACCTACTGAGTCTTACTCCAGATGGTGCAGGTGACACAATCTGTTTGCTTGTTGTTTACATGGAGTCACTTAAACTAAACCGCACTTGCTGTGTACACCAAATTGCCTAAATGTAAAAAGTCTGATGACTGTTGATTAACAATAGTGCATGTGAACAGAAAGTAAAGTATACAGGGATGTCTGCCTTTTAGAAGGGCCGTGGAGACTTCTGTTGAGTAACAGCTCAGTTGTGAGCACTGATCCATCTACACTGATTTTATGAGTCACTCACAGCGACGTTTAACTACAAAAACATGCCATGACAAAAATACATTCTGTAAACCTATGGAGGATCACCAATGTTGAATATTAGAGGAAAATTCTGATGGTTGATAAATATGACATCATCAACAAGTTGCAGCCGCATCCATCACCACTGTACCACTAACCCTCATCATCACCACTGCCTCACTAACCCTCATCATCACCACTGTACCACTAACCCTCATCATCACCACTGCGTCACTAACCCTCATCATCACCACTGTACCACTAACCCTCATCATCACTACTGCGTCACTAACCCTCATCACCACTGCGTCACTAACCCTCATCACCACTGCGTCACTAACCCTCATCATCACCGTGTCACTAACCCTCATCATCACCACTGCGTCACTAACCCTCATCATCATCACTGTACCACTAAACCTCATCATCACCACTGTAGCACTAACCCTCATCATCACCACTGCGTCACTAACCCTCATCATCACCACTGCGTCACTAACCCTCATCATCATCACTGTACCACTAACGCTCATCACCACTGTGTCACTAACCATCATCATCACCACTGTACCACTAACCCTCATCATCACCACTGCGTCACTAACCCTCATCATCACCACTGTACCACTAACCCTCATCATCACCACTGTACCACTAACCCTCATCATCACTGTGTCACTAACGCTCATCAACACTGTGTCACTAACCCTCATCATCACCACTGTACCACTAACCCTCATCATCACTGTGTCACTAACGCTCATCACCACTGTGTCACTAACCCTCATCATCACCACTGTACCACTAACCCTCATCATCATCACTGTGTCACTAACCCTCATCATCACCACTGTACCACTAACCCTCATCATCACCACTGCGTCACTAACCATCATCACCACTGTACCACTAACCCTCATCATCACCACTGCGTCACTAACCATCATCACCACTAGACCATTAACTCCCATCAGCATCTCCTCAGTCTCACTTATGAGAATGCTCTGCAGACGTGGACTTGGATTTCTGCAGTCACCCACTTCCTTGACAATTGCGCTTAAGCAGAATTTCTGTAGATGATGGTGGACTGGGACTAATTAACACAGAAAGTGCGCTTGGTGCGATGGGCCGTTGCACCCGGAGGACGTCTGGCATTAGGAAGGTCTGGCCTAATCTCATCCATCAGCCACGCTCACACGGAGCTGCTGCAGCACGGCTGTGTGTTGGAACCGGGGCTCTGCCGGTTTAATACGGGTCTGACGGGGTAACCGAGGACGCGCTGACAACCTGTGGAGATAACGGTTACTTCCTGCTGCTGTAAGGGAGCGACATATACCAGAGGAATGTAGAAGAAGGATCTCACAGATACTTAGAGTGCAGTAATATAAATAAACAAAAAAAAAGTGCTGATAGAGACTTCCTGTGAAAAATGGGCTTGTTTATTTTGTTGACTTTACTGGGGAATCTCAAACTATTATTCAGCCATTCACTCCCTCGGTGCGTTACTCATCCCGCCGGGCAAGGCCAAAGTCATATTGTACAGGGCTGCACCCCCCCACACACAAACCTCCCCCCTCTACCCCGTAGAGCTCGGTGAATGCGCAGACCTCGACATGCCAGCGTTTATTTGAACTCAATTTAGTGGAGTCGTGTGTCTGCGTCTTCTCCCGCGCACAGCTGCGTGGTTGAGGAGCCTGGCCATTCTCTTCTCTGCGCATCACTCCACTCAGGGGTGCTTTGAGCCTCTCTCCCTGCCTCCTCTGTGGAGGAGAAAGGCACGGAGCTCCTATTGTGCCCGTGAGCGCAGGACCTTTTCTGAGCCTGCAGGTGGAAAACACGAATTGACAGGTGCTCTTCGCTTTATTTGCGTATTTAAATGTCAGCTCCGCTATGAATCCCCTCCAAACAAACCCGCGTCACCGTTCTAGTTCTAAACATAACTAAGGAATGATGGATTTTTCAGTGTTTCGCGAGAGCATTACAGCTTCCCCGCATTTATATTTGCGGAGCTGAAGTCATTGTACCTTCTTCTTGAAAAGGCCCGATCTACCCCTTGATGCGCTATTAGAGGTAATCACAGACTGTAAACTGCGGCAGAACTACCCCCTACCCGCCCCGCCGTCGGGCTGCTGCCATCGCGACACGTCGTAAAGCACCAAGGACATAGCACGCAGGATCTCCGTGGAGTCACCTTGCTGTGATTTGCATTGACGGCAGGGGCCTTGATCAGTTGAGCTAAAGCTAATTATCAGGATTCCAGTCAAAGTGACGCGCTGCTGCACCTCCCCGTGAGGCAGGCAGCATCGCCCATGCTAATGCGCGCGCCGCGCAGGCTCGTGATGAGGTCACGGCCCCCAGATCTTCGCCTGATTATGCAAAGCTTCATGAGCTGATATGGATTAACTCCAGATCATTTATGAATGAGTAACCGGCGTGAGTGGGGGCGGCGGCCCGCCAAGCTACAGATCAAATTTGTGCGGCCGAAGGTAAAGGCATCGCGATGCCACGTCTGGGAATCAAACCAAACGGCCGAACGGATAGAAGACGAGGCCAGAGGTCTAGGAGTTATAGGATCCGGCTGTTTACAGATGCCAGTGCTCAACAACACAAGTGGGGCAAAAGTAAGAAACAGTGACTTTAAGCCTCACCTAATTCTTGGAAAGCCACACGTCTCGTATTTTAACCCGCCACCCGCGAAGCTGCAGGCCACATCAGAGATCTTACTCGGGCCTTTTGCTGAGAGGATTCCCTCTTTTCTGACCTCAACTCTATCTAAACCTACCTCTAACTAAACACGCCGGAGCTGTAGGTTAAAGCGTCCATGGAGCCAACGAGCGAGGAACCTGTAGCGGCTGCATCACCGCTACGCTGCTCACGCTCCGCGGCAGTCCACCTAGCACACTTGGGGGACCTCTGAGAGGGTTCCTGTGGGCCCCTGGGGAGTGATTTCTGCAGCAACTGATGACTGCGTGCGCGTGTGTGCGCGCGCGTGTGTGTTGAGCATCAGGTCCTGCTCGAGAATCAGCACCCTGTAGAGCGGCTTTACAGCAGATTGCTCTCTCTCTCTCTCTCTCTTTTCTCTCTCTCTCTCTCTCTCTGGCCTTCCATCTCTTCAAAGTGGCGTGACAAGCTGCCTGGATGAAAGAGAAGCAGAATGAGAGGAGAAGGGGGGGGACAGAACTGAGCAGAGTACCAAATCTCGTCTGCCTCTCCCTGCACCCAATCTCTCCTCCCAAGGTGGTGAAGATCATCATCCTGTGCTGTGTTTGGGATTGATTTTAGTCATCAGGCGGCGGCCCAGAGACATGAGCGAAACTTCCATAGCAAGCAGAGGGCATTTTCACACGATGTATTAAAGCACAATAGACCAAAGACCAAAAAAGACCAAAAAGGCAGATTGCCCTTTAGCCCAGCCCATCCATTACTGCCTTGCGATGTCATTTTAGCTGAACCGCATCCAAATAAAGATGTCGTGGTAAACCGGGAAAACCTTTTTTTGGAGATATTTTTGGGAGCCTTTTTGTCACCAAAACCACCTGAGAATTAAAGACGCGTGGAGCTCTGAGGATTTCCTTAAGGCATTCCTTTCCAGCCCTTAAGGACTCGGAGCAGATCCGCATTTTCCGTCCGTTCCTGCTCCCGGGGCTCCTGAGTCAGGTAATCAAGGGCTGGCACTCTCTGGATTACCTGGACGGGACCTTAGCCAGAGAGCAGACGGAGAGTATGGTCTGCCTGGGGACCTTGGAGGACAGGAATGAGATTGTCTGCCCTAGGGCCCGGCTATAGGACTCAAAGACCCCTTCCAGCACGCTCTCTGTGTTTCCTCCTGGAGAGGGTCCTAAGGGAGTGTTTCCCGGCCCAGAGCGCAAACACTGGTAGGCGACAGTAGGGGAGTCCGAGCGGGGTGGGGTGGGGGCGAGCCGCCTGGACTGTCTGATACGGGACGCCTGCTGCAGTTGGATACAGCTCTCGCTCAACCCAGATCCCCGTCACTGTCTGCGGGCTTTCGGAGGCATTTGCTGCTATCTCAGCGTGAAGGGAGGTGTCTTTACTTTAGATGGCTGTTGTTTATTCGAAAAGCACCTCTTGATCTTCCTCGGTTCTGAATCCGTCGGCGCTGTCGTCAGGACGATTACCGTCTGCACACGCATTTGAGTTTAAATGAGTCTCGCCGACGACGCAGCCTCATACAAGGCCCTAGGCAATGTGGGATACGCTGATGGACAGGGCATCACATATGGATATGCGGTAAAGCTAAGCCTGCTGGATCTGACGTGAGGGGCCACTGTAAACAACATCACGGGGGGGGTGCCAACCAGTGCCTTTGTGCGCTCCCCTCTGCTGTTCTTTTGGCACCATTATTCAAGTGCACAGCCGTGCAAGGAGAGAGCTAAATCTCTTCCCTATTGTTCACACACGCACCAGATTTTCTGCGAAGTCCTTCCTTGTAATGGCCCCCACGTACCCCCGCCCCCACCAAATATATATAAGGCAATAGTCTTTGTGAATATGCATGTGTTCTGAGTGTTCTGAGCTGAAGAAATCAATGACATCAAATACCAAAAAGTGGATTATACTTCTTGACATTTCATTTATTTGAAGGTCTGAGTTAAGTTCGATTAAATTTTTTTTGCATACAGTTAATGTTGTAAATGTCAAAACTCAAGAAAATCGAATAATTATCCAATGATCCAACAATAATCAAAAATGCAGGTGATCCAAAGCCCACCTCGCCATTCATTCACAGTGTAACCACATTTGTGTTGAATTTTTATGTTGTGTTTATAGAGCCCAAGAAGATTTACAGCACTGTATGCTTTATGGCTGCGAATAATTCCCTGCTAGCTCTCCATTTAGCGCGAGCCGAGTGACTCGGGCTCATTATCCTGTTCTCCTGACTCCTTACGCACTCCTCCACAGCTCTCAGCCCAAATTGCACTGAAGTGCCTATTCAACATCTTAATGTTGTGATAGACCTACAAAGGAGCGCGGTACAAAGGGAGAGCGGCAGCCTCTTACACATGCTTAATGACAAAGAGGCCGGCGCGCTTTAAAAGCAGGCTGCCCTCAAAGCCACAAACAGGCAGCTCGGCGCTTTAAAAGCAAGTCACTTCACTTTCGCGGACCAATTATGCTCAAGACAAACACAGGTGGGGAGGTTTGGAGATGGGCTCCAGGCATTCGGCTGGCGCTGGCCAAGATCTTCCTCGCTAATCGTCTTCTTATGGGAAGGCCTGTATGTGTAGTTGGTGAACATTAGCTCTGGCAATTATTGGCACCGTGACGTGGGGAATCTAGATTTAATTTAGTCACTATATCAAACCCAAACAAACTTGCAGCACCAGAGGTCTGACTTTGCCTGATAAGACCCCCGCGCTCAGTTAATCCTGATTACGGAACCCCCTCACGCACGAGCGCACGCATACACGCACACACAGTTTTGCACTAAGACTAGCATGTATGCCTTGTGAAAGTTGAATCTTACGCCATGAGAGGATTTAGGGGATGCGAGTGCATGTGACGCACCTCACAGAGTGACAAATAATAAACAAACAAACAAAAATCCTTACATTACTGTTAAAGGGGGAATTACTGTTAAAGGGGGAAAATGAGAGACAATTATAGCACCCAAGAGTAGCAGATGAAAGGCAGTGAGTGGCTCAGTATTGGGCTTCTGCGTTTGTTGTGCTGATGGGGTAGGGTGACAGGGAAACATCAGGCAGCCAACGCTCATTATCAGACGTAAATGTGTGTGCGCTTGCTTTAATGTATTCATCCAGCCATGTGGATCACTGTGACCGTGTGTGTGCGCGCGCGCTAATGTATTCCAGTAACCAAATGCACTGATATATCTGTCTGTGTGTGAGTGTGTACGTTTGTGTTCATGTCCACTGATGTATTCCAGCAGCCATGTGGAAGGCTGGGCCGTTTAGCATGCGCTACAGGTTCCTTTTGTCCCCAGAGACAGTGATGAACGAGTACTTCCCTCACATAAAGACCCGAGTGTCACACACACACACACACACACACACACACACACACACGTCTGCGCACGTACACACGCCGTGTAGTCGGACACAGGCTCAAGTGTCTCTAATTAAAATGGTTTTTACACATAACGAGCACGGGGAGAATGTGGAAGGACCCAGAGAGATGCAATGTACTTTCACATGCAGATCTATTGTTACCTATAGAGACATAGACTTCTGCATATGTTTCATGCCCATTTTGCAGAGTGCACTCTAAGCACTCTGCGTGCAAACAGTATTCATAGAGCCAGACCACGTTATAGCACGTGAGCGAATGGCTATCTGTGGCATTAAATTGTATAGAACTGGTACTTAATGCGAGCCTGGGAGCCATCCATTATTTAAGATCGATGTGCCGGCATTTTCCGAGGAGCAGGCCGCAGGCCCGGGTCGTCCGAGTGCTCGGTCATTTCGCGACGCTCACGGCCTCGCCCATCTTAACTCTGAGACACGAAATAAAGACCTGCCGCCATGTCACTGGTGGCAGCGGCCTTTCATACCTCAGCAAAGCTGTGGGAACATTATTTGGGGCTTTCATCAAGGGAAGCAATTACCTATAGTCAGCTATCCTGTGCGCGGCAGAGAGGCCCCCTCTCTCTCCGTGGCCGGCCAGTCTCCGCCATAACTAGCAAGGAGCAGAAAGCTGTGTGTTTTCATATGCGGCGTGTGTGTCGTGGCTGCTCTCGCCGAGTTCGGGGATGGTTTAATAGCTGCAGTGGAGCCAACATGCTCAGGTCTGCTAATCAGCTTTCCTTGGGCCAAACATCTGGACTCATCAAATTTATTTTTATCTACAAAAGCCATTTTGTTCTCCCTTCACCACTTTGATGTGTCTCTTTAGTGCGCATGCAGACGGTAGATACGACACTTCCACGTTTTGATTTTTCCTGTTTTGGAGAGGATTTGTTTTCCCTGAGTTTTGCACTACTGTCTCAAAGATCACTTCAAAACACTTTAAAAGCAAATGCAGTGATATGATCGTCACACATGCGTCCTGTAGTTCTTTGGTATTGGGTCACTGTGTAATGACGTAATGAATCCACACATACATTTTGCTCCTCTAGAAATTACCAAAAGCACACGCAGAGACTCCAGGGATGGAAACGGAAAGGCAGACTCCTCCGGTCCTAAAAGCAATATGGCTGGCGGGATGAAATGCCTCTCCGAGTGGAAGCCAGGCGACTCAGACTAGTTCTCTGCAGTGGATCAGCGTCCTCTCATCCAAATGGGTCAAACAGGTTTTCGCCAGCGCCAGCAACCACTGAGCATGACTACATGTTTCAGGCATTAGCATAACTGCACTCAGCGCAGGCCAAACTGATAATCAAATCTTTATTAAATGCATGGGTACCAGCCAAGGTGACAGAGTGCTAGGTCAGTGTCCTGCAGTTTAAAACCACAAATATTTGACAGAAGAGCGACAGAGTAAGCCACTTCCAAATGAAGTTATGGATTACACAAACGCCACCTCTGACACCAATGTTTTATTTTTAGAAAGAAAAAAGAAAAAAAAAAAGATGTTCAGCATTAATTTCTAGTCAAACTAACTCCAAAAGTTTTTGCCATACACATGGAGACGGGTAAGTCGTGTGTGCGTGACGGCCTCGCGTCTCCTCTCTCCCTAGGAAAACCTTTGTTCCCATTCTCACTGAAGATTCCGGGCAATTGTTCCAATTAGTGGCGGTGTGAAGCGATTAAACATATGCAGCTATCACTGAGAGAAGATTCCACCAGGTGTTCCTCTCATTCTCACTCTTTCCCTCTCACTTCCTCCTATTCTAACCATTTGTCTCGAAAAAGAAACAGATTTTGAAGCGTCCGACCTGTCGGTCTCAGCCTCTCGGGAGAGGCAGATGTCCTTCCCGTAATTATTTCTTGTTCGGGGGCTGAGGGCTGACGGGGCAGATATGCATCGGTCTAAATCGGCGTGGAGCAACCTCTGGCCGCAGCGGCGCGTTGCTCTGGCCGAGGGGGGAGGGTGTTTAGAACAGGGGAGAGACGGACGTCCCAGCGCACTAACGAGGAGCCGGACCGGCACATCCAAAGCTGCAGGCCCTGGTCAGACAAAACACGGGATTCATTCAGTCGCAGTGCCTTCCAAAACAATCTGGCCTGGAGGGGAATGAGAGGTAGAACGGACCGCACCGAACGTGACCTTACGTTCCCTCGGTCCTTTGAAAACGCGCATGAGCTCTCACACCAACAGGCGTAAGGCCGGAGATCAAAGGGCCGTTCATGTCTCCCTGACCAGGATGGACTTTGTTGACTAATTCACAAATGCGTATGCTTCCTCTCTTCCTCCTGCACTCATAACAAGGCAGAGTGGAATTAGAGGGTAGCTGACATGCAGCACTCCGAGCAACAGCAGAACGACGGCGGAAGATGTCCGGGCCCGTCCAGGCCCGCCCAGGCCCATCCAGGCCGGGCCACACTACCCTCTCCTCCGCCTCTCGTTGTCTCTTCACTCTGGGAATAAGAACCCATAAGTACTTGTGGCAACAGCTTCTTTGGTTGTCTTTTCTTCATTCCAGAGAAAGCTTGGCTTCTTCCCTGAGGCCTGTAAGTCTGTGCTCACCTGAGTTACAAAGACCACCTGGATAAATCACTGCGTACTTTCTGGTCAGGGCCCACTGGATACTCTCGAGTCAGAACTCACTGCGTTACTCTCCGGTCAGAACTCACTGGGAACGTTCAGGTCAGAACTAGAAGGACATTTAAGAACAGCGCACCATCCAGATTGCTACGACAGCATTACCACTAAAGCACAGACCAAACGATGCAGCCCGTACCCACATTAGGCCCGTGTTGCAGATGGTGACATCTGTCATATCCTGATGTCATTTTAAGACACATTCAAGATTTGACCTCCTTAGATCTTGACATCATTAGAATTAATGATAGAAGATGAGACACTACTCCAGAACCATGATGGGCTCTGCCGTCTGAGGGCTGAATTCATTAAATGGCAGTTATTAACAAGCAGCGGCATGTCCTCTACTGCAAAGACACTTTAAATTGATTCTGAGTGGATCAAGCAGACATTTAATTTGTAGAAGCGGACTAATTCTGAGAATGTCCTCTTGACAAAATAATTCCCTGCCCTCCCTGAGGGATTGTACTTCTCTCCATCCACTAAAAACAATTTAAAAGCCGTTACGATTAAGTGGTTCAAGTGGCGTTTAATTAGTTTAAAGAAGTGGGTGATTGGTAGTTAATTAAGACAGTATTAACGACCAGTAATTCCTCATTAAGAGCGGGACATTTTTAACCAGATAAGGCCAAATACAGATGCGTCAAATTCGCCATAAATGCAGAGCTATTTCTAATCATACATATGGATCATGTGGTTATGAGACATGGACTCAGCGTAAACGTTGATTCTTACGATCAAGAGCAGGTCCTTGTGTTTGAACACGGCCAAGAGATGTATGCGCAAATGACCGAGGAGACCAAAGCAATCTGACTTTAAGGAAGCAAGCGATAGCTTTTTCCACAGAACGCATTGAAAGCCTAATAAGCTGTACTCATCACTGATGGGCAGACACTCAAATGGGGATAGGGGACAAATCAAGAAGAGTTACATCATAGGCAACTGGGTGCCTCTGCGCACTTGGACGAGATTTCCCGTTCTCGAGGAGACGGCGTGTTCTGGGCTGAACTGTCCCAACGCCATGATAAGCAGTGGTGGATATAAACGTGGCCCGAACCACACGAGGATGTTCTGCCACTGTACGCCAGGCTATGAATGGATGGGTGCCATCACACGTGAGCAAAAGCAATTGCGCTGGAGATTAGAGCCATATGTCCTGAAGTAGCCGGGTCAAGTCTGCACGCACGCGCACCCACTTCTCCACTGACACGCGGGAATGAATGAGTGTAATTTCAGCAAGAGACACACTCACATGCGCGCGCGCGCACATACACAGAAGAGAGTGATGTAGAGGACGGGAGGAAGGAGAGATAGAGAGAGAGAGAGAAAGAGAGAGAGAGAGAGAGAGAGAGAGACTTAATTCAAGTAACACTTAAGTAGCACCTTAATTCCTGAATGTACATCATCTACCAAAGTATCTGTGATTACAGATACTGGGAAAAACACCTTGTTAAAATGCTATAAATATGGCAGAAAACCAACAGGACATAAATGAACACTTCAAAACCTACTGCTTCACACACAATGCTCATACGAGGATATGTTTTTGATAGAGACTACAAAGCACTTGTGAAAGTCGCTCTGGACAAGGGCATCTGCCAAATGCAGTCAAGCTAAATCTAAATAAGGCTTACAGCGCAAATATAGTGATTACGATAAACTGATTACATTTTGCCCACTTTCCCAAACTGAAATGAAGCATTCATGAAGTGAGCTTTTCTGTTAAGCAGTGATGGCACACTGATGTAATTCTGGTGAGACCTAGACCTATTTCTGACTGAAAGACTTCCTGTACTTCCATTGAACATTCACAGCCACCCAAGTTGTTCTGAAAGGTAATAGGGACCAATGTGCAGCACCTTCCTTGATTGTGCAATGCTGTTCCAGAGCATGTCAGTCTTCTGCTATGAGAGACTAATAAGGGCCATAGTGGAAATACAAGGCTATGGTGTCAGGTGTGACAGACCTGTGCCCATTGGTAATGCCCAAGTGCTCTTAATGACCTCAGAAAATCAGGATCTCGGGTCAGAATGGCAGGGAGCGTCGCTGTTGACTCAGAATCGAACTGTACACATTTGTTTACGCGCATACATATTTAATATAGGAAGAGGAATTGTTGTTGTTGGTTTTTTTAAACTTTGACCTGCGCTAATGTAAAAAGACAAAACTGAAAGCATCTTATAATTGCCGCTTTATAACGTTTGATCTTGAAGGGGCATACCAGATTCATCGTTCAGATGATTTCGACATAGATGTGGGTCGTATAGACTCAGCGTACGCCCCGCCCGAATTTCTTGCTATTATTAGAGGTATAACGTGGTGCATAATAAAAACATTATCAAGGTACAAATGAGCCCTAATCTCCAAGCTACAGAGTGAACAAGTCGATAGGAGGTGTGCCTTAGGGCAAGAGCAACTTGATTACCGCGAAGGACAGCTGCCTATCCAGAAGAGAAAACTCCGCACATCAGACGCTTCAGAGCTCCATGCAGTCACATTTCAGCCTCTAATCTTTAGACCTCCTTCATTTAGGATTAAAGGTCCTTGCTAGTTGCCTGCGAATGAAAATGGCTTTGAAAAAAACGCAATCTGGGCCTAATCATGACTGGCTTGACCTTTCGGTGCAGTGTGTTATTGGTGTAGAAAGAATCTGATTCACTGAGCCTATTTATGGCAGCTATTAGAGCCATACGTAGCTTCCCGGATCTTTAGCCGAGCGTTGAGGAAAAGTTCAAAAGCGCCATTCACAACGTACGCAAAGTGAGTTCGAGCGCCATCTAGTGGCGAAAGCGGACCACGGCCCAAATAGAAACCTAAGGTTACTGTATCTTATGAACAAAACATCCCCCCACCCCCCCTATGACGGAAAGCTAACTGAGAGGCTTTGGACTTACCCGAAACACATATACTCTAACTCGGCTACTTGTTTTCCGACAGATCAATCCCAGGCGTGAAAACCAGTCCTCATCTACACGCTCTGAGGAGCCTCTGTGTACGCTTTTCTATTCCCGTCTTATCCTCAATGTCATCAAGTAAAGAGGGTCACCCGTGATTGCCGCATTGGCATTACTCGCGGGGTGAGCAGCTCGACACGCCGCGGCGAGGCCCGACCGTGCCTCGGAAAACGTCACGGAGAAGGAGACCCCCACGACCCGCAAACTGGACAGCGGGGTGTGCTTCCCTGGCATGGTGATTTGAGTGTGTGTGTGTGTGTGTGTGTGCACCCACATGGTAGTTACATTAGTCCGTCCACGTCAAACTTTGCAGTAGTAGGTTATCAGTTCTGTAATGGACCGTTACGCATGTAGTCTTTAGCAGCTGGGAGGCGTTAAAGACAACGATACTTATGAACGCATATTGAACAAATGCTCCTAAAATCTACACTGCCTAAACTAAGTGCATATATGTCTGACAGATGTGTGGTTTTTTGCCACTGCAAATTATTCACTAAAATGTATCAGAAGTGTTTTATTTTCTTGCTTCAGTCTTCATATCCTTTTAATTATTATGAGTTGGTTTTGGTTCTCTATGAAGCATTAATTTGTACTTAGTACACAAAAAAAAAAAAAAAAAAAATTAAATCATGTTGATAAGAAGGTCAGTTGACTTCTGGAATGAATACATCAGTGCGCATGTTGTCCACAAAAACTTTAATGAACTTAATTCAAACGGATTTTTACCACTGATGCTCAATTTCCTCGCTTAATTATATGATCATCCTAGAATAAGAGTTTCTCCAAAAGAAAAGAAAAAAAAGTACAGTAAAAGGGGGAAAAAAAAGGACATGAACATGTGAATTTCCAAAGCAGGTCCATTAGACGTGAGCGCCATGAGCAGCCCCACTAAACTGGACTCCTGGGAGCCTTCCAGAAGACAGAAGCCGGTGTGAAAAGCCCCGCCCACCGTCAATACGGAGGCTGGAGTTATCGTCTGACTACACAACTTTAGCTTCACCTTTAACCCCTCACATTTTCAGTTTTAATGAACCCTTGCCTGGATTAAGAACATATCCCCGGCCCCACAAAAAAAGAATCATGATCAGAATTAGGGTACTGAACTGATCACATAGTGTACTGCACACCGCAGTGGATTGCAACACAGGCTTATTAAGGATTGCATTATGGATTGTATTGTTTAATATGACCTAGGATCAGTTTCACCTGTCTATGCTGCTTTTTGTGTCAAAGAACTGAACAGATCCACCGTGACCCAGAGATGCCTAGTGAGTGTGGTTAAGCCAGATTGATTTTAAAGCTCCTCTACGTCCCCATGCACACCTGACCTTACTCCACCGTGTGGTTCACAAAGTCCTAACAGTGTGGAACAAGGCTCACAAGTGCATTACAAATGAGTACAAAACATCTTTGCTGCCTGTTTACAACAGTTTACCTTGCACAAATCTAGGAAGTAGGCACCGCTGTGGCATTCTTATGCCAAACGCAACCATGTCCATAGGTTTCACCCAGGACCACACACACACACACACACACACACACACACACACACACACACACACACACACACACACACACACAGACAGACAGACAGACCCCTCAGTAGGTCACGGTTGGTCACCTCAATGACGTCATGCTACAAAACCCCAGTGAGTGCTGCTCCACTCCTCCTACAGGGACGCGTCTGCTGCACCTGCTCTCTACTTACTGCTACGTCCCAGTGAAAGCGTGACGCCTTCTAAAGTAACTAGTACCAAATGGCTATGAAACCTTTGTCTAGAAAATCTATTAGGCCTGCTGAGCAGGTGATGAGACCTTGCCGTGATGGTCTGTGGCTGAATTCTGCTGAGTCCAGAGTCCAATCCGCTTATACACAATGATCCACAAAGGACTGAAATAAAGTCCCCAAAACAAAGTGTGATTCTTGGAAATCGAATCGCTATGAGTCTATGATTTAAAGGGTTTCTGGTACCGTTACAATCTATACTGTCCATTACGTACTACAAACTACTCAACATGAACAGGGATTACATAGAAAATTACAAACACCTCCCAAAAAGCTCCAGTGTTCTGAACTGTCATTACAGAGCTTGTTGTCTTTTCTTATTAAAGAACAAGTGCACAGTCTTTGGTCACTAAAGAGGCTCACTCAGGTAGACCACGATCAAGGCTTTCACCCATCTCCAAAGCCGACACCCACTGCCGAACGCTGCTCAGTGGAACTGGCCCATGGCCTCCGCAGCCTTCGCCCGTACCAGCGGCTCTGGATCCTGTAGCAGCATCACGAGGCCTGGAAGAGGAAAAGGGAGCGATGAGCCTGACAACCTCGTCTTGCTCCTCTTAACACTTCCTGTTTGAGGAAGTGCGATGCCACGTCTAGCAGTGCAAGTCAGTCATTCACGCAGTCCAGAGGATTCGCAGTATTACTGTACTAAAGTAAGCCAGAGGTGCATAGAACGGGCTGTAATGATCAAAGTGGGTTGTTTTTGTTTTGTTTTGTTTTTTACTGACGTGTGCTTATTTCTGTTTTTTAACATCTTAAATGTCAATGTCTGACTTTAGTCTCCTTTTTAGCAAGTGTAGCTCACGCGTGACTGGACTCAAATCCAGAAAAGCGAGACTTCTACATTTCTCTGCTGCTGTGTTTGTTGTCACTGTTTTGCTGCACGATAAAACACCAGCAAAAGGATCTGCAGATATATTATTGTACGGGGCCAGACAAGATATTTATATTTACTCTGCTGCCAGCGTCACTTTTTATCGGCACGAAAGAGGGCTGAATGGAAGAATGCATGATCCCATCTCCACCGCGTTTCCCACTTAGAGACGCAGTACAGTACCACACTAGAAAAACAGCAGAATCCAGATGGAGACTGCACAAAGTTCCATCCTCGAGCTCCCCTAATGGGCTACACTGACCTTTATGATCTGAGCCTTTTATAATTCCCTTAACGTTTCTTATTTGCTTTTACTTATTTCGTTATTTATTTTCTTTGTTTTTCTCTCCTTAATGGGGCCTTTTTTCTTACTTTGACTATCCATTCATTATTGTATCTGCCATTGTTTCATATTTTGCATCCTTACAGAAAACTCAATAAATAGATGAAAACAAAATGGAAAAACAGCAGAAGTAATTATGACTTCAGCGTCCCGATTTTCACGAAGGGCACTGCAGTGCAGAAAATAACAGTATGGCGACTACAGAGACAGAAGTAACGTGGTCTTAACACGGCTCTTTACCCTTAGTCACTGTTGCCATGTTCATATGGGAGAAGTACTCCTCAGGCAGGTTTCCTACCAGAAACCCTGAAGTCCATAAAACACACAGACACAGGTCAATCTTAAGCATGCAGGATAGCCTTCGACAACATTTAACACATCATGATTTCATTACTGTGACATTTGGGGAATGAAGAATCTTAAATCTTCTCACCTATGAACATAGCAGCACTGGCACGGATCTCGGACCAATTGCTTTTGAAGAACTGGACGACCGTGACGTGGTAGAAGTTGAGCATGCCAGGGAAGTCTTGGATCTTTGGGGGGGAAAAAGGCAGAATTTACCTGAGATGGCAATACACTATTATTAATGAGGCTATTGACTGATGCTACACAGCAACTGTTTGTTATTGACCAGAAGTGGAGTCTTCTTGGGTTGAACGTTTAAAGCTGCAGTATGCTACAAAGTGCACTAACAGATTCTGTGTCTCTGTAGTTGTCCTGATTATTCAGGATAACAACTAATTAATAACAACCAATAAATAATAGAGTTCAATTAATAACTAATTGGGCTTCTTTATCTTCAGCAACATCGGTTCATGACACTTTAGGCTCAGTTCAGCACACACTGTTTGGTGGCAGCGAGTGCCATAGCTATAAGCTGGTTTTTCCATACTAACTCACTATGTATTTGATGAGGTCATTGATGAACTCGCCATAGTGCAGACCCTTCTCCTCATGCAGGTGGTTGTGAAACATGGCAGTGATCTGTTCGGACCCCACAACTGGAGCGCACACGCGCATGGTATACTTACAAGCCTGGACACACACACACACACACACACACACACACACACACACACACACACACACACACACACACACACACACACACACACACACACACACACACACACACACACACACACACACACATTTTACTGAATAAACAATATCAAGTATATAGAGGAAAGCTTAATAGAGGGTGCTAGTTATTTTTGTGAAATAGTACCCAATACTGCATTCAGCTTTTTGAATTGCAGATTTGATATAAAAAGTGGCTCCACAACAGCCACTGACCTTGACGACTTGCGCGTTGGGGTCGTTGAGGTGCATAAGCAGACTGACCAACACGTTGTGGATCTGGTCTTTGAAGACGGCCTCCCCTGACCCGAACCTGGACAGGTTCCCCAGGAGCATGATGGATGCACAGCGGAGCTTATCGTTCTCCTGCATGACACCCAGGCAAGAGAACTCACGGCATCACACACCCACGTTTGACTCAAATTCCCAAGTCCTGGTTGAAAAGTACTGAAAAGCTCTGGTCTAAATGACAGGAACGTCAGATGATAAAGGTGGTCCTGTTTAAATGGCTACATTACTTAGAAAATATTTCACTAATTTAAATAACCATAATAGCATATTTCAAACTCCTTCAAAACTTCAAACAAAAGTTTTGGGTAACTAAACTACAGAAAAGGCAACTCTCAAAAAAAAAAAAAAAAAGCGCATAACTGCTGTGGCCAAAATGTTCAAGCAGGATAAAGAAACCTGGGAAGTGTGCAACCAGGTGTGCAAGTTTCCATCTTCACCCATCTAAATCAAAGAAGGTCTTCTAGCTCTGCTACTTCCTACTGCTCTATAAGACAGCAGGTCTGCTCTTCTGAACCAATAGCCTCAGTTGCTGCCAGAACAGATTCTAAACATCAAAGCATGCTCAGAGGACTAAGGCCACCTCCTCATTACGGCAGTGCCCTTAAATAAGGAGCCTGGTGACAAGCACCCCAAAGTTTCTGGCTCTCTATAATCCCAGTACAAGGGTCCCCACTCACGTTCTCCAAGAAGGGTTTGATCTTCATGAAGATGTAGACGACCAGCAGGTGCATGTTCTGCTGGTCCAGGTAGAGCAGCACCTTGGACAGGCCGGACATGGCCTCCAGGGTGATGAGCTTGCCCGGATCGTCCTTCTCCTCCATGCCTGAGCTCATGGCCGCCAGCAGCTCTTTGGCGTACTTGTTCACCTAGACATGAAGGACGCGGGACACAGGATCCGAGGCCACGTGTAAGAATCCTCGGCAGACTGTTCTAGTACAAGTGGCAGTTTCACTGTAGCATAACAACTCCTCTAATGAACAAAGATACTGAAACTCAAAACGTGCGATTTGTATATATTCAAAAATGTCTAATTTATCTAAAAGTAGATAACAACATGCACAAAAAAAATGAATGGCTCTGAACTTTACACGTGAGAATGTCTCCCAGGGGGCATTAGCCGCCTGGACTGGTATCCACCTTATCGGGTCAGGGGTCAGGTCCAGTACCTTTTCCGGTGAGCCTACGGCAACATTCCCCAGGCCTCTGACGGCCAACATGCGGACAGTGGAGCAGGGGTCCGAAATCCTCTCCATCATACTGTTCATCAACATGTCGATCATCATCAGCTCCGTAACCACGTGGTGATTCAGCAGCTAGAGAGGGGGGGGAAGATTCCCAAAGTCAACTTTCTTTCTATTCTTCTCCCTCAAACCCTGAGAGTGTCGCCTCGGTGTCCTTACAGGGCCATGCAACAGCTCAGCGTGTGACTTTGCAGCCTTAGCTGAAATTTGAAAATGTCACGGATAATTTCAGCAAATCATGGTGCAAAAGGGCAAGCGTTAACGCACGCCGTGCACAGCGACGCGCTCTGTTCACGCAAGTGAGAATTCACATTTAAGTCGAAATGCCAGAGTTTTAAAACAGCCGAGGGATGAAGTTACTGAGATGTTTTCC
>NC_137510.1:21022500-21365000 GCF_041902795.1 Electrophorus electricus
CTGTCCGACTGGACCTTCTCCGTCTGCAGCACGGGTGATATGGCAGGCAGGGTATTACCTTCGTAGCGCAGCTGAATATGCAAGAGTGTGTAGATGCAGTCCACGGCGGCCGTGCGCACAGCGGGGCTGGGGTCCGTGCAGCGTGGAGCCAGGCGACCCAACAGTGCCCCGAGGTTATGGAATGTCACCAAGTTCTGATCAGTAATACACAGACATTCGTGCTGCGTTATGCCATATGAAATGAGCTCGACCCGTCAGAGGGTGTCCCGGAGACCTCAGGAAGGCACCTCACCAAAATGGCTAACGTGAACGCCCAAAGCCCTGTGACACAATGACCAGCTGGGGTAAGGATGCGAGGGTAGCTGGGCTTAAACCTGTGCGGCTACGTCCTTGCGGCCACCTGTCGCGCTGCTGTCTCTGAGGCTCACCTTGACGTTGAGGCTGCCCAGGTAGAACTGCAGCAGCTCAGCCACGGTCCTCATCGCTCTCTCGCGCTCGTGGTCCTGCCTGGAGCTCAGCCAGCTCTCGATATGCTGAGGAACACAAGCGGTGTTCGATAACTGGGGCTCAGAGCGAGCGGCGCGCCACGCGGGCGCGGTCGCGAGTGCGGGCGCGAGCTTACCGTGAAGATGGCGTGAAGGCCATCAGGACTCAAGTCTCTGGCCAGCACGCTTCGCAGCAGCTCATGAAGGGCCCAGAAAGTATCTGCATATAAGGCCTGCAAGACAGCAGATGAGATTATGAGGGGTCTTTACAAATCCATGAAAAGCAATATACTATATCTTGTACTACAATGTCACCGGTGAAGGCGAATGGCTGAGATGGACAAAACTCAGTAGTTTTTCAAAAGTAACTGGCCTCTTTTTTTCCCCCCCCATTATATATAACTGTACTGATGCGTAATATATTGACAGTGAATAATATTTGATGCCCTGCTGAACCAGAATGGCTATAACTAACCAGGAAGGTCCTCAAGCAATGAAAATCCCTGAAAACAGGAGAGCTAAATTCACGTGTGTGTGTGTGTGTGTGTGTGTGTCTCAGTTATGTTTCTCTCTCACCTCTCTTTGCAGTGGGTCCAGACCATCATCATCTTTGGCTTTTTTCGCCATTTCTAACGCTGGAAGGACATACATCCCATTTATAGACGTTTTCAACATGTCAAACTGTTCATTTTCCATCAGTGGTGGGTCCAGATTACTGGAAATCTCAGGTCAAGACCTTAAAGAGCATGGTATGTCCACAGATATGATTATGGTTTTTAAAATTCTATTTGCACATCTGTTTTAATATTGCCTCAGTCAACAAAATGTGTTCCCACAAGAATAAAAAGGTTTCTACTATTAAAGCAAGTGCAAAAGAGTGGTCAGAGAGATGAACCTGCACATGTACAACTATTCCACAATTATTAGATATGTCAGTTATTAGATATGTTTGCCAGGGAAAGTAGTCCAGGCTTTGCTGCTCTGAGAGGATACACGAGGTTGGCACATGTAGTCATAACGAGGTGGCGCACAGGAGAGCGGACCGCTTCGGCAGGCTCCGCCTTCATGAAATCCTATGCCAAGAGAAAACACGCAAGATAAGCTTAAACCCATTATAAATCCATCAAGAATTATCATTGTTCAGGGTATTAACCTGCTCAATGGATCGGGGAGGGGGGAGAGAAAAAAAAACCACGCCAAAAATGAAATCTGAAATTGTGCTGCAAAAGACCAACAGATTTTATTTTGTATTTAAAAGCAGAATTCTTGTAAATAAATGACCGTTTTAATTTGTTAGACACATATGAGGCCACATACCATCATTATACCCACGAGCTCCTGTTTACGGCTGAACAGGTAGCCTTGTTTGCAAACACAACCACGAATGGCTTTAGCGATAAGACCAACGCTTTGAATTAGACTCAGCTTCATGGTCAAGTCCTGCAGAGGAGAGAGAAGCACAAATATACACAAATATATGCACGATGGCTTAGTCTGCATGGCGCTAGAAGTCAATAACCAGAAGTCAAAATCATGGTTCCGTATTCCTATGAGAGCCAGATCAGGGTGGCACACTATGAAGCCAGATTCTTTCCATTCAGCAGTTACATCCTGTTTCAACTTAAGGCTGCACCAATTTGAACTAAAAGTAGATATTCTGCTTTCAGAATATGCCACCCAATAAACCCAGAGGGTGAAGATGCCCTGTTCCCAGCTTTTCCCTGTGACCATGCTCATTATAAAAGGCAGTTTACACCTCACGATTCAACCTGAATCGCCAAGAAATTATATCATTAACTGTAGGGAGAAAAAAAATAAACACAACTAGACAAAAACTGCAAGAGCTCATCACAATCTGCATCCTTAAAATAGTGCTTAAGCAGGCGGTGTAAGAAGACCATTCAAGCGAATCAGATTTGATAGGTGAAACCATCTGGAATTAACCCAGAGCAGAAAGGCCCCTCCACACAGCGACCAGTGTGACGTTTTAGTCAGAGGAGACATTCTCAGGGTTAGTACACAGGCATTAATTTGGAAACTTTCTGAAATTCTCAAAACAAAAAGAATAACTCCCCACCCCCCAACTTGAGCTGGCATTTGCGGTTGTAGATGCTAAGATAATCTGATCTTCAGATGTATTCAATGTCTGACCTTTTAAAAATAAATATCTCGTGGTTTTCGACTGTAATGTTTACAATTTCTGCTGGACCAGACTCAATAACTCATCGAGACAAGTCATTATTTAACTCATCGAGACAAGTTACTATTCTTTTTGTCTCTCTTTTTGAGAAGTTCAGAAGGTCATGTTGCTTTAGTTCTATTGGAGGCCTCGAGATGAGAGAAGCAGGTTTTAGTTTAAGGTGTACAGGTAATAATAAAGGGGCTCCTCAGGGTACCTTGGTCTCTACTTTAATTCCCAGAACCTGTGCAACATAAAACGTAACGCAATGGGTTTAATGCACAACATTTCACACCTCCCTATGCATAATACACTCTACTTAGGCTAATTAAAATGCCTGCAGATCTGCTGCATACTTTGATTTATATTACGAGTTAAAAACATTTGCAAAGATGATTTTTCATTCAACTTGTATCCTATGCGATAGGACAGAAATAGAACTCTGAACAAAAGAGTTGTTTAGAAGGATATATTTAAATATTATTCAACCCGTCATAGCATTTCAACGTCTAGCTGTAAAAGACAAGTTTTGAAATGTGAAATGTGACGGAGCCTAATTGAGCAAGAAATGTCCACCCTATCTAGCGCAGGTCTAAAGACTGCATCTGAGTACTGAGCTGCTGCACGTACACATCCATGAAACCAGCAAAGTGAACTTGGAGCTAATTTCCTGTCAGTATTATGACACGCCTGTAAAATAAATAAAAATAAGGCCAATAAAAAAATAAGAAGAGAGAGATCATACATTTTTCGTTGTTGTTTCCGTTGGCAAAAACACATTAATTCAAAGAATAAAAGGGCAAGTGACTGTTCAGTGTTTGAGGTAAGAGAAAAAAATATTTCTTCAGAAACTTTTTAAGAGCTTGATTTATTACAGCTGCTGAAAACAAAAACCAGCAACCACATTTGGTCTGAAATACGGAATGAGAAGGTCCCATTAAAACATCTCTCAGCAACAATAAGACTAATCAACCAACCTACATGCTGTTGGTAAAGATGAGCAAAAAAAGGCTACAAAAATGTATGTTATAAGAAAACATTAAGGAAATCTATCCCTGCAGTGAGGTACAATATTTAAAGAATTTTTTAAAAATTTAGTTTTGTTTTTTTTATATGAATGTGTCAAAATATACTCTCCCATAAATTCTTATAATCAAAATATAATCAAAACTTGCATTCCATGTTAATATTTTTCTTCTTAAGCAATCCTAAATGCCAAATATGTCATCCATGACAGTCCTGATTCACTGGGGTATAATCTAAATCACATGCAAGCCAATCCCCATTACTTATTCATTAATGTGGGGTAGATTAGAGAACACATCATTGAAATGAGGAAAAAGATGTTACTGGCCGTCATAACTCAGGCAATGACTAGAAATCAGCGTCACATCTTTAAATATCCATCCTCAGGATAAGGGCAATGATTTAAAAGTTTCAGACAAGTGAAGCTGTGAAACAACTGTCTAGAAGTGTATGTGCCCTCCAAAAACCTCCAAGAACTGCAGGAGTTGGTTGCACTGTGGGATTAGCTTCCAAAATCTGCTATCCACAATGTCTCCAAAACTACAACCAGAAGCCTTCTCCGTGATGGAGTTGGAGGGTCTGCAATTAGAAAGCTTCAGTCATCAAACCACAAATCTGAGCATCTGAAGTTCACCAAATTGCCTGAACCTTGATTGGAACTAGTTATATGGTCAGACAAGATGAAACAAAGACTTCCAAGAACAAATAACATAGTTGGGTTTTGGCATAAGGGAAGTCAAGGCCATGCAGGAGAGGACCTAATCCCCACTGGAAAGTATGGTGGTCCATATGGGATGTTCTTCCCAAAGCCCTGGGACTCTGGTGAGGGTACATGACATCATGGACTGCAGTAGATGTTATATCAAAATCTGACTGCCAAAATGCTAAAAAGTTCATCATGGCTGATGTTTCAATCTTACAGCATTACAGTACCCCCAGATCAATACAAAAATCAGACCCAAAATCTTATTCAGCAGGGATCTTAACCTCCTACTTAACACCACTGCTGAAAACCTCAGAGTTGAACTGAAGAGCCACACATGATGAGCTGAATTTGAAGGATCTACACAGATTCTGAAAGGGAGGGGTGTTCCAGGACTGGAAGAGCAGACTTGGTGCAGTTATCTTGGTAAAGGTCACAAAATAATAAATGTAGGGGTGGCAATAACTGTGACATGTTTTTGAGAGGTTTGTTTGTCTCGAAGGATTTTTTTTCTTTGTAAAACTTTACCTCTTTGAAAGGTTATTTTTCTATTTTCAGTGAAAGCTGATAAATAACAGACATTTTTCATAGCTTTTTTGCATGCATTTCATCTTTACCAAAGGTGCCAAGAATTCTGGAGGGTGCCAAATCATGCCATCATGGAACAAACAAAACAAAACAATTTTTTGTAAAATAACTTCATAAGTAAACTTTAAAAGGCATAAGTATCAATACAATAACACTAACACTTTCACAGTTAAGACTTTTTAATTAATCACTGGAATTAATCAGAATATCTATTCTAAACCAACATTTAGAAGATAAGTACACTATTGGCATTCTCAGCTCTTCAAAAAGGTGAGCTTTGCAGAATTTCTGATCAGGTCTTCAGAGGGTTCTAGCTCAATCGGGATCCTACGGACATGAGGTCATGGAGGGAGATAGCCAAGCTAAGCACGGCTACTCCCATAGCGGGCACAAGGCTCAACCGCGGAGGGGTTTTTCCACCCCATTTAGGAAAGTATTACGACTCGCTGGTTAAAACTGCAAAAAGGTGGTTAGACCACTGTACCCCTTCCATGAAAATTATTTTTTAACACTAAGAACTAACTTTTTTTCCACAATCCATAAAATCCGGCCTTTTGGCACCAAATTTTAAACTAAACAGTGTACAGAGATACTGGCTATCACTCTCACGGGTCAACCGCCGAAGTCTCCATTTATCCTGCTGGAGGGCGGATCAGGTGTAAGCAGCTATGCTCGAGAGACTAGTGCAGAGAGACAAGCGTCTGATTCCACACGAGAAGTAAGAGATTCTCTGTGAAGTCAAGGGTTTTCCTTCCGTCTCGTCTGCCTGTTGTGGTGAGACCAGACCAACCCAGAGCCAGCGGGCCAGACCCAGCTGGAGCTAGCCGGGCCAGGCCAGACGCAGCCAGGCCTCCCGTTCCTCTTACCTTGGTGTTGAAGTGCTTGTTGATGCTACGAAGGATGTGGGTGTCGAGGCGGAGCAGCAGCTGCTCTTCGGGGGCGTGCAGCGCCACGTGGCCGTAGCACAGGATCATTGTGCTCTTCATCTTCTCCACATCCACGTCGTTCTTATCCTGCACACAGAAATAAATAAATAAATTTTATATATATATATATATATATATATATATATATATATATATATATATATATATATATATATATATATATATATATATATATATATATATATATAAAAAATATAAAAAGTGAGCTTTTGACGAGTCTGTCTGGAACATTTTTTATATGCTTTGGTTTTGTCTCAACGGGGAGGCAAGCAGGACCTACTTTGAGGAGGCCGAAGATCCCCGAGGCCTTCTTGAACGCATCGGATTTCCCAAACTCCTCCAGCTTGGCCAGAGTGTCATCCAGATGACTCCTGGCACACAGCCCGACACCCATAGCTACTCCCTGTGAAACCAATCGCTTCCAATTATTCCCATTATTACTTATTAGTGGCTTTTAGAATGGAGGCTTAAGCCATCCAATTTCCAAACAGGGGATCGGTGTATTCATCAGCATGTACCACTCTGCGAGTGGAAACAGTCAGCTCCGCAACCTCTAATCAAATCTCTCGGTGATAAAGCCGCACTGCTGAGCCAACACCAGAAATTACAGCTTCCAGCAGAGGCATGACCTCTCTCTACAAATAAGCAGGGAGCTTGAATTGCATTTCTGTCACAAGACATCATCTTGACGAGCTCTAAAGGAGCGAAATGCACAAAGGTGATCCCGTGCTTTTAAATGGACACCCAATCAGAGGACCACATCGAGCACATGAGGCTTGTCTACATTTACCATGTGGGACTCTGTGTGGGTGGGTGTGTTTGTGTGTGTGTGTGTGTGTGTGTGTGTGTGTGTGCGCGCGCGCGCATCTTTGCTCTACCGCTCTCTCAGTGGCGTCGTTATGGCGAGCGCTGATCAGGATCTCCTGCAGCTGTTTTCTCACGAGTTCCTTATTGGTGCACTGCTGGAGTGTCACACCAATGCACTTATACAGGAAGCTCTAGGGAGGGGGGATAAGGGTGCTTTTTTACGCAGTGTTACTTTATGCTACAGGGCGGCGGTGGATTTGGATTCGACGGGCAGAAACACGGGCAGAGAAGCAAAGTGTGATGGGTGGCACAGAGCAGGTTTGGCTTGCCAATCCTGACCTTCTCCTCCAGACAGCTGCCGTAGGTAGGGAGGTACCGGGTCGCCTCGACTGCCAGTTGTCCACACCACTGGCTATCGTTGATGGTTGCCAAAGTTTTAGACAGGAACTTCAACAAAATTGAACAGCAGGGGAGTCATTACAAAACCACACAAGAGTCACTACTGTGAGAGAATGTGCATGCTGAAGCTCCTGCTTCCGACGCATTTTACTGCTGACCTGAAAGAGGCCTTCTTCCCATTTCCTTTTATCCAAGGTTTCTGGTGTGAATTCTGGATGGGAAAGAAAGGTACGGACAGGGAAAAGACATGGGAAAAAAAACACCATTAAGAATGTTAAGCAAAAGCACAATTTCATGAGGAAGAGGTAAAATATGATTTTCTTTGCAAAAAAAAAAAAATTATATGACATATATATATATATATATACATATATATACATATATATATATATATATATATATATATATATATATATATATATATATATATATATATATATATTATATGACCAAGAACTTTGTTGTGGTTTTTGGCAGAAATATGTGCATTTATTCAGGACTTTACATTTATATACAAATGTGAGCAACTATCTAAATCACTTTCCAAATTCCAAAATGTCTTCTTTATCAACATCTCTTTCTTATCTACATGTGATAAAGCACCACAACTACTACCTGTGGACTGAACATACACAGCAGCAAGCTACACACAAACTACACTAGTATAGCAATAGAGCACAGACAGAGATGGATAGAGCCAAGCTCTGCAGTACCCCTACACTGACACCCTTAGCATTGGCCTATTCAACTCAAACAGGCAAGATGCAAACTACAGAAACACCTTTGTCAACTACAGACTCATTCTCATACCCTCGGCGGGACCCTGAGCACAACCCAAGGTGATGGTCGGCCACTGACCTTCCAGACAGGTGAGGAGATGAGGGACCTCTGTCTCCCACAGGGCCTGCACTTTAGGGTGGATGCTGGGACTGATGGCATTCAGAAGACTCAGAGACGGGGCACCATGGCCTCGACACCGGAACGGGAAGCAGGCGTTCACCTGCAATAGCACTCACGATGTTCACCTACAGTGCTTCAGTAGCTACCTAGCATGGTCCTCATATGGAATAGAACGAAACCTCAGGGAAGAAGTAACCCTTTATAAATGAGTGAGTAATCCTTAAACAATAACAAGTAATCCTTTAATTTTAAAGCACATTAACTTTAATACCAAAAAGAGACATTTCTGAGCTGGTAATTAGATATCTATAAGCTACTGTTAAGGGATCCCTGCAATCATATTTCATTACCATTTCAAAATTCACCCACTTACCAAGAGCCTTATCATAAGTGTATACTGTGAGGGAAGACTGGAACCTGTGAGGAAGGGATTGAAAGAAAACAAGCGTAAGAAAAAAAAGATGAATGGAAGGCAGCGACCAGGGCAGACAGGGTAAGGCATCAGCACAGGCGCTCCATCCAAAAGCATTACAATTAACGAGCAAATGATTAGCGATGTTATTTGTCCGACTAAGAGCTCAGTTTAATCACTGGCGCAGAGAGAAACAATTAGCCCCCCCTGCAGGACCCTGCTGCTGTGTTCACATGATAAATATGGCTCGTGATTTGACTAATTAGAACCAGACAGTACCGGCCAAGCAAACGAATGTTAACGAAAACAAAATGTATGCAAGTGGAAATTTTGCTTCCAAAAAGCCAGGAAAATGCCGGCCAAAAAAAAAAAAGGGGGGAAAAGGGGGGGGGGGAGGCAAACTGCTGTCTGGGAGCTGCTGAGGAGCTGGAACGTCTGGTCAGCCTGGCCGCCACGGCTCAGCCAGCAGAGAAGCCTCAAAGACGCCTGGAACCGCGCTCCTCGGTGACATCATGAGCGTGTGGGCGTATGGGCATGTGGGCGAAGCAGCGCACAGGGCTTTTGTGGCATGTGTGCATACACGTGTACATGGGGTGGGGTGGGATTTCACCTGGCATGCTCAGGTCGATGATGAAACCGGGCTCCTGGGCGGCCCGCTTTTTGCTGGCCAGCAGGATGAGGCTCTTGCAGAGCGGAGCGGTGGCGTTGGAGTACTGCGCCGGGGTCAGAAAGCCCAGGAGCATGGGCCACAGCACCTGCGCACGCACACGCACGCACACACGCGCGCACACACACACACACACACACGGCTGTCACGCTACCTTCCAGGCTCTAACTTGACCAAAAACAAGACTAGTATGCCATGCTTATCCCGTTCAAGCAGGTAGCAGAAGATAAATCCTGGAAAAACCACAAGTCATACACACCGTCAGAATGAGGCACACGGCCAGTTTATAATCCAGTACTTAACAGCAGCTAATGACTTAAAGCGATGCTGGACTACACACTGGGCTTTAAAGGGAGCCCCTAAAAATAGGCCGCCCTTGCTATGGTTGCAGACAGGGGGACGCAGACGAGCTCCAGCTCCAGCTGCACGCCTTATAAACTCTGAACAGCAGCATGACGATGGAGCCCTGTCATCAGCCCACTGTTAATGTTGGGAGCCACACAGGAAAAACGAGCTAATGTCTTCCAGAACAAACACACGCAGACACAGACACACACGCGCATGCTGCTGTTAAGGGCTGGTAATACTGGCAGGAAGCATCACTGTAATGCGTTTCTGGGGACCGTCTCTCATAGCGTCACGCAAACGAAGCCTTCAAATATTTTCATTAACTGGATAATATAATGTTCTGCGAATCGCATCTGCCAATTACATGCAAAACTGCAAAGAGAGTTATTTATTTAGCAGCCATAACTGTTAGATTATCTGTAAAAGATTTCCTACATTCAAAACAATTAATTGTTTCTGTCATTGTTGAGAATAAGAAAAAGGCTTGTATCCAGCACTGCAAAAACGGCAACATATTATGTGCATGCAGCTGTGCGAGTGCGCGTGTGCTCACGTCGGTGAGACGGCCCACGGTGGTAGCGAAGAGGTGGAGGGTGTTGTCACACATGCTCCTCAGTGCCTCGTTGGTCACCTCCTCTGGGTCCGCAGGACGCTGGCCCCGCTGCACACACACACAGCCCCGCGACAGCTCGGTGTCAGCAACGATGACCAAAGCCAACAGTACTGGGTGCTTCAGCACAGTGAAGCAGCCTCTGTGATGAGGGGCTCAACGTTTAATGGGTTGAATGAAAACATTAACGGATGATCCATGAATATTCCGTCCGGTCAATACACCGAAATCGCTTGTCACCAATTTATCAAATCGTGCCCATATTGGAAAGGTTTTTGGTTGACTAGCAAACCCTCAGATGAACAGAAGACAACATGAGAGATTGATGAGAGTGTAGAGTGGACTGAAGGCACTTTGTGCCACCGTGGGCAGAACACCTAATGGGGGAAATTCTCATAGCACACATTCAGCATGAACAGTGCTAGTCAGCAGATACCAGTGACATCATTACTCCACAAAATATTCCAAAGTTTGGTGGTGTGGTGGAAAAACTTTTGAATTTTCCCGTAATGTCTTCAGGTAGCTTAAATGCTATTGTCCAAGGGGCCGATGGCAGTTCATATTGCTTTTACGCTCAACAAATCATTCTTTGACTGTCAATGCCCCGTGAATGGGAGTAAATGCCACCCTGGAAAAGACTAATGCCATTAAACACCCCATGGTTGTTTACAAAAGCACATGAACTGCTTGGTCAGCTCAAGGACCAGTGCAGTGCCACGACAGCTTCCACACAGTTTGTTGGCCACATTTATTTAAGTGAGGTTGGAAGCTGCTGGCCCATGTGAGTGGTGCGCAGTGACTGAGGCAGGTGGAGCAGGGAGCAAAGAGCATACGTGCTGGCTGTCAGGCAGGGAGCAGTGCTGGATGATGAAGCGCACGAGCACCTCGCCGCCTTCCAGCTCCAGATAGCCGTGGTGAGCCATGGCACTGATCACCTGCACCACCCTCTGCTTCACCTGTGGACGGAAGCACACGAGTCAGCTCCGAAGGAGCCCACATGCTTCGGGTTTCAGGTTTCTGTCCAAGTATGAAATCACCTTGCTTCTTTAAGTAACGTACCCTATTTTAACGTAACCTATTTTTCAAGTTCGTGCTCTGAACATGATAAAGCAGATAAGGCTGTTATTTCTATTTAGAATTTCTATACACAGTATGAGTCAACCATTTATTGGGCTTACTGGAAATGCTCACCTTATTGCTGTGGTCTGCAAGAGGTTGTTTGATACTGGCAAGAACAAGAAGCTTCTTGGTTTCCATTATAGAACCTAGGAGAGGGCATTTCAACACAACATCTTAAAGAAGCAAGTCCAAGCATGTTCAACATCTTCAAGACGCAATCTGTCCATTTAGGACATGCAACTTCAACCGTTTTGTGAGTTTAATTGTTAATATTCCAAAATAAGAAAGCTTTCCTTATTTTTCATGACATTTCTGTTTCAAGTGAAGCACAACGGTGCCTTGCTGAATCAGGAATCCTTAAGAAAGACCATCATCCTCCTAAGTGTGATGTTTAGCGTGACCCGTGAGTCTCACTTGTTGAGTTGATGAGGTGTCTGAGGACAGTCAGGGATCCTATTCTGCTTCTCTCATTACTGTTCTCCAGCCTCTGCAGGACAAAGACCATTAGGCGGTCTGGGAACGCGTTGGCTGTGCCAAGAACAGACAAACATAAAATATGACGCTCATTTGAATTACAGCTTTTAATACTGTCCTAGGTTCCATAACCCACAAGACAGCAATGCACAAAGACAGCTTCACGCATTCAAGTGTTCTGCTGAACCCAATTACAGCCAGCGACAAGCCTTCGCTCGAAAGCCTTCAGGATTATCTGGGAAACAGGGGCGACCTCTTCCACTGGCCTACGAAAATCCATCACACATTCGATATCTCAGTTTTGACTTTTAGATTTAAGTAATCTTAAAAGAGAACGTGGGGAAGCACAGTGCCAGCACCAGATGTTCCTGGGACTGGTTCATTAGTCCTCGGTTGAACTGTAGGTGGTCACTTGTTTTTGGATCCTACCCACTGCCGCAGAGAGAGCTGGAACGATGTGTTAAAACGCACAACCTCATTTAAGATTCACAACCTTGGGCAGACTCACTGCATAGAGAACGTGCCACAATGGCAATGCCCCGTATTTAGTTTTGAATTACAGCTTCACTAAAAATTTCCACCACCACCCCCCTGGAAAAGAAATGGGTTAAGGAAAGTGTGATGGCCAAGCCAAACTCCTTCCTGTGAAGCGCAATTTTCATTTTAGTGATGGAAGGAGCTGCAGGGAGTGAAGTTTCATTCAGCTTTCCCTTAATCCCCTTCCCCATGACCAGAGCATTACAGCAGTAGTAATCTGTAATCCGTAATCTGACTGTAACTACATCTGCCGTCATGAAAGGCAAAGCGATGATTCACAAAGCCTAACCTTTTTAGCTAACAAAGAACTGCTTAATGCTCTCTACTCAAAAACAGGAACTTAATCCAGTAGGTAAATAAAAACATCTTTTGCATTTTGAGTAGCTTTTAAAATTTTCTTGGTCTCATCTTTGCTGGGCGTTTCGATCCACTGACACCCTTAAATCCTAAACATTTCCATCGAAACCAAGAAGTACATCCATGATATTGTTAGAAAGAACAAAACCTACCAATGATGGTGAAGCACCTAAGTACTTCATTGTGATTTTTTACAGTTGGGGGTTTGTCATAGTCCACAGGGGAACACACCTGAAAAAGTAAATCATAGAAAACATTAGTGTTTTGCTTTACACAAACTGCTAGAGTGCTGTACTAAACCAGCACTGTACTCGGAACTGTTCTGGCTGCTACCGGTGACTGCTATGTTCAGGGTAGCATGTCATTGATTGCTATGCACAACTCGCTTTACATATGCCCAGTACTGTGTACTGTACTAAATAATTGCACTGTCTACTCATTTTGTATTTGTCCTGTCCTGTATTTATTATTGTTTATTTATTGACATTTTGCACTATATTGGACTGTTTGCACTTGTGCAGCATGTTGCACTGTTGTTTTTGTGTTGCACCATGGTCCTGGAGGAACATTGACTCATTTTTGATGTGTACTTGTATATAGCTGAAATGACAATAAAACCTCTTTGAACTTTGAACTTGAACTTTGACGGATAAAATAGATACTATATAGCAAGTCTTGCCTTAAATGGGATGGAATTACTTATCTTAATTTTAAGATTAATTTTAATTATCTTAATAAATTAATGGGACCCAAATAGCTCACCTAGAAATTATGCTAGAAACATTTGTCTGTTTTATGAGTGATTATCTCTTCACTGAGCCTGGTCAGAGGCCCAAACACACCAATAACTGCAGCTCCACTCGGGTCATATACACTAGAGACTTAAGAGTTCTGGCTTGTCTGCACAAGCGAGTAGGGACTGGTACGTTCAAACAAGGACATCCAGTCAAAAAACCTGTTCTACACTAGAGAAGACAATTTACATAAGACGAGACCTCTCCTTTATGTTGTAAAAGCAAGCGAGGCAGGTCGGGTGGGGTGAGAGAGAGGAGAAAGTTCCGTAACCTGCTGGTGCAGAGCGGTGAGAAGGCCGTCTATCTGAGTCTCGAGGACCCTGCTGCCCATGTTCACGGCGGCATCCAGGACCTGACAAAGGCTCTGCACACACACCCACAAAAATACACATGAACGCTGTAGCAATGCCGCTGCAGGAGTCAAAAGACGACGACATCTCCCGCACTGAGAGCCTCCCAGTGGAGGAGGGGCTGTGGGTGAGGAGGCCCAGACACGACACCTTGCTGATGATGTAGTTCTCCGGGTTTTTCTTGTACAGGCTGAGGAGAGCAGGCAGGAGCCTGGGAAGCTGCTCCTCCAGTTTATCCTGAGCAATCAGGTGACTCATCGCCCCCAGAGCTTCAGCTACAGTCAGACGCAACTGCCATGTGTACACACGCGCACACACACACACAGGCGCACACACACACACACACGATGAGCAATTGGTATTTGGGCATTTTATATTCAGAGCATGTTCATTCTCTCTCATTTTAATTCGACACCACTATAGAAACAGATGCGCTCCTACTGATGCACTGCAGAGTGACTCCGAGCTTCTGGAATTTATGAGGACTAAACGTGATACATTCATGCCCAAAAAAATTATGATGGATGGTTTATCTATTATATGACATTTAACTTATTTAAGGTACTTTTAAAGTGACGAGACTAAAGTGAAACCTGTTGGTGAAGTGGTTACCCGTCTGGGTTTTTGCTGTATAGCTGCATGTTCTGGAACTCCATGCGTTTAGAACCATGGAGAGCTGAACACTCTCTCTGAACACCGTGAATTTCCAGATACTTGAATCTATTCTGGAAAGCTTTTGCAGTTCCTTACTTCTGCCCTCTTTCAGCATAATCCCTTCCTCTCCTTCTTACTAATACAGGGTCGGTCCGCCTGTGGGGTGCAGGCTTTGGACCTCCAGGGCCACTGTACTGAAACAGCTATGCCTCCAAGTAGGTTTAAGATAGAAGAGGGAAACCATGAGTTAGAATCTCTCAGACATAAGGGATCCGAGGGCCCAGCCAGAACAACACCTCTGCCTCTTTTCGATTCACCGACTCTCTCTGACCGCCAAGCCGGGGGTGCTCCAAGCGGACCCCTGTTGTGTGTCACTGGCCGTACCTTGGGATCTCTGCTCTGCAGCCAGCTGCTGAAGAGGACGTCGTAGGCGGTGTAGATTTCGCCAGAGAAGGTGTCCCTGCGCACAGTGGGGTCGGGCGCTTTGTCCAAGTTGGCCAGGTACTCCAGAATGCTCTCGCTAAAGTGGGAAAGAGCTGAGGGGGAGGAGCAACAAGTCGACGTTGGCAGCACAACCGATATTTCACAATCATCCAATCTGACATCTGAAGCAGGCTGATTTGGTTTAGGGTGTATATACTCCATAGCGGCTTCCTTTTAAAACTCCATTACTGACACAAGCTCCTTCAGCAAAGCAGCAGCGGGAAAATCAATTCCAGCTGGTGAGTTTTCGCCAGCGGCCCACGTCCCAGATCTGGCGTTCAGGATGAAGCTGGACTCACTTAACTGGAGGCTTACCAGAGGAAAAGACCAACTTCATGTTGTCCTGCTTGGCCATGCTCAACATAGGCAACATGGTCCCCAGAATAGCATTGAGGAACGGCACCATTCCATAGACTGGCAGAACGCAGCAGACATATAACAAGCAGACATAAAACAAAAAAGAGCAAGTCAATCGTAACATACAACAGTATGATAATCATGAGGTTAAGAAAAGAACTGAAACAACATTCTCAGCTGAGACAAATGAGAAGTACTGAGCATTTGATGCCTCTCTTATAGAATGAGCAAGCCCACCATGGCACCGGTTAAAGTAAAGTAAAGTACCATTGGAGTCTGAGAGACTGGCTAAAGTTTCCACCACGTAGAAGTGAGGAAGAACCCCCGGCTGGAACTTGCTTAGGATCTCCTCCATGAAGTCGTTGATATACTTGTTCCCTACTGCAACCAAAATATTACTGGCTGTCTGTTGCCAGTCAGGGATGATTTCCTGCAGGGAAGAATAAAGGCACCAAGTGAATAAGTAACAAAAACTGAGTGTTTAAGAATCGCTCCAGTCGGGGTGCCGTGTTCCTCGTGTCACCTTGGATCTGGTCATCTCATCAGAGGCTAGTGTTATGATGCTCTTTATTTTAGGGGAACTGATGTCATCGATTTTGCTTTTCACCACCAGCTCTATGGTCTGCAGAACCACCACTCTGTGTCCAGACACCAGCTACACAGAAGAGACAGGGCTCACGTCAAGCCTGGGGCCTAGCAGCGCTGAAGAACTGAGATTAACACAAGCATTTTTTTTTCCCCCTCTGAAGTGGGAGAAATAAAGACATTTTAAAAGAAGTGCTGGTCAAAATATGAGCTGCATACCATAGCAGACTGTTAACAGCAAAGGATCAAAGTGCCTGACGTGTCTGCATCCTAATTACCTCACTATTCTCAGAATACTGACTCAGTCATTTTATATTTGTCACAGTCGTTCTGAATGAACCCAAGTAATTAAGCGCACAAGTAATTCTACAGGCTTTTGGAGCAAGACAAGTCTAAATATCTGTCCATTCATCCACTCACTTAATGCTGCACAGCTGTCCGAACACAAGCACAGTGGGCCCCGCCATATGATCCATACAGCAGCCGCACAACAATTCATATGAAGAAAGCCACCGCATGGAACATTTTTTGTGATTAAAACCAGGACTCGGCATGACGGTTAACGTGACCTAAATATCAGTCACACCATCAGATGAATCACATGCTGAGTCACATTACAATGGGAAGGAAATAACAGAAGACTCGGACTGAAGGCTCATAGTGGCCAGGTTTCAGACGTGCAGCACAGTAAACAGTCCCAGAGGATCCTCAGCCGGCATACAGTTTTCCTTGTTTTCCATTGCCAAAGCCATCCAAGCCAGGCAATTAAGGGCTATCGAACCATGATTACCAGGCACGGTTGTGCTGGAAGCTGGAATAGAACCAGGTCTTCAAGCAGCTGAGGATCCTTGAGAACTGGTCTGATCCCCACTGTGTTAATAATAGCTTTATGTGCATAGCACTTTTTAGACATAAAAATTTAGCTCTGAGTATTTTACACAAGATGTGGCAAGAAGAGAAAAAAAAAATAACAGAAGAGCACAAGAGACATGAGTGTTATAAATCAAACAAGACATCTGAGATAAGCAAGTTATGTTTGGCAGACTTTTCTAGATGCTTTCAACATATACACTTAGTAAATCCACGATTACCTGTCTTAATATGCAAAGTTACAAAGTCTTCTGACCTTGGAGTGTTTAACCAGGTAGTCCTGACACATGGAGAGCACTTTATCAGGCTGATGGTTTCCCAGTGTCAGGATAGACTTCCGAACCTGCTCCTGCACACCAGGATCCTTGTCATTGGCTGCATCCAGCAGGGCCAGGGTCACCTCTGATTGGATAAACACAGACCAAATTGCATATTTAAGGAGGAAAACCCAATAAAATTTGGATTGCACCAAAATAACAACTTTCCCCTGAGACACTCAGTTATTAATCACAACGCATAAATGTAAAGGATGTCTGCAAAAATACTCCAATAGCTTAAGGATAACGCATGGGTGTGGCAGTGGAGTGTTCCTTTCTGCCTGTGTAAGATCTGAACTTCAATGATGTACAAATTCCTTTTCAAGTTTTGTTCAAAGCAAGTGACCATCCTTCAATCAGTAATGTTCTAGAGTACTGGGAATGCCCAACAAAACGCTGGCAAACACCATTTATTGCTCCTTTAATGGCTCTGAAAATCAAGAGGAATTCTAGCTTCTGACTAAAGTTCACATTGTTCTCTGACAATTACAGAGTGAAATAAAAATGCAGCCTATGGGTGTTTAGTCAGATTAGGTGGATTACAGTCCAACTAGGTGGATTACAGTGAAACTACATGGATTTCAGGTGAGTATTTCCATTCCCAGTTATGGCATTTAGCAGACACTTTTAACCAAAGCAACTTACAATTGTGACTGAGTACGATTCGAGCAATTGAGGGTTAAGGGCTTTGCTTAGATGCCCAAAAGTAGCAATTTGGTGCTGGTCTTCAGATGGCAACCTTCTGATCACTAGTCCAATTACTTAACTGCTGAGCTACCCTTGCCACACAATGGGAATTCCAGGTGAGAGAAGATGGATTACAGTGCCACAGGCCAGAGTTCTGTCTTCTGTACTGCTATCTTGCATGAAACATAGGATGGTTCTCCACAAAGGTTGTCTGAATCTCTAACCACTGCACCCTTATATTCCTGAATGTACAGCTTGCAAAATCCTATGCACAATCGATCCAATCTATTAGCCCTTGCTCTTAATTTACAGAGATTCTTTCAAAAACAAATCTTGTCATATTCGATGGCATTCATGGTACAACTCAATCTATGAGAAGAATATGTCAATTCTTCATCCTAGCGCGTTAACTGTGTGAGCATTTCCCTTGTGCCTCATCATCAGGTCAGTGCAGGAGGTCAGAGAGAAAGCAGAGTGGTACTCACGCTCCACCTCGGTCTCCTCGATGACGCCCATGGCGAGGCAGCCTGAATATTTCAGGAACGCATCCGGGATTCTTCTAAACAGACCTCACTAATCCGCTAGTTAGAAGAAGCGAAGAATGAATGAAAGGAGCCAAGTTAACGCTGACACGCACTGCCTGAACTACAGCTGCACGGCGCGTAGATTTAACCTCTGGCCTTAAATTGCGTGCAGAATACTACCACACATTTAATCAGTTCCGCAGCTACAGATCCACTTAGCTAGTTACTTCCTTGTTGGTCGATATGAACTTGATGGCAACATGACAGTGACCTCGACGACTGACCCAGCAACTGCCCAATAACACCGAATGACATACCACATGCTTTTGAATACTACAATGTCAACAATTTGTCGAGCAACAAACCCGTCTTCACGGTACCTTATTTCCAACTGCCTTGTTAGCCAGCCAGCTAACCAGCTAACACTAGCTAGCACAACGAGTCTGATGCTCAATGCAAAGCGTACAGCAGTGCTGTATCCGTGGCTTGACACACATCCAGTGAGTGCAATAAGTGATTATGTAGCTTCTTTCACACTCAGTAGTGTAACCGTTTAAACCGTAAACGCCCAAACCAGCAGTCTACGTAGTAATGTCGTGGCATTACACTGCAGGTAAACACGGATAATCATGTGCTTCTTGTCAGCAGGGACGTATCTGGTGGGCGTGGCAGAGCGTCGAGTCTTCCGCAGGGACGTAAGTGGTGGGCGTGGCAGAGCGTCGAGTCTTCCGCAGGGACGTAACTGGTGGGCGTGGCAGAGCGTCGAGTCTTCAGCAGGGACGTACCTGGTGGGCGTGGCAGAGCGTCGAGTCTTCAGCAGGGACGTAACTGGTGGGCGTGGCAGAGCGTCGAGTCTTCCAAGCACCACAGAAGAAAAAACGTTTACCGACGTTTGGTGGGAAATAGCTACAGAGCTAGACTCGCCGTTAAAGGTGCATTATATTAACCCAGCCCTCTTTAAATAAAGCTATAAAGACATGTTAAATGTACATATATGTACTTTAATATTTTTGTGTAGTTTGGTATATTCCTCTATCAAATATTTGTCTGTGTACACTATATGTAGTGTATATTTTGTATGTGCATTTGATGGTGTGTACTATGTCTTTTACCTTAAAAAAAACTGATGAAAAGAGAAAAATATAGACTCGCCGTTAAAACCCTATTTTGCGTGGTTTTATAATTACTTGCTTAAGTATTGTTAGTTTTATAAAAAGAGTCATTAACTTTGTCTTAACTAATAAGAATAATATCAACATAGCAGAAATATATTTTGTAGCTTAATTAAAAGATACAGATCAAAACATACAATAAAATTCGGGTGAGGTAAATGGCAAAAAAAAAAAAAAAAAAAACTATTAATGAAGAATTTACACAATAAATTCTTGGCGCGGAAGACGACCCAACATATGCCCTGTCTGCTCAAAAAATAGTTTTATTAAACACAGTCTTCAAAAACAATCAGAACAAATAGAAAAAACAACTTAACATAGGAAATGGGGGGGGGGGGGGGTAATAACCAAAGAATAAAGACAGCACAAAGACGACAAACTCTGCTAACACACTAGTAAAACTTAAAAAAAAACAAACCGTAAAACAGGACACACAATTGAGCTATAAACAATAACAACAAACATGCGAGGTTTACGGCATGCTCGCACTCCTCACGATACTCCTCTCCGCGTTTACGCAGGCCCATTCCTGCTGTCCAGTGCCGGACGCCACAATGCCAAAGAGAGAATGTAGAGCAAAATAAGTCATTTAAAGACTAACATTCATCAGCCTAAGTGTTCTAAATAGTTTTTAAAAGGACAAATCAGAGCAACCATGCTAGGCAGTCTCTGATGCGTCATTCAATACCCATTTTTCCCACCTTGCAGAAAAGACATCACTTTGTAGTCAGCGCCTCATCTTCTTAGGTCCTGCTAGATTAATTAAGAGCAGTCTCTTTTTCACACGATGTGTGAACATCTGAACCTTATTCTAAAATTAAACCCTTTAAATTTTTAATTTCTGGTTTAAACTAATGTTAATTATTACTCACCAGATTATTATTCTCCAAACAATTAAAATAAGTAATAAGAATCCATTTAAAAATGGTTAGTGCATGCATGATCTATTAACATCAGGCTCCAAAATTCACTTAAAACTTCCTTGATATTTCACAAAAGATTGCTGTTGTCCGTAGTTGAGGTGGTTAATTCCGCACTCCCACATTGTCTAGTCACAATGACTTCGTGCTTACTGTACCTAAATTCCACCAGAGGGCGCTCAATAGCTCTAGCTGTTCTTTTCTTACTGGAAGCAGCCAGTCCACGCGGCACTGCAGAGCAGACTCTAGCAAAAATAAACAATTAAACAAACAAATACAATTTGACGCATCTGTATGACCAGTGCCAAATATATTTGTATTTAAAAATCACCATGGTTCGTATTATTTACACCTTACAAACATAGAATGATACTTTTGAAAATGTTTCTGTGAGAATGTCTTAGCCACCCACATAATTCACTAAAGCCTGTGCAGGGCAGCTTGACTATAGGGCAGCTATTCAAAAGAGCTGTGTGTTTGATCTCATGTGGATATCATGGGAACGGAATACGGTAGTGTATCGACATGACAAATGTAAGGATATTTAACCATATTTGTGTTGCTTAAACTACGTGATATTCCAGTCCAGGTTTTGACAGCTTTTCTGTATAGTCCACACGGCCAAATTTTATGAAAATAAACAGGATACGTACAGACATAATTAGTTTTAGTTTACAACATTTCCAGAGAGGCCATTCAAAACTGAAAGGTTTGACGCGGAGGTGAGAAAAAACAAACACGTAAAGATGGAAAGCATCCGAGTTGAAACCTGTGTCTTACAGCTGGTTATGTGTAATGGAATCACGGCAGGACTTTGTGAGGCTGCATTAAGTAACTGTAATAATAAAGAAAAGTGAGAAAAGAGGTGGGTGTGCATGCGTGTGCGTGTAACCTTATATGCGGTGCACTGAAACCTCAAACACTGTGACAAATGGCATTAGATTGCCCAGGAAATCCTACTTCAGCGAAGGCTTTCTCACGTTGGACCATTTGCGTTTTGTTTATGGAGTTAGGTGTACATTTTCAGAATTTATCCAGTACCACATGTATGCCTCCTGTCTCGCTTCTTTATTTAATGAAATAGAGAATATAAAGTAAAACCCATCAGTATCCATGTGGGTCAGTTGTTATGATTGAGTATGTCAGATATTATCCATGTATTGTTTTTGTACTGTTGGTTTTCTCCTTATATTTGGAATAATCATGTGTTAGGGATGTTTACTGTATTTGGGTTTTTGTTTGTTTGCTTGTTTTTTAGTTTAGTTTTTTTTTTTAAGTTATTGGCTGGCAAATGACCAGCTTCCATGAAAACATTTTCTCTAAATTTACATACCACATAAATTAATTTGCAAGACCTGCTGCAAGACCGATCCTCCTGTTTGTACGATGCTGTAATTTCAAACTTTTACAAGACCACTGGAGCTCTGAGCACAACACTTTCCAGTTTTTTTGGGGGGGGGGCTTTGTCAGGGACATAAACACATGTTACACTGCAATGCGTGAGACCAACCCAAGAGCTCCAGCTTTATTACACAACATTATGGAAAGCTGGGGCCCAGAGGCTGAGCAGGCCCCTGGCCACTTTTAATTAGGAATGTGACAGCATTGAAGCTTCTTGGTCTGAGCTTGTGTATGTGTGTATATGGACGACTGGCAGCCACTGGAGTCAATCAATTTATCACCCACTGGGACCTCCAGACTGAACAGAGAAATACGGGAATTGTAAAAGTGTGGGCAGTATAAACAGTGCTCAGCGCAAACTACATACTAAATCTGCCACAATTACGAAGAATGATGTGTGAGACAGGCACATGTGGACGGCCCCGTAGGCTATCAGGTTCCACCGCCGCAGCGGCTTAGTTTAGATACTAACAAACCATCAGGGAGGAAAAATTATTTACTGAAATGGTGTAATCAATTATCAGTATCTTCTCCAACATGAGTAGGGTTTATGATGTTTGGATCAGGAAAGTCTGAATACTGCTTCAGCAGTGTTTTCTGTGTGGGTTTTCAACAGAGAAATAAAATCAACAAAAGAAAAGTTAAACTCCCAAATTAATAATTTTAATAATTAATACACTACCATAGTTGGTCATACATTTAGTTGGGTCGGTTTACACCCAGCTACATCTCTGTAACAGCCTGTAATCTCCCTTCCCCTGCACCACAAACCTTACTTAAATTTAATAAAACAACAGTTGGACAGCAGTTAGAGAATCTTCCTTGTGCACTGGAGAACAACAGGAGGCATAAAGTAAAAATCTCAGTGCTGTCTCTAGGTCAGCTTTACTCTTAGTGCATTATGCCAAATAATAGGATAGGTAAAGGGCCTGCCTGATCCAAGATCAGCATCCAGTCTCTAAATAGAAGCTCACATCTGTTTGTTCAGATGAATAAGGTGAGACACATATTCCACCCAGACCCTTCATCCCAGTAGAGTAACACATGGCTGGCTGATATATCACGGACATCTGAGGGGAATTGTCTCACTTGTTTTTAACTAGATGTTCTGGGTTGGATCTAGTAGTATCAGGTTGCATGGTTGATTTTATTTGTAATGTTTTTGAAAATAAAGCATGGAGGGATGTACTGATGGCATCAGGGAAGCCAGAATTATTTACTACTCTCCTTTGTGGAAACTGCTGAGTGTTATTCTTACTCTGAAGAGATGTTGGATGGCAGGTGTGGTTGTGAGGCTGTGTGGTACTGGAGCAGTCTGGGTGAAGTAAATAAAGAAGGCCCTTCATCTTAAGCAATGAGAAACAAGATATTTGTCAAAATCCTGGCTTTCTAGCAGACGTGGCTTAACCAAGACGACAAACAAAAGCTATAAATATAGGTCGATTTTTTTTGTCTTCATTATTTTATTATTTTGTCCCTTAGCCCAGAAAGTATCACTACAACAAACACAGCTTTTTTCAAGAACCAATTGTCTTGTTGCTGTCATAAACTGAAAACATGATCATAAAGTTGTGTATGTAATATCCCATCGTGGAACTTCCAAGTGGACTTTGGCTGGTCAGAAAGTGATGTGTTCGGGAGGTGATGTCACACTGAATAACATGTGGATGGAAGATCTATGGGCTCTTATCTTCTCATCGCTCTCGGACAGCTCAGTCTGTTTTTGAGGATTGTCTGCTCAGAGATGTGTCTGAGCCCAGGGTATAGCGCTTTAAATCCTGATCAAGAACTAGGCTAAAATATATGCAAATGCAGTTAATAAAACAGCCAGGCCATGATAAGCTCTGGATAAACCATAAGCAATTTCACAGCATCACTGCAAAAACTTGTAATCTTTTATTTTAATGTCTCCTTTTAGAAGCCGTTTCTCAGGCCGAGTGTCATTTTATAAAATTCTAACAATTCTCTTACTCCAGTTACGAATAAATCTTAATGACAATCATTACCATTGTTGTAACTTTGTGATCATAGTGAATTCATTAGTAAATTTAACATGGCATGCCAGGGTGAGCAAACATGCACTTTTTTTTTTTTTTTGCATTTGAAGCACCTCACAGGTGCCTTTACCTGTAACAAGGAGAACTTCAGACTGGGCACAATGACAGATTATGTGGCAATGTAAACCAACATTACAGCTCAGGTAAACATTTAGAGAGTTTCTCATCGCTTTCCCAAGACAGGTCTAGTGCAGAGCCATTTTTCTCCTTTGGCCTGATTAATGGCACTTGTGAATGTCATGGCCATGTGCAGTACAGATCTTTTGACAGACAATGCACTACTGTTGTGTAATGAAGTGAGTAGTTAAGGATTGATTCCAGCCCAGGCTCACCGAGGACCAGGCTGTGCTTCCTGGTGCCTGGTCACCATATCCCCCCTGAGCAGTGACTGATTACTAAAGCACTGGTAGAAATGCAGGGAATGTAGCCACACATGAGTGGGTAATAATGGACCAATTCCTACCTTCATCCAAAAGTCCAGCTTTGAAAAATTCCCTGAACTGTAGAACATGGCACATCCGTTTTCCTCAGTAGATACAGCAATAGATGAGCAGGTAAAATAGATATGGATGTCACAAATTCAGTAAGAATACGGTAATAATATAGTAACAATATAGAAACAGATGTGTTACCTCTAGGTTAACACCGACCAACCCCTTGGCTATGCAGTTAAAGAATAAATGTGTTGACCAGTAATAAATATTTCATGCAAAAACTGTTCTTGTAAGTTATAAGGAATATGAGAATTACTATATCTCATCAAATGCAAGCAACAACATCATTATTTGAGTCATTACATTCATTTAATCAGTCCACATGCTATTCACTCTGTACATTTTACATAAACAGCTTGCATCATTGTGTATTTGTGTTAATGCAAAATTCATATTGTGTTAGCGGATCATTGTGAAAGTTCTCAAATTTTCAACACTAATGTATAAAGTGTAGGATCACGAATCTTGGCCACACTGCACATAAAATTACCAGTGCTTTTTTTATTACAACATATTTTATGACCTCCGTGGTCTTTTTCTTATTAACCACACTGAAATAGTTTTGTGTTTGAACAGCTGTTAACTACTACTTGACTTCTCCTGAGGACACTCAGCACTTAGGAAATACGAGTTTGCTGCTTCAACCTCTCATACTAGCCAGCTCTGCCAGTTTGTAAATTCATAAATCTGCACAAACAAAGTTTTTTTTCATTCTAGTGCATGAAGGATCATCCACCCCTGGACCAGACTAGATTTCACGCCACAGCCCCGACCTTATGTGTGGGTTTCAGGCATCGGCCCGTGTCATATATATGGGGCTGACATGTGATACTGTTTGCGTAGCGAATCCCTTCATTTTTGGCTCATTTGCCAAACAGGCAGTACGTCAAGCTTCCTTTTTTTTTGGCTGCTGAAAACTTTCCAATGATGCTTACTTGAATTTTTACCTGCTGTTGCAGTGTGTTGATCTCTGTGATAAGCATGGGGGAGCTCCTTGAAGTAGGGGCTTGCTGTAATAAAACCTGCCAACGTGCTAATCACCACCCCTGCACAGCACGGCTGGTAGGAGAGAATGAGGGAGGGAAGAGACACTCCTCTGCCCGAGCTGCAGTCAACAGCCTGCTTTGCTTTTCACTGACCTTTCACTGTCCCCAACCTTGACATCTGACCTGCAACCCAGCTTCTAAAATAATGAACCTTTCACTATAGTAGACTTCACTATTTTTTTTTATATAGTAGAGCTAGAGCTAGTAATGTCATTGCCACAACAGAGCTAAAGCAATCTGACATGAAGAAAGGTGTAGTTTCTCTTGTATGTAACATGAAAATGGCAACAGAAGCCAGAGTGGGCTGTGTGGAATGCAAGACTTTGACTCAGTGGTGTTTCCTGTAACATATGCGTTCCCCTGCTGGTCCCTCAGTGCTAGAAGTGCAGCAAAGTGGTTGTGAAATGGTGTTTTCTGTTGTGGTATTGGTGGGATGAGGTAAAAGGTAGTCCAGATGGAACTCAGAATATAAAGGATGGGGAAGATTAGCATAAAGTTCAAGATCTCCAAGAGCAGCACCGTTTTTGCTCAGCGGTTATGAAATATGGGAACGTACATCCAAATTCTGAGCAAACCAGCAAGCAAACGAGGGAGCTTTTTCAAACTCCTCTCTTATCACATGATCAGCACAGAAAAAGAGGTATGTTTTTAATGGTCTTCTAGGGAGCTATCCAAACACTATGAAAAGCAGCCAGTGTGAAGCGTGTCCTATATCAGGCATTTCACTGAGGGTTTTAAAGCTTTAGTGTGTGCATTTGTTGGTTTATAAAATTGCCAGAATTTACCGTGCCACTAAGTTTATGGGGATTAAAGTCAAATGAGAGGACATTATAAAAATACAGAAAGCCACGGGATTTGGAATATGTTGTGGTATGTGCTGCTGATGACCTTGCACACAGTATGACCCATATGACAGCTCAGTTCATGGCATTCACATTCATCTTTTGCATAACTTTACTCAGGAGCCTTGAGTATTGGAATGAGGTGGAGCAGTAATGAAACCTCGGGGTTCTATATTTGAGAACTCACTGGTTTATATGATTCTGTTAGTACAATGTTATTGCAGTGGAAAACATACCATGGTGACGATACACACATTTTTACAGCTTTTTATTCCGTAAATTGGAAATCCATTCCAACTGGAAATCAGCGTGGTCTACCCCAAAACAGTTACCATTATTAGGACATAATTCAAAGTCTAGCGATAGGGCATTGATTTTAGTTGACCCCATCCTTCCTCCTGCACTCTGTTTTTGGCACAATCACTGCGCCATTGATCAATGCTATAAAAGACCTGTGTCCAAAGCATCCTGTTTCTCTGGAAATTATGGACTTAACTACATTTTTGAATCTCTCCCTCACTCTCTCTTTCTCTCTCTCTCTCTCTCTCTCTCTCTCTCTATCTATCTCTTTCATATTATATATAGACAGAGAGAGATATGCATGAAGAGGTGGGGATAATAAACAGGATGTTCTCCCATGAGCCATCCAAAGTGTACTTTTGGTAGCAGGGTATCAGCATGAGACCAAACAACCTAAAGCTGGAGACTGAACAATACTGGAAAATGCATGTGGGAGAAGGCAGCATCACACAACAGCAACACCCAGTGGTTGCAGAACCTGAGAGAAACCACACCAATCTCCCTGAACAGGATATAGTGGCCATCATGCTAGTAGACATCCAAGAAAGGGAAAGAGCTGGACAGCTCCAGGCCCTGACATGGTCCACACTTACTGGCTGAAGAAGCTAAAGGCATTCCATGAACACCTGGCAATGTAAATAAACCAGCTGCTAATGGTTGAAACCCACCTTGATTGGTTAAGTGAAGGCTGGACAGACCTGATCCTGAAGGACCCCCAGAAAGGGGCCATTCCATATAACCACCAGATGATATCCTGCTTCTGCACAACATGGAGGATCCTATCAGGCATCATTGCAGCCAAGATGATTAGGCACATGACTCAATACATGAGTGGGGCCCAGAGAGTTATTGGCAAGAACACCAGAAGAACCAAACACCAGCTACTCTTGAATAAAATCATCACTTGAGACTGTAAGACCAGGCACGCAAACCTGTGCACTGCCTGGATTGACTACAAGAAAGTCTATGAGTCAATATCCACACATGGATCCTGGAATGCTTGAGGGTGTATAACATCAACAGGACTCTAAGAGCCTTCATCAAGAACTCAATGGGGCTGTGGAAGGCAACCCTTGAGGCCAACTTCATACCAATACCTAGTTGCCATCAAGTGCCAAGGACATGCGCTGTCGCCACTGCTGTTCTCCATAGGCCTGAACCCCGTGGGAATCATCTCCTGGAGGGGCTACGGATACGGGCTATAGAATGGAGCAACCAACTCCTCAGCCAGATGCAGACCGTGCAAAGATGCCCCTGAGAAAATCCAGCACATAACAGCAGGATGCGAGATGCTAGCAGACAGAGCGTACATGGAAAGTCATAACCAATTGGCTGGCATAGTATACAGAAACATCTGTGCTGAGTGGAAGGTGAAGGCAACAGTGGTTTCCATGGTGATCAGAGCGCTACAGGGGCTGTGAACCCCAAACTGGGAGAATGGCTCCAGCAAATCAAAGGAATAACATCTGAGTTCTCCATCCAGAAGAGTGCAGTCCTGGGAACAGCTAAGATTCTTCACAGGATGCTTTAGCTCCCAGGCTTTTGGTAGAGGATCTGAGCTTGAAGGTAAAAGAGACTGCCCAGAGGAGGGCAAGTGCATCTTCAATGATACACCCAAGCTACCATTAAAGTGCTAGGTTGTTATAATGGCAGATTCAAAAATCCATTTGTAAATCATTGTAACCATACCATGCAATATAGAAAACTCATGAGAGTATGCTGAATGCCAAATTGTCTTAGTCCATGTGACTATGGCTCAGAATGTTCATGACTTTATTCCACATACTGCTTTGGAGCTTTGGTCCTGTGTGAGCTAATAAAGTGTCCTGGAAGACAGACAATATTTAATTTCATTTTTAAAAAAAACAAACAATAAAGGTCTTCAGTCCAAAAATCCCCTAAGGATAGCTGAGGTTAGGTCTGCAAGAAAGCTTTCATCATGCCCTGCATGCAAATACAGGGAGCTATAAACATTTCACAAAGCTTATGGTAACTTGAACCAGAGGCTGCTACTAATATGGGAAGAAATAAAAATTAAGCAGTTTAAGAGAGGTAACAATAAATCAAAGAGGATAGGAACTATGTTGGAAAGAAGTGTTAATATGTTTGAGCGAAGTGCTAGTATCTCAGAGAGAAGTGCTAGTATCTCAGACAGAAGTGTTAGTATCTCAGAGAGAAGTGTTAGTATCTCAGAGAGAAGTGTTGGTAGGTCAGAGAGAAGTGTCGGTATGTTAGAAATGTTGGTATGTTGGAAAGAAGTGTTAGTATGTCAGAGAGAAATGTTGGTGTGTCAGAGAGAAATGTTGGTGTATCAGAGAGAAGTGTTGGTTTGTGTTGGTGTGTCAGTGAGAAGTGTTGGCGTGTCAGAGAGAAGTATTGGTGTGTCAGTGAGAAGTGTTGGTATGTCAGAGAGAAGTGTTAGTATGTTAGAGAGAAGTGTTAGTATGTCAGAGAGAAGTGTTAGTATGTTAGAGAGAAGTGTTAGTATGTTAGAAATATTGATATGTCAGAGAGAAGTGTTAGTATGTCAGAGAGAAGTGTTAGTATGTTAGAGAGAAGTGTTAGTATGTCAGAGAGAAGTGTTAGTATGTTAGAGAGAAGTGTTGGTATGTTAGAGAGAAGTGTTAGTATGTTAGAGAGAAGTGTTGGTATGTTAGAAATATTGATATGTCAGAGAGAAGTGTTGGTATGTTAGAAATATTGATATGTCAGAGAGAAGTGTTGGTATGTTAGAAATATTGATATGTCAGAGAGAAGTGTTAGTATGTCAGAGAGAAGTGTTAGTATGTCAGAGAGAAGTGTTAGTATGTTAGAGAGAAGTGTTAGTATGTCAGAGAGAAGTGTTAGTATGTTAGAGAGAAGTGTTGGTATGTTAGAAATATTGATATGTCAGAGAGAAGTGTTAGTATGTCAGAGAGAAGTGTTAGTATGTCAGAGAGAAGTATTGATGAGATATGGATTTTGGATGCAGTGCCAGTGGAAACATGGGAAGTTGTCCTGAATATAGGCATGAATAATTATCCAAGAATTTTGCATTTTTTTCCAGTCAATACAATATTCATGAACATTTATTCTACTGTATTATGTCCCGATACTAACTTTTATAAGAGTAGTGTGAAGGGCGACATTAATGTCAGCCTTTTCCATTAGGCAAAGCCAAAGTGGGTGTGACTATCTGCGCTGTTCCAAAGTAAAAAAAAAAAGAGAAGGAAACCAGTACAGCTTTCTATACATTTATATGATTCAGCATGAAACTGTGCGTGATATTAAAGACTGCTGAAAGAATAACCATAGGTACTGAGGTTGAACAGAGCGGCAGCATGCTGACAACACTGAAAAGTTCATCCTGGTTTATGGCCCAGTATTACAAAATAAAAGTAATATCAAATAAATAAATACATCCATAAGCGCTTGACTCAACACTGTACAAATTATGTGTAATTGATATAACACAGAATACTACTATTACCATCTAAAACATTTGAGGTTCAGCCAAGATGATAGGAAATGTTTTAGAGAATCCTTATTGCTGTAATCAACTAAATTTATTTACTAGGAATAATTAAAGCAGCACACATGGCTCAAGGCTGCTAAACACTATCATTGGTTAGTCTTGCTGAGTGTGGTTAATATTCCTCTCTGAGCTGGTGGCTTTATATTTTTCACATAATGTGTTGCACAACTGAACAGCAAAACATATAAAGCTGAATAACATCGTACTGAGTACCTATTGTTCTGCCTTACTTATTTCACATTTTTATTCATAGTTCTGTAATGGGAAGTGGCTGAACAAGTAAGAATTTCAGTAAATGTTTTGAAATTCACATAACATATTTCATGTTTATGACTGATACTGTTCATATACTATTCGTATACTATTCACATTTTGTTCTTACCATTAGTATATAGTATATAAACAGATATACTATGTTTATTCAAATTATTTATAAAAACTGATTGATTAGACTCATCTGAATTTCATTTCTTAACTTAGTAATCTAAGTAGCACTAATAAGTTCACTTATGTCCAGTTTCATTATCTATTTTGATAGTCACCTGCTCAAATCATTTTTGTGTGACATTAGAATGGCTTAAAACCAAGCTGGAGGGAAAGAAAGAACATTTGAAAGATTTCTCAAATATCTGCTTGTTTGATTTTTTGTTTGTGCTTGCTGGAGAATATTGACTTGGTGTACAGTGGGTTTTATAAGTAAATAATATGATTACTGACAATGTTACAACCACACACTAAACTGGCTAAACAATGACTATATCTAGTGGTTAGAAAAGCACCCTATCAGTTTTTCAGAGAAGGGAAAAGGTTAAACAAACTTCCAAAACCCCAAAACATTATCATGTGCCATATTACATTGCTGACACAATCCATGTAAGACTCAACAAATGATGGATCTGCCATGGAGAAAAGAATGGCTTCCAGACTCGCTCATGGCTTTCTGTCTACTTATGTTTCCATTGGCAAGAGTTTGTATGAACATCTTACTTTTCACAAGGAGCCTCATTGTCCATGCATGTGTGGTTGCACTTTATGAGCACTGTAGACAAAAGTGGCAGTAGCACATTTCATCTGCTGGAGCAGCCTCCATCCTGCTGTCAGCTCAAGCTATGCCGTGGTGTACAAAACTAAGCATGTATGCACTCTTGGACCCACACCTTCGGAAGCCTGGAGACCACTTAGCTTATGTCTCCTTAGTGAACCTGATTGTAGGAAATGAGCCCCAATCACCCAGCCATTGTGCTGCTCTCTTTGCTTGAACAGGGATGGATTTTTCCCTCTGCTGAATAACGACCCAGTGGCTCAGTTGCCAAGGCTCCTGACCTCCTGTGCTCACCGAACAACCACGTGACCCTGCACGTGGATCTTAAGACCAGAGAAACAAAAGCCTTGATTTAGCCAACATGGACATGGCGGGGTTTTTTTGCAAGGAAAAGCAAAAATTTGATATTGTGCCTAGCGATCTCTGCAATCTGCCATAAAAACGCATGAAGAAAAATGCTAGAAACGATTCCCTCCTTCCTCTGCCAAGTGAACAGTCCCTAGGGTAATATTTCAAATGTTGGATCCATATGTACCTATCACGATATAGATACCAAATGGAAGAATACTGTATTCTGTCCCTTAGACATGACAAATGACAGATGTATATGTGAGAGGCTTTGTCAGAAAGATCCTTCACATATTCAAAGTTCCTGCAATGGCTCATATTAAGTGAAGGTTTACTTTAGCCTCAAAACCATATCCCGCTCTACTTAGTCAGTGATAGTAAGGAAGCAGTGCAGTATAAATCTAGAATCTCTCCTCTGGAAAGAACAAAAATATTTTTCAAGTTCCAGTGCAGAGAAAATCTGAGATTTGGGGGGAGTAATTTATGTTATTTCATCAAAGCGTGCAAAGGATTTGAGCTGTAAACTGCTCTCTCTCCCTGTGTTTATTTTCTGTTTCACAGCCATTGCAAACAGATTTGTGTGATTTGCAGGCTCAGTGAAATACCCAGAAGACATATAAGCTCAGATTATTCTCAACATACTTGGAAGACAATTTGAGTGGGTGGGTAAAAATAACATAATGCCATTGTGTATATCGTTTCACATTAAGTAGAAAACAGCACTGATTAGATTAAGTTAAACTCTACACTTGTAGCATTGACAGTTCAGTACAGTCAACCTACAGAACTGTGAGACACACTGAAGCAATGTATTGTGACCATTAGCATTAAAGTACTATGGCGATAACCTGAACAATGTGAAACCTGATATGCATAATAGGTTTAGTTATGCATCAGATAACAAAATCAGGTTTCATGAGAAACATCGCACGTTACTTGTGACTAAACTGATTTAAATTCGGAAAGCTGTCTTCTACCAATACTTCCCTTGATTCTTGTAACAGTGATGCAAAAGTGGTTGATGAATTGTTGATACCACCTCTTAGTTACAATCTTGTCCTAGCTGTAACTCATCAAAGCTGAATGATACACAGGTTAGAGAGCATTTCAACAGTTCCTTTCAGATGGCAGTTTTACTCTCCAGTTATTTGTGTTAGACTGTCAGGGACATACATTTGAAAAGGGATGTGAAAGAACAAACGTTCTGCCAGCTGCTGATTGATATATGTCTGTTGGATTTCCGCTGCACTCACTCAAATCTTTTCCTCAATGTTTAATGACAATCATATGCACCCAGTCTGCTACCTCAAGAAACACTCTCGTGACACGTGCATGCACACACACACACACACACACACACACACACACACACACACACACACACACACACTTTTTTGTGTATTTTAATTGCATGAACACTCTTTAAAAATGTTTTAATTATATTTTATAATGGAGTGACCACTTCTCATATTCACATATTGCCTTGACAATTGATATTAATCCCAAAATTCAAATTCACTTCAAGCTTTTTGTAAACCATTTGAACATTTTATAGCTGGCTCTAAGGATTTTCATATTATTTCCTGATCTGGCAGCCATGGTTGCCAAAAACTATAAAGAAAACTAACCATGAAGCCAAAGCTACAGAGGGACCAGACACAACTGCACATTATATTCAGCAGCCATTTGACTCCATGCACTACGTAACTGGGTGGTGAGAGGTGCCAGCAAATATTTGTTCTAAAACTTCATCTGCATGCACTCACTCACACCCAAAATGGATGACTGATTTTTGGGCCCTAATCTGCACTAACAGGGTCTTACAGCCAAAAGAATGAGATCATAGGTCTCACTGCAGGGATGATATAAGCAGCCAGTTAGCTACTGCTTACATTACAAATGACCACAAGCGTCGGGCTACAGAGTTTAAGAAGATGAAACAGAATTGGATTCTGTCCCATGCTGAGAGGTAGAGCCACAAGTCTCCATTTTAGGTCCCATTCTGTACAGGACAATCAAAAAGAGTTACAAATTGTGATTATAACTGAGCTATGGCTTTTATGATAGAATATTTAACTGAAGTAAGCTATAGTGTGAGCTCTGCGCAAGTCTGAACACACTCTGCTCTGAAGGATCAATACAACATCTGTTTCTTTTAAAAAACTCTTTTATTAAGATTCTTTTAAAAACCTTTTATTATGATTCTTTGAAAAAAAAATTTTATACGTAAAAGACAAATATACATAAAGCCAACTTGCGGCATCAAACCAATGCAAACTCATTAGCTTCTCAGAGCTTCAAATGAATCACAATGCATTACTCATCACGAAGTGGGTATTTTACGGCACTCGGTTCTACGTAATATATTCCAAACCACGAGGCTGAATGTGACCTCCTGCTCTCCCCCGCTCAGCTTTAGTCAAAAGGGAACCAGCCAAGTCTGTTAATAACCATTAATATAAACAAACACCGTACATTTGAAATGTCCTGTCAGCCTAGCAATACCCCTGAAGGGAAAATGTGCCAATAAATATGTCATTGTTTACCAAGTGCTGCTGTTCCATCATCATATTGATTTCAGAGACTTGTGATCTGAGGAAACACAATGTATGGTTTTTTGGGGGGTTTTTTGTTTTTTTTTTGATGGTGATGATGATGATGATGATGATGATGATGATGATAAACTGAATGCACTGATCAAATGTTTCAAACAAACACTACTGATTAGTTGCCATAGTGAAAAGATTTGATATTTAGTTTGCATTCTCAATAAAATAAATAATGTTCATGTATGTCAAATAGGCTTTCATATAGACTTGAGCTAGATGGACTGAATTCATGAATTGTACAAAACTACAGTCTATTTCAATTATTGGAATTTCTACCAGCAGAGACGTGGACATGGATCTGGTGTGACCACGGCACCTGGTGCCGGAATATGAGGTGTTCTCATAAGAATGGATAAAGAAGAGGATGCTTTGAATTTTAAGAGCTGCTAGATTAGTAGAGAAGCATTGTTAGCATGGCAGCAGGCTGGCCCCAGAGCTCCAGTAAAGAGGGGCTGGGGTGGACTTTATAAGGGTAGACTGAAGGGCCCCACTGGGGCTGACCACACCAGCTGCCTCCTTTACAAGGTGCACTTCAAAGGTAAGGTCCTGACTCAGACCCCCTCCAAGTGCAGAACACACCTAGCACTGGGTATGGAGACTGAGCAATGCGAAGGGGCTCACAGGGTCAGACATGATGGGGGTGTTTTTTTTTTGTGCGTGTGTGGTATGGGTAGCATTAAGGTTTGTGTGAGAAAATGGATATTTGACTCCTAATGATGTTGAGGTCTAACCTGTCTCTAATTAAAAGGAAAATACAGCACCCTTAAGCATGCACCTTATTCTACTTCTAAAACTGGAGTGATGATTTCATTGATTTATATCCCATCCCATGATTCCAGAGGGGTCCATAAACTCAGAAGCTGGATGTTTTTCTAAAATAGCATGCAGTCGGTAGTCTGTTTTTGTTGAAGCAACCTGTTTTACAGTTCAGCCAGTATCAAAATCAAGGCATTTGAAAGAGATAAACAGCTAAATATGAAACTGTGAGAATTGTCAGAGAGGCCCTGATGGGCACTGGATTCCAGAAGGTTCCAAACGGTTCACTTTTTCCATCTCTCAGGCCCACTGACCTGCTTACTGTCTGAATTCTTTGGCTTCTGAGTAACGGGACGATTACAGCATGGAATTTCATAGAGGACTGACTTCATTTGTGCTCTTGAAATAGTGAGACTGGAAGTCAAAAGCTAGGACACAGATAGGCAATTACTAGCAGGCCCAAGAGCGGTCAGGTTCGGGTTGCCAAATCAACCCCACCAATTTTACTAAAAAAGCTGGCCTTATTTGATCTCCTTTCCGCTGCTTTGCTCCATCCGATGAGGTATAGCATTTCACAACTAATTAGACCACTAAGCCCTACAGGCATATTTGCTATAGGAACTATGCTACAGATTCATGCTCTGTCAAGCCCTAGTCTCTCTCAAATGCAGCCCTCTGGTTTTTAAATGGACCAGCTGCAGAGCCTGGGTCATGTCTGGAGTGGGTGCTTGTGGGCTTGGCATGTCCCCAGCCCAGGCTAGACAGTCCTGTCCCTCAGCACTCCGGCCATCCACCCGTCCGGCAGACTCCGTAACGAGCCAGTCGGGCTGTCTGCGGTGCTGCGTGGAGGATTAGTTCCGAAGTTTGACAGCACCCTGACCCATGCCAAAAAGAGTTCAGCAGCTCTGAGATGAGAGCAGGAGGGGGCCGCTCGGCGAGTGGATGAGATTTTAACACTGAAAGGAAGGAGGGAGATCGAGAGGCAAGAATAATAGCAATCAGATGCTGATAGCACTGCTCTGCTGCTAACAGCATCATGCAGAGATATTAAATATCCTTTGTCACACCGAGAAACATTTTTCTACCAGATAACACTGTTACAAACCACTTTGGAGTGACAAATTGCTGATGGTAGGTGATAACAGTTAAATGGTGAAATCAGTTTAAACTTTTCAATATGTTATATATGAAGACTAAATTAATACGTCTTTTTAGTGTGGTAACATAGTAATGCAAATATATACAGAACTATACAGAATATATAAACAGAGCTAAAGATACTCCAGTTCTTATTGGTAACTTTGTTGCTGTTACTTTTCAACAAATGTTTTTCAATGGCCAGCTTCAAACCTTTTCTCTGTTTATGACTCATCATTGCCTCCAGTGATCATTTCAGCACTACGTCAGACGGTGAAACCGGAGCCAATGTGGACAGTGTGTGTCAGTTTGAACTCACAGAGCTCGACTCTCCACCTTATGGAACCTTCCACTGCCCTGAAGCACTTCCTTGCTAATCAGAGCTTGCGTTGCATCTGGCCAGCGTCTGTGTCCAAGTGTTGATATTGGCAATATTTTTAAAAATGATGCAGGACTTAGATATTAAAATATAATATTATTACGTGTGACATTCACACTCAACAACTGTCTGGTTGGTTTAATAGTTTCCCCTAATGTAGCCCTACCTGCATATAGGCTATAGGAGCTATTAATGATATCATGAAATTAGTTAACTAGCACTGGTTGGGTTTGGGACTGGAAGACACAAGAGTGGTTGATAGTATTTGTTTTTTTGTGAGAAAGACGTTTGGTTATTAATGAGAAAAACAGTGCTTTATCTTGCAGTAATAAAAAATGGAATAATAGGATAGAATAAAAAGTTTTTCAAATAAAATATAAATTACAGAAACTGGTAATCAGTTAAGGGTGAAAGGCTACAGAAGAACAGAAGTTATTCTCACCAGTGTTCACTGAGTTTCGTTTCTCACTACATCAATATAAGAGGACGTTTTTAAAAATCAAACGTTAAAAACAAGAGCGAATGAGAGCTCCTCTGCTTTCTCGTTCTCCCCATCACTCTTTCACCAGCTCCCTGCATTTTGCATTTACAGTGGAAGAGGGGGAGCAGTCCCCAGCTACTCCTCCCACTCACTCACACACACACTCACTCACACACTCACACACACACACACACACACACACACATGCACACTATAAAGCCAAAGCATAAGGAAACACTCAACCAAAATAACACGTGGAACTGTTGAGGGGATGCAAGCTAGTGGGACACACTCTCTCTACTCATTCACTTACCAGTCACCCCGGCTGCAGCCTGACACCAGGCTACTTCAAAGTGCAGCGCGCAGAAGACACCGGAATGTCAGATTATAATGAATGAATCATCGTGAATGGCTGAGTGGCTGAGTGGCTGAGTCTACCATCACCGGTCTGGTTTGAGAAACTGCTGGATCTCCACAGGCAGTGGAACCGTGGCTGTCGTTCTGTGCGTGAGCGAGGGACCTCGGTTTGTCCGTGTATTCGCATGCTACCTGCAAAAACAGACCAAAGGCTGCTGGTTACAGAAGAGGATTAAGGGGTAGGAGGTTGCCTCTGCGCTACAGTGGGTAGAGATAAGGACCCAGGGTTTGTCTCTGTGGCTCAGAGAGAGGTTCAGCGGAGAGAAGGTGGAGAGAAGCTGGGAGCAGGAGACCGAGCAGGTGAGGATGTCCTTCGCAATGGTTCGCGCGTCTCCTGCTCATTCACTCTACTCCAACATCAGCATACTCTCGGAGGACGACGAGAATGGCAGCGAAAGCTCAGGGTCTGAGGACAGATCTGTCCGCGTGTCCGCCGCCGGCTGTGGTGCGGTCAGATCGCACCCGCGCAAACGTAAATACGGCTGCCGGCTGTCGCCCGCATCCCCGCCTCTCTGCCCGCCGGTCTCCGAGGTCCGGCAGCGCAACGCAGCCAACGCCCGCGAACGGGACCGCACCAACAGCGTCAACGTGGCCTTCACCGCCCTGCGGACGCTTATACCCACCGAGCCCGTCGACCGCAAGCTGTCAAAGATTGAAACGCTGCGGCTGGCCTCCAGTTACATCTCGCACCTGGAGAACGTGTTGTTAGTGGGGGAGGCGTGTGGAGATGCGCAGCCCTGCCATCGGAGCCCCGGAGCCCTGGATGGCCACCTCCATAACTCTCACAAGCCCCCTGCCCTGAGCCTGGACTCAGAGAACTCCCAGCCCAGACAGATCTGCACCTTCTGCCTCAGCAACCAGAGACGACTGGTGAGTAGAAGACTGTAGCTTTTTTTGCTTTGTGAACAGTGAGATAAGTCGATATCATACAGAGCACATTTTAGTAGATGTAAAATGCGTTTGGGGGCTGGATTCCATTCACCTTGCATTTGCCATTATATTTACATGGTGTTTGGCAGACGCTTTTATCCGGAGCGACTTACAAAAGTGTTTTGCTTGATATCTCCCTGGAAAGCTTATTTTTGTGTTAGTACGACTAGGCTAGCATCTAGAGATAACTCTGAGCTGACAGAGACAATCGTCAGAAAAGATTTAAAAACCCCACAGAGAATGCAAGTGCAGTTAGGATTTCAGCACAACACCCATTTATAAGTGAAATCATTTTGCTGAAACTTTATGAAAAAGAAAAAGAGCATATGACGCTAATTGACTTGTGCTTGTGACATCTAGATGGTATATGATTTGGAGTTACGTTTAAGAATTCATAAAATTTGTTCGTTTCATCAAACAACTGATCAACGTTTCTTTACGTCTCACTCTTTCAACTAAATCCTCTTGTAAACACCCTGTTGAGGTTTCAGAACACATACTCAGTTATGGAAAAATGACATTATTTTCAGCCATCAGCGCCGTGCTTGAAAGATGGCGCAGAAATCTTAACTTCCACCTTCCCCTTCCAACCTCAGCCACACGTTAGCAATTGGCAATTAACATTTCACAGTATATATTTATGGATAGCTGCTTCTACTGAGATTTATATCATCCTTTATGTCTCCAGTATAAACACAACTAATTTAGTGCCTGAGACTGGGCAGTGAGGCGCACGCTGTACAAAGCATACAGTACTTATTTGTCCTCAGAAACCTTCGTAAACAACATTTCCTGACTGCCACAACAAACCTGTCCGACAGCCGCTGAAAGTCAGAAATAAGACAAGAACGTGTGAAGTGACATCAGCAACCAGCAGGGTGTAGACAAATAACAGAGTCCCACGTGTCTGTTGTGCTCTGGAAACATCTGGGCTCGAGTGAATCACTCTCCCACTGAGGGTGCTGATCTAAGATCAGTGAATACTGGGAGGTGCTCCTAAATAATCATCTGTTCTCTGTGAACTATGACTCAGAGCCTCTTGATTACCCGAGTAAAGCTCATAGGTTGCATAATGTAGTGGATTTGAAAATACTGAAGGCAGGCTGTACTGAAAATATAGTACAGGCATAAATTAAGTACTTTCTTATTGTTTTACTAAAGCAATGCTTGAACACCGATCAAAGAATGAGGGTTATAATAATTAATGGTTAGATTTAATTAGCTTTATTGCCAAGAACAATGCGTTTATTCTTTTAATATTATGCATTAAACACTGAGGTTTGTTTTATTTGATGATGTTGAACACTTCACTCCCCTTTTCTCTCTCTCTGTCACTGACACACACAAAAACTACTCCTCAGTATCAAAACATTCATTCATTAGTACAATAACTTCATTCAAGAACTATGCAATTCCTTAGTCTCGGTCATACAGTATTTGTTTTTTCTCCAGTTTTAAGATATTTAGTAATACAAACATTTCACTAATCCATAATTCTGCTCTAACGCATGACTAGTACCTCAGGAAAGTGGCTGGACAAATGACAATAGATATTGCAGTATTTCACGGAGGCGCCCATAAAACACAATGCTAATAATGTTTTTGTTCTCAGCTGAAAACTGTGATCTGAAACCAAAGCATCACCCAAGTCAGCAAAGCAGTGTGAAATGCTAAGACCATTTCTATGTATGAAACAATGCAAACAATATCATGTAGCACACAGTCATGCAGCCAGACAAATCTAAACCCACTGTGGTCTAAGCATGCTGAAGTCACTGACCTCGGGTGACCTGGCAGTGTGAATATGACGAACGCGTGCCAGCTGGCTCTCACAGCTCACCGGCGAGTGGAAGCCTTGAGGAATGCTGCCCCCTCAGCTCAGGGTCAAACACCCTCCACCTCAAGGAGATCTGGCTCCCTACGGGCCTCCACTCTCAGATCGATCCCTATTAGTTATACAGTTCGGCGTTCAACGCTCATTTGAATTGATGTTGGATCTTTGTTTGTATTGAAAATTTCGTACAGTAAATCCAGCTATGCTTAGCTGAAACGACTAAAGCTTTACTGTGTAAAATATAACCTGCAATCCAACAAGCTTGTAGTTGAAGATGTTGAATTTACGTTTTGTGTTGTTGTTGCTGTTATAGCTGTTGCTGTTGATGGTGGTGGTGGTGTAGTTTAAGACACTGGCGATGTATAATTTTCTTGTTGCTCTGGCTTTCCTGTTTCAGAACAAAGACAGAGAAAGAAAAGCAGCCATAAGAAGTTAATGCGAGAGAACGTGCAGCAGAGAGATGGGATCTGCAACTTACAACTGTTCTGTAATGTGTTGCAAGTAAGCTGTTTTACTTAGCAACATCCTACATAAAGGCTTCTTTACCCGGTAACTGCGCACCTCTGGAGGGTTTGCATCACTGTGGACATAGGCAGCTACTGGCCTTCATTTTGCCATGTGGAAGAGCTTTGAGGGCCTCACACTGGCAGCGGTAGGGTTTGTGAGACACACCACACGTTAAGACTCCAGTTCCACCAACAAGAAGACGATGGACTACACAGGACTGCCCAGAGGTAGGAAGACAACTCCTGATGTTGAAAATGGGTCATCACGAGGAAGCAATCAGTCATCAGTTGCATTAAGGTGAACCACTTCAGTGGTGACCTGCTCAAGCTCCATATGCAGGAGTGGAAGGACATATATTGGATACATGAACATTAGCCCTTCACTGATTTGGTTTGTTTTGCAATGTGAGTATGAAACACTGCGCAAATTTGGATGATATCAAGTAAATAATAATATTTACTCATGCAGCAGTTCAGTGCTCCAGCTTGATATGTTTGGTTCTATTAGTACCGTTGGTGGTAATTTTCTGAAGTTGTAAATGAAATAAGAGAGAGAGAGAGAGAGAGAGAGAGAGAGAAAGAGAGAGAGAGAGAGAGAGAGAGACACACACACACAGAAAGAGAGAGAGAGAGCGAGGGAAACAGGTTTAGTTCACACATAGCATCGGATGAGATCTGCAGGTAATGTTCTAGCAGACTGTCTATCACATACTGTCCTCTACTTTACCTTTGGGTTCTATTACACACACACACAAACACACACACACGCACACACACACACACACACACACACACACACACACACACACACACACACACACACACACACAGTGAGCAATAGCAAGAGAAGCAATGCATATGTGCATTCTCCCTTCAAGTAGAGCAATTCCCTCTAATATCCACCCACTTTAATTCTTCATACAGATCTTTCTTATTGTCTTATGTATGATGCAAATTCAAGCTTGAGATCACAGCTAGCTTTTAACTCCTGGTCCTTCACCCTTCAAAATCTGCTACCTGCTTTCAAGCGTTTGGCAAGGTTTGGACAGTAATTAGACAGTAACTACAGAACCATTGTACCTCACCAGTTGTTTTTTTTTTTTTTTTTCTTGTCTAGTCCAACAAATACGATACAGGAACACATTCTTGAACTAGTTGCTAGATTATCCCTGTCACTGGTGTGACATTATACTGCAGGATGTTTTTGAAAGGCAAGGCTAGCTTTGCATAGAACATACGGCAGGGCTCCGCACAACTCATCAGACCCATCTGCTTCAGGTTGGCCATATCTGGTCCAGTGGAGACTTTGTGAACTGTAACACGTCTAGTGTCCTCACATCATTGAGCTCCGTTCTTCCTTTTCTGTCTGAACCCTTTATCCAACAACAACATGGGCCGATCCTCTCCCACGGCAGTGACATGGCCTGCCCGAGACCCCCACTGGGGCAGGTGGAGGGATACTGGCTGCCCAGGTTCAATGGGAGCTCGTTGTAGGGGTGTTATTGTTCACGTTGCACCGTAGCCTGTCGGTTGCAGCGATTGACACTTGCGGGGGCAGACGCTGGAGGCCAATGAAGGGCAGAAAGTCTCATTATTTGTGGTTTCTGAAAGACATCAATCAAATGAGATACAGCACCAACTGACTCTGCGATGACATAAAGCTGTAATTTATGAGTGGTTGAACTCCTGGTTCCTGTGACAGAATCCCTGAAGATGTATAATTTTAATGTCAACACCAAACCCTTTTTTTCCCGACGTAGCGCAAGAGTTATAAATAAATAAATCCCTTTAATTCATTAAAAATAATAATAATAAAACCTAGCAAAATCTGTTTGTGTGTGTTTTTTTACATGGTACTAATATTAATATCACTGTTGCAGGGCTGCCTGGTATTGGCTTCTTGGGACTTTTTTTTAAATAAAGTACGATATTAGAATATATTCAAATCTTGTACATATATTTTCAAAATCTAAAGAGTACATTGCATATTTTCAGTATATGAAATATTTGTATGTAAAAAATAAAATATGTATGCTCCAAATATGCAGGTTTTGCCAACCAAAAGCAAAAGTAAAATAAGATCACACTAGAGTCCTTGAGCAGAATACAAATGCGTGAAGTATACATAAACTCAGCCCAGACAGAATGACTCAATACATGAGTTAAACAATCTAAGTGCACCTGCGCTGTGAAACTGGAAGCAGAACAAATGTCCTCACAGCATTCCTATCATAGTGATTCTGGAATCGCTAGAACTCTGTGAGTTTTATGGGCAGTGGCATAACTTGAAAAAATCCATTTAAAGGATGCTTTAACACATTGTATGATACCCATATTCAGTTCATTCCGCCTGACAGGCTCTGCAGCAGGACCCTGTTTGGGTCAATGTTTCTACCACAGCCTGAGCGCAGGTACAAGGTAGTCTTCTGTCCCTCTTTTTATACAGTCTCCGTAAAGAGTAATGAATGCTTCTACCTGGCACAAAGTGGTTTTACATCTTATCCTAACGGCACCATAATGTTACAATGCCGTCTGATGAACCATTGAAAATGAATCTTCTTCTCTAAGGCACCATAAATGCAGTCGGCAAACTTTTGGAAGTAGCAGCACCAACTCTGGGAGTGAACTTCCCCCAGCCAACATTGCCAACAACCAGCCCTGCTGTGGCCAGAAAATATGTAAATGTAATTATTCTTGTCAGCACTGCAATGTAAGTATGTTTCATTAGCCTGTAAATAAAGGCTTTCCTGTTTACGCAGTTGCAAGCAGAGAGTCATTGGTGGCATCCAGTACATGTGTAGCAGTGTCCAGGGACCTCAGCAGTCTGGCCAGCACCCTTACCCATAGTGCCTAGCTGGACTGGGTGGCACTGCATAAAAAGAGGACAAGACAAAGAGTCCTACAAACAGCAAACACACACACACACACACACACACACACATACACACACACACACATACACACACACACACATACACACACACACACACACACACACACATACACACACACATACACACACACACACACACACACACACACACACACACACACACACACACACACACACATACACACACACCAGCCCCCATCTCCCAACACACTTCTCCCTGACTTGTCACACCTACACATATTTATACATGCATACATGCACCCACCTGCACACCTTCACACTAACACACACCCCATTATACATATTACACACACACAAACCCAATTGCACAAGCACACACACACACCGCTATCCACATCCACATTCACGCACATATATTCACATGCAGACACCTGCCCCATTTGCCCTAACATACACCCTGTTACACACCCACACACACAATGCATTCACACACACACACATTCACACATGCACGCACTTCTCACACCTGGCCCCCCTTCTCTAACACATAGAGACATACACCCATGTGCACACACACCCATTTAAACAGACACACATGTTCACACTGCATACACACACCTGCCTGACTGAGCAATCCACAAACCTTGGCTTCCTGCCTCCTAACCCTGTCAGTTTTCTAGCAGTAAGAAATTCCTCTCCATTTTTATTGACTGTAGACTAATTGTTTCCTGCTGAGACAGCTGCAACCGGGCCGAAATGCTTCACAATGGCCGGCTAATTTGGTCACCCTTAACCCTGAGTTTACAGGATCTAAATACTTGAAATGTAATTCAAGTATATCACAAACAATAAATCAAAATAAAATTGTACAGTTGTACTCACATGATTTTTTGGGACAGTACCTGAAGTTTAAATTGTTATCTTAATGAATTTCATGTGTAAGCCTAATCCTGTGCATGCTTTCAACTCAATAGAAAGTGAGCCCTGGTGATTGGCTCGTGCATGGGGAATACTCCCTCTTTGTGTTCCTCAGTCCTTCCACACAGCATGCTGTGCCAGCAAACTGCCATACCTGTTTATTCTTGTGTTTTTATTTGGCACAGCTTATCTTATTACAGCGTCTAGTCCTGGCCAATATGTAACCTAAGTCTTATCATTACTTGGTGAACCTTTTTTCTCTAGCTGTGCGTGGGATTTTCTCTTTCGTAGTGATTTTTTTAGCTTTACTGTTTTTGCACTTTACTGTGGTTTTGCAAGGAATGCAACAGCTCTGAAGCTCTCCCACGCAGGCGAAGCCATACCTTCTCAGTGTTGCTTCCGTATAATTAGGTAAAACAGAATATGCAACACGCAGAATGGATACAAAATTTTTCTCAAAGGGTTGCCCCCCTTTTTCTTTTTTCTTTTTTCATTCTCACTCGCGGAGCACTACTGACGTTTGACAGGAACGGGAAGCCATACCCAGACCTTGATTAAAGCTGCAGTAGCTCATATTAATTACAGTGGACAAGGTCATCTTGTAAAGTAATAGTTGTGGTGTGGAAGGCATTAATGAACGCATGGTAATCATGCAATGCAGGGCCCATAACCCTGGCTGACTGGAGACACTGCAGATAGAGGGAGAGGTACCGTGGACTGCACACAGCTGCCTCTTTCTCCAGCTTTAACAGGCCCACAGAGGCCAGAGATTCTTCTGCATATATGTTCCTCTGAACCCGTACATACACTCCAACCCTCCAACACTAGCCCCAGCTGACCCGCCAGGCGCCTCGCTCCTCGTCTCCCCACCTTATCCGAAGGTCCAGTGCGGGGACAGAGTTAAAAAGTTTTGGTCATAAAGTAAGTCTCGGGAGCCGCCGCGAGCGATCTGTCGGCTCCCAGAGGCTCACTGCACAAGGAGGCAGCACATGTGGGGGGAGGAGAGAGAGAGAGAGAGAGAGAGAGAGAGAGAGAGAGAGAGAGAGAGAGAGAGAGGGAGAGACACAGGCATAATGCACAGCCCTGTTCGGGCGTTAAGAGCCAGATCCCACTGCACTTTATCCTGTCCAATTGGGCCTGGGTTTTAATGCTGGAAAAAGTCTTCCCCAGCTGTCAATCACAGGCTTTAATAAAAACACAGCATAATGCTGCGGTCTCACTCACTCTCCTTCTGCCCAATGAGAGGGGCGTCTGCAAAAAATCCAGGCTTTTATTAGCCACAGCCTGCACTGGAAAATTGGGATTGTAGCAGGGCTCATCTGGTGGACATTAACCAAGCACCTGGAGCTTTAGGCAATCATGAAATTAAACTCGGGTATTAAAGACAAAATGAAAGCGCTCCACTCCCAGGCGAAGGGGTTGCTGTCTTTTTGACGCATTTAATCAAATTTCCTGCAGGCGGCATGGGCTCTGCACACGGAGTGTCAAACAACACCCCCCTAGCAGGATGTGTTTGTTTTCCTTTGTGATAGGCTGCATAAGTGATGATTCATTCATTTTTTTAGTGTGGTCCTTTACAGCCAGAACAGGAGATACCCTTGAAATGGGCTAACAGGGTATTTTAGAATTAATGAATTTCGTCTTATGTTGAACTCCATATCAATGTGGCATTCTTTCTCCATGCCTTATAATAAAAACTTTGGATTTTTTAGATTTCTTTCTCTCCTAATAAGGTCTATAGCTGCCACTACCTGTGACAGCAAACTTTAATCCAAGGCCCCACACAATCACCACTCTAAGTGCTGTCTTGTGAGAAGGAAGTTCAAATCACTCACGAAACATTTCATCCATCATCAGGAGATGACAAATCATACAGTTGAGAACATTGGCACAAAAGCTATGCTATAGGGAGTATGGAAACCAGCACGTTTAAGGAGCAAAAACTGTCTGAAAAACATCAGCTACACTCAGCAAAGGGGGAGGGAGAGAGAGGGAGAGAGGGAGAGAGAGAGGGATAGGGGGAGGATGGAGGAAAGAGAGATTCTGGCCCATAGTCTGGACACATTAAGCCTGTCTGCAGGCTGTCAGCAGTAGGGTGCAATAACTAATTTCACATCACTCCAGAATAAGGTCTCATTTGAAGGTAAATGCCTTCCTGGTGCCAAGAGGGAGCCAGTCCCTAGTCAAAGTAACTCAAACAACTGGCCAGACATCCAGTTAACAAATTATTCAGACACAACACACACTGCACACCAGCTCCACGTTTAGGGAGGCCTGCACCGCTGAGTGTGTTCACTCGCAAACGTTTTCTCCAGCCTCTCCCAAAGGAGGTTCTCATGTGGAGGTCCTCATTCGGAGGGAGGGCCCGCATGCACAGCCTCCAACAGCAGTCAACACCCCCCACCCCCGTTCCTTTAACCCTACGCATGGAAAAGCCATCGGGTAGCAAAACCCACTTCCGCCCACAGTGGTAGCTCAGGGCGGATGCGGAGTGCTCCCACATGTTCCTTCCCCGTCCGCAGAGCTGGAAGCAGCTCCTCGGCGCCAGAGCCAAACGGAAGCACAGGTTGGCTCAGGGAGACTGACCGGTCGGTTTGTGGTTCGCAGGGGGTTCCAGGGGGTTATTTTTAAAACACCATCTGGAATTCCTTGTTAGTGTTGAATTTCTGTAAAAATGATCCCACCTTTATTATTTAAGATAAGCCAACTGCCTCATCTCTAAATTCAGATATTTCACCATGCAGAAAGGTTATTCTCCCAAAAAGGCTAAGGCATACCAAATAGGCCTTAGGGACTTAAGGAATACAACATAGAAATGCCCTATTCAATTTATACAGCTAAAATACAACAAATGTGATCATAATTTGAAGCCATTTTGGAAGTACATCCTGTAATAAAAACAATGCCGTAATATTTCAAGCATGCTTTATTAGAATTGAGAGAGAGAGAGAGAGTGAGTGAAAGTAAAAGCATTTTTAGGGGTCAAATTTTCACTTGGACAGCACAGAACCGAATGTCACAGATTCTTTCAAGAACTGTTCATAAAGCAAACAAATGTACTGCCCAGTGGCTTATTTGGCAGTAGCAAAGCATTTGCTGAGTTCTAATAAACACAGACTAGCAGACAGCTTCACGTATCCACAAGTCGGGGAAAAATGTATTGTGACTGATGCTGGTCATGTGACCATGGAAATGACACATTCTTGCTGCTTTCTGCTATGTCACATTTTGTACACACTGAACAAAAGTTTTTGTTTAGAATTTGTAGTCTACTAATATTGAAGCTTCAATCATATATACTGTAAATTCACATAATATAACAAAGACCTTTTATTTAGAAAAAAAATTGCACGGAATTCCAGTAGACGTTCTCCACTAGAAGTTCTCTACAGTCACACACTAGTCTAACTTCATTAAAATGAACTGCAGAAGACAGAAGACAAACAAAGGCTTTTGATTTAGGCTGAGGTCTTAAGTGATTTAAAAATGTTATTTACAAGATACACTGATTAATGCAACTTTACTGCAGAGTTTCTGGCAGCATCAGCGGCTTTTATAAAATCCTACAATAGTTTCCCATGTGGAAGCAATAGCAAGTGCAGCTAAGCCATTTTAATGCCAAAATAGAACAGAAAAATGCAACCGTCACTAGTAATTGAAACAAAAGACAGGATGGCTTTAGACGAGTAGAGGTAGAAAAGACAGGATGGCTTTAGACGAGTAGAGGTAGAAAAGACAGGATGGTTTTAGACGAGTAGAGGTAGAAAAGACAGGATGGCTTTAGACGAGTAGAGGTAGAAAAGACAGGATGGTTTTAGACGAGTAGAGGTAGAAAAGACAGGATGGCTTTAGACGAGTAGAGGTAGAAAAGACAGGATGGCTTTAGACGAGTAGAGGTAGAAAAGACAGGATGGTTTTAGACGAGTAGAGGTAGAAAAGACAGGATGGCTTTAGACGAGTAGAGGTAGAAAAGACAGGATGGCTTTAGACGAGTAGAGGTAGAAAAGACAGGATGGCTTTAGACGAGTAGAGGTAGAAAAGACAGGATGGCTTTAGACGAGTAGAGGTAGAAAAGACAGGATGGCTTTAGACGAGTAGAGGTAGAAAAGACAGGATGGCTTTAGACGAGTAGAGGTAGAAAAGACAGGATGGCTTTAGACGAGTAGAGGTAGAAAAGACAGGATGGCTTTAGACGAGTAGAGGTAGAAAAGACAGGATGGCTTTAGACGAGTAAAGGTAGAAAAGACAGGATGGCTTTAGACGAGTAGAGGTAGAAAAGACAGGATGGCTTTAGACGAGTAGAGGTAGAAAAGACAGGATGGCTTTAGACGAGTAAAGGTAGAAAAGACAGGATGGCTTTAGACGAGTAGAGGTAGAAAAGACAGGATGGCTTTAGACGAGTAAAGGTAGAAAAGACAGGATGGCTTTAGACGAGTAGAGGTAGAAAAGACAGGATGGCTTTAGACGAGTAGAGGTAGAAAAGACAGGATGGCTTTAGACGAGTAAAGGTAGAAAAGACAGGATGGCTTTAGACGAGTAGAGGTAGAAAAGACAGGATGGCTTTAGACGAGTAGAGGTAGAAAAGAGGATGGCTTTAGACGAGTAGAGGTAGAAAAGACAGGATGGTTTTAGACGAGTAGAGGTAGAAAAGACAGGATGGCTTTAGACGAGTAGAGGTAGAAAAGACAGGATGGTTTTAGACGAGTAGAGGTAGAAAAGACAGGATGGCTTTAGACGAGTAGAGGTAGAAAAGACAGGATGGCTTTAGACGAGTAGAGGTAGAAAAGACAGGATGGCTTTAGACGAGTAGAGGTAGAAAAGACAGGATGGCTTTAGACGAGTAGAGGTAGAAAAGACAGGATGGCTTTAGACGAGTAGAGGTAGAAAAGACAGGATGGCTTTAGACGAGTAGAGGTAGAAAAGACAGGATGGCTTTAGACGAGTAGAGGTAGAAAAGACAGGATGGTTTTAGACGAGTAGAGGTAGAAAAGACAGGATGGCTTTAGACGAGTAGAGGTAGAAAAGACAGGATGGCTTTAGACGAGTAGGGGTAGAAAAGACAGGATGGCTTTAGACGAGTAGAGGTAGAAAAGACAGGATGGCTTTAGACGAGTAGAGGTAGAAAAGACAGGATGGCTTTAGACGAGTAGAGGTAGAAAAGACAGGATGGCTTTAGACGAGTAGAGGTAGAAAAGACAGGATGGCTTTAGACGAGTAGAGGTAGAAAAGACAGGATGGCTTTAGACGAGTAGAGGTAGAAAAGACAGGATGGCTTTAGACGAGTAGAGGTAGAAAAGACAGGATGGCTTTAGACGAGTAAAGGTAGAAAAGACAGGATGGTTTTAGACGAGTAGAGGTAGAAAAGACAGGATGGCTTTAGACGAGTAAAGGTAGAAAAGACAGGATGGCTTTAGACGAGTAGAGGTAGAAAAGACAGGATGGCTTTAGACGAGTAGAGGTAGAAAAGACAGGATGGCTTTAGACGAGTAGAGGTAGAAAAGACAGGATGGCTTTAGACGAGTAGAGGTAGAAAAGACAGGATGGCTTTAGACGAGTAGAGGTAGAAAAGACAGGATGGCTTTAGACGAGTAGAGGTAGAAAAGACAGGATGGCTTTAGACGAGTAGGGGTAGAAAAGACAGGATGGCTTTAGACGAGTAGAGGTAGAAAAGACAGGATGGCTTTAGACGAGTAGAGGTAGAAAAGACAGGATGGCTTTAGACGAGTAGAGGTAGAAAAGACAGGATGGCTTTAGACGAGTAGAGGTAGAAAAGACAGGATGGCTTTAGACGAGTAGAGGTAGAAAAGACAGGATGGCTTTAGACGAGTAGAGGTAGAAAAGACAGGATGGCTTTAGACGAGTAGAGGTAGAAAAGACAGGATGGCTTTAGACGAGTAAAGGTAGAAAAGACAGGATGGTTTTAGACGAGTAGAGGTAGAAAAGACAGGATGGCTTTAGACGAGTAAAGGTAGAAAAGACAGGATGGCTTTAGACGAGTAGAGGTAGAAAAGACAGGATGGCTTTAGACGAGTAGAGGTAGAAAAGACAGGATGGCTTTAGACGAGTAGAGGTAGAAAAGACAGGATGGCTTTAGACGAGTAGAGGTAGAAAAGACAGGATGGCTTTAGACGAGTAGAGGTAGAAAAGACAGGATGGCTTTAGACGAGTAGAGGTAGAAAAGACAGGATGGCTTTAGACGAGTAGAGGTAGAAAAGACAGGATGGCTTTAGACGAGTAGAGGTAGAAAAGACAGGATGGCTTTAGACGAGTAGAGGTAGAAAAGACAGGATGGCTTTAGACGAGTAAAGGTAGAAAAGACAGGATGGCTTTAGACGAGTAGAGGTAGAAAAGACAGGATGGCTTTAGACGAGTAAAGGTAGAAAAGACAGGATGGCTTTAGACGAGTAGAGGTAGAAAAGACAGGATGGCTTTAGACGAGTAGAGGTAGAAAAGCACCGTTTCCTTTTTCATAGCACTTTTACCAACGAGGGAAATGGACAGTCTGTGGTGGGACGTTTCCAAAAAGCCCCATGAAAACAACAACAGTCAGCGACGTTCATTCTCCTTGAGGAGGAATTCTTCTTTAGTGAGTGCAGCTCTACTCCCTGCATCTGCGTCTTCCTTCGGTCCAGTGTGGTATCGAAGTGACTTGGCTCTTGTGTTCCTGATTTTATATGAGTCTGAGAGCTGAACTAACCCAGAGTGTACAGCCCCACAATACCTCCCTATCTGTCTTTTCGACAGAGATCTCACAGGTGCTTTAGCTGCCAAGATACCATGTTCTGTAGCATGTTCTTAGCCAGTGCAGACAGAAGGCCATCCTGGTCGGACAGCATTTACAGCAGTTCTATCTGTTCCAAATCATGCAGACTCAGGCGAGAGATGGCAAATGGAAGGAGAAATTATGAAGAATTTAAAGTAATATAGATGGTACTGTTAAATAGACTATGTCATTTTGATCTGATTGATATAAAAAGCCCTGAATGTTTTCCTTCAGAGGAGCTAAGGGACTGTATTTTTATTAAAATTGTTTTCATTTGTGAGACTCATTTAAGATTACTCATAGCACAACCCCACTAATAGCTTTACTACTGAGAAATATAACTTCTCTTTAGCTACAACAAACTGTGATAAATCTACACATAGTATAGTTATTCAGGACAGTATAGTACATTTTTGTTTCTTCAGAACATGAATAAATGAACAGTAGACCTTATTATCATGTCTGATGTGTGAAATTACCTGCAACTGTTGCAGGACATCCAAGCTATTCCTAAACATTTGTACAAATAAAGTCAATACAATTTTGAAAGCTATAAAAACTTTTTTGGACCAGACATATGTGCCTATACTGTGTTTCCCATTTGCAAAAAGGAGATTAATTAGGGTTTTTAAGAGTTAAATGATTGCCCCACTGCAATGAATGTAAGCACACGGAGCATCTGCAGAGGATCTCAGTGCTAAAGCTCTCAGTAAGGTTGTGCTATATTGATTATAAATGATGGAGAAATGACCATTTTAATAACATATGGGTTGAAAAATAGCAAAGTAATAATTTAATTATTGTTGAGTAACCTGGTTCCATGGAAAATGCTCTCCACTGTATCATACAGACTATTTTGGCTACGCTGGGGGTTCGCTCAGGAGTCACCTTAATGATACATCATACTGGAGATGCTAAGCATTGCAAGATTTAATGCGTGCAATATGTGCATCAGGTAGACCTCTCTCCAGTACAGTCATATGGTTCTGGCAGATCTTGTTCAGTGGAGATATGACAGAATCAGATAATTTATTTAGAATCACAGCAGGAGACATAATCCAGAATGAGGATAAGAAGTTCAGAACCTGATGCATCGAGGGAGATGTGTTGTGAGCAGCGATTTGAGCTTAGGGCAAATTATTATGTGTTCTCCACAAACTCGGTTATACAGTCAGTGAATGGAAGCTGAAAGCTATTGGGATTTGTGATGACAGTTTACACATTAGTACACTGTGAATCTTTTAACATGGTGAATCCCAAGACCACTACACTGTCATAAATGCACAGGCGTACAGGACAACATTGCTTTTAATTATTTATTTCTTTTTTGTACTTTTACAATGGGTTACTTGTTCTTATAAGTGTCTTAGTCAAAGTGTCATTTTGATTATCACGCTTTTTTTTTATCCTTTCAGTATCGCCCCATTCGTAACCAAGGCCGTGCAACACAGCTGTGACGCTATTTCACAATCGCTACTTGTGAGAATCCGACATAAATCATTTCAGATACACTGACATCTCTGTCATGATTACGAGACAGCAAAAGACTCTCCAAGGCCTGGTAGAGTCGATGATGCTTGCCGCAGTCGAGAGGGTCTACGTAATTTACAGCTCCGGCCGGACGTGGATAGCCAGCTGCACCTAGAAGGACTGCGTGGTGTCGCTCCAGCCTTGGTTGACCCGAAGACAAAATCTGATGACAAATAATTGGCAGCCGAGATAAGTGTTGTCTGACACACGGGCTTGTAGCGAGGTTAGCTAAGCACTCAGACACAGTCCTAAACAGGTCCACAAAGAGACTAAGCTGTCAGCGTTCGATAAATGCACTCAATTATTCTGGCTAAACAACAAGACAGGCAGAATCACAGAAACTAGAGTCTACACATTTTTAAAGTTCAAAATCACAAATCAACATTCTTTTCGTATTTATATCTCAACTTTAAAACCAGGTTATGCAGTGAAAGTGTATTAAATCCTTACAAAGTAAGAGTAGGCATGCTAGCATCCATCATTTCATGGCTGTTATCTTGGTCTAGAAACACTGCTTACTCTCTCTACACTGTGCAGTGAGTTCTCAGACACTTCCTAACATCACACATCTTCCTCGGCTGACTCTCATAGTCTATGATCCCCCTTTCCTCTGTATATCCATATCTGGACCACCTACACTGGTGCTGGCCCTATTTGGATATACCATAGTCCTGGTGGACACCTCTATGTAGTCCAAACCCTGAGCAACAGTCTGGCTGTCATTAAGTGGAACAGAGACACTGGTTTGTTTAACTGCCACTGTGGCACTCTCTCTTTCCACCGTCGTCTCTGTCTTATCTTCTCTGTTTTGCTCTGTAGTCTGGGATTGGTCAGGGTTGTAACTGTCCGTTTTAGCAGCCTCTGTGGGCTGCCTGAGTATGGCCCCAGCCTCCTTTTTGCGAGGGACTCCATCTTCCTCACTTCCTCTGAATGTATCTGCCAGCCTCTTCCTCGTTTGGTGTGTCTCAAAATCCCAAGGTCCGGCCATCTCCTGGCTGCTCCTGTCCTCTGACACTAGATCTTAGAAGAGACAAGCACATTAAAATATAATAATGCAATGACAACCACCCATCTTCAGTATCAAAAATGATGATGGTCCAGTCAACCTAAAGGTGATTTAATGCCATATCCTGCTGCTAGTCTTTATAGCTGCTTAAACTAGATCTTTACACACATCCTATATTACTGATCCATTTTCTGAATTTCACTCTGCATGTACTTCTTTGCAAATCAACAAACAAAATATTTGCATGTATATAAGAAATATCCAACCCTTACATGAAAGGATCTCAGCAAGAGAGCTATCCTAACTCTGATAATGACCATCAAGGTCTTCAGGACTGATATTAAAGTAAGTTATGTTAGTTTAAGACTGGAACTGAGCTTTGTAAACCGGAATACCCCAGGGGCATGAGGATGTCCACAAATGAGCTGTCAATCCATCAAATTCAAACATACCCTGTGTTTTGCTGGGTTGCTTCTCAGTGGCCATGGTGTCACATGTGTCCATGTATGCCTCTTCTGCACTGGTGCTGTCTACACCGGGAGAAAGTCAGAAAATCTTATAGAAAAAGTATCAGGTTTACATTTCTGAGCCAACGTGTGTGGGAGGCCATTGTGGTATATTAATGAGAATGTTCCTTACCGGCAGAATTGTTATCGGGTGACTGACCAAGAGTAGCTGTTGGGTATCATAAAGCAAACAACCAAAACATTTCTTATGGTCCTTCTTTGTTGTGGAAAGTAATTTCATGATGTGCTGAGAGATTTACAGCAAAACTTATGGCATACCAGCTGGTCTGTTCCTTTTCTTTGATCTTCTACGGTCAGAATCATCTGAAAAAAATACATGTTTATTATATGAAATGACACAGATCAGTTTCCTGAGATTATATCTATAAATAAATGATTAAAAGTGTATTTTCTTAGTGTGGGATCCTCAGTAGTTGTAAGGTTTAAAGTGCAAACATTGTCTTATAAGCCAATACATTCTGTCTATTATATCAGCTGGTGCATTTGATCACTTACAAAATGACATTCATTTGTGTCATTAAAGGCATTGATTCATGGTATTGGCATTCACCGGCAGCGAAACTTCCTGAGCCTTTATTAATTCATCGGATATGTACTGAAGCTACAGCAGGCTGGTTTACCTGTATGATCCACCGAGTTGCTGTCCTCTTTAGACATTTCACTAGCAGTATCTGAGAAGGCAGTGATGGGTGATGTGTGAAGCACATTCTCACAGACTCCACGTGTTATATAATACTGTAAATACTGTAACATATCTGCCATGACTACCTGAAAATTCCATTGAACCAGGTTCTGCAGTCATACTGATTATTTCTAAAGAAGACATAATATACAAGACAGCATATAAGCACTATGATTACTTTTACAGTAGTACAATTAAAATAAAATATTTACAAATATGAACAAACTATGCAATATATAAACTATTTACCAATGTGAACAACTAATGCAAATAAGAATTTAAACAAACCATCAGAGTTATCCAAGGTATCTGAGGTTGAACACACTGTAAAAAAGAAGGTACATACATTGTTTTTTAATGTAAACTTCATCAATGGCAGTTAGAAAGGTATTATGTTCAGATTCAGTCTGTGTATTTGACTGATTCTCTGCATGTGCTGTGTGTTCAGTCTTTGCTCCAATGGCCCTGGCACTTACCTGCGGCAGTGTCAGAGTGTGATGGATCTGGAACTAAACGCAAATACAGACATCAGATATTAAAGTGTGTCATCTGTGATCAGACATGCACCCCATGTCAAAATCTAGCAGTTTGACTAAACCATATAAAAGGTTACAATCTCATGTACCAGTGTTTTAATGCAGTATATTGATCAACTTATGCTGTGTAAACTAGTTATGGTTAGTATGTTAGACAGTACTGGTTAGTATGGTTAGTATGGTTAGACAGTACTGTAGCAATGCAACTGTTAAGATGTAGTTTGGTGATAAATGCACATGTTTGGACAGAAAGGCTTCTGAATTAGAGTTACAAACCAGGAATGACTGCTAATTTAGGGCTTTCTGGAGGGGCATTCATATTAAAGTCATCTGGTAAGACAAACGAGTAATTAAGCATACATAAAATAATGAACAAATAAAACAAATTAGCCATGATACTCCAGATTTTTCATGTACATATGGATTCAAATGCATAATTCAAATGAGATGGGACCCACCACTCAAAAAGTTTAAAAAGTCTCCATTTTGACCTAAACAAACAAAGTGAGTATGAGTATGGGATTTCCCAACAATTACAAATTAAAAATACATTTCTGTTCACTTTTTATTTATTGATAAAACGTGTTTCCCCAGGGAACAAAGTAAAACAGAAGGGGAAAGGACCTTTCACCATTCCAAAAAGACATATGCACTGTTAACAGTATTACAGATAAAAGGGCCTTATTAAATTAAGCACAGCTGTGAAATAATGCAGGCGTGAAGTCTGTAACATACAAAAGTGGTTACCTCTCATAGCTGCTGAATGCACAACCTTTATAAATACCAAAAGCGACAGCACAGGCAGGCAACAGCCAGATCTACGCCAGCGGAGAAGGAGAGGCGAGTGATGACACAAGCATAGCTTCCGTCTCGTTAAAAATAAAAAGCACCACATTCTACATTGCAACTGGATTTTTAGCATATCTCAGCAGTGACAGAATGTGAAATACAGCTAAATGTCATATGGCGCACATTTAAGATTATTACAGAGATATAAAATGAATATAAGTATATGACAAAAGTATGTTCCAGTGCCCTAAAGCCAGTGAGAAAAAGGCATTCGGATTACTTACAACCCCATCTTGCACAGTGGTGTCCACAGGCAGGTGGCCTTCAGGACTATTCTGTCCCGAGTGGCTTTTATACCTGTGCAGATCGTTGATGTGTGGACAGGAGTGGAAAGAACAATAGTGTTACATCTGAGCAGCCAAGGTTGCAGGGGGAAATGGGCAGTGATTTACTTGCAAAGAGTTGTGCACAAAAAAAAAAGAAAAGGAGTAGACCAAGGAATTACTGTCATCTGATAAAAGAAAAGAGACTGTGGTAATACTGTGTCCGTGGAGAAGAGACTGTGGTAATTCTGTGTCCGTGGAGAAGAGACTGTGGTAATTCTGTGTCCGTGGAGAAGAGACTGTGGTAATTCTGTGTCCGTGGAGAAGAGACTGTGGTAATTCTGTGTCCGTGGAGAAGAGACTGTGGTAATTCTGTGTCCGTGGAGAAGAGACTGTGGTAATTCTGTGTCCGTGGAGAAGAGACTGTGGTAATTCTGTGTCCGTGGAGAAGAGACTGTGGTAATTCTGCGTCCGTGGAGAAGAGACTGTGGTAATTCTGCGTCCGTGGAGAAGAGACTGTGGTAATTCTGTGTCCGTGGAGAAGAGACTGTGGTAATTCTGTGTCCGTGGAGAAGAGACTGTGGTAATTCTGTGTCCGTGGAGAAGAGACTGTGGTAATTCTGTGTCCGTGGAGAAGAGACTGTGGTAATTCTGCGTCCGTGGAGAAGAGACTGTGGTAATTCTGCGTCCGTGGAGAAGAGACTGTGGTAATTCTGTGTCCGTGGAGAAGAGACTGTGGTAATTCTGTGTCCGTGGAGAAGAGACTGTGGTAATTCTGTGTCCGTGGAGAAGAGACTGTGGTAATTCTGCGTCCGTGGAGAAGAGACTGTGGTAATTCTGCGTCCGTGGAGAAGAGACTGTGGTAATTCTGCGTCCGTGGAGAAGAGACTGTGGTAATTCTGCGTCCGTGGAGAAGAGACTGTGGTAATTCTGCGTCCGTGGAGAAGAGACTGTGGTAATTCTGTGTCCGTGGAGAAGAGACTGTGGTAATTCTGTGTCCGTGGAGAAGAGACTGTGGTAATTCTGTGTCCGTGGAGAAGAGACTGTGGTAATTCTGTGTCCGTGGAGAAGAGACTGTGGTAATTCTGTGTCCGTGGAGAAGAGACTGTGGTAATTCTGTGTCCGTGGAGAAGAGACTGTGGTAATTCTGTGTCCGTGGAGAAGAGACTGTGGTAATTCTGTGTCCGTGGAGAAGAGACTGTGGTAATTCTGTGTCCGTGGAGAAGAGACTGTGGTAATTCTGTGTCCGTGGAGAAGAGACTGTGGTAATTCTGTGTCCGTGGAGAAGAGACTGTGGTAATTCTGTGTCCGTGGAGAAGAGACTGTGGTAATTCTGTGTCCGTGGAGAAGAGACTGTGGTAATTCTGTGTCCGTGGAGAAGAGACTGTGGTAATTCTGTGTCCGTGGAGAAGAGACTGTGGTAATTCTGTGTCCGTGGAGAAGAGACTGTGGTAATTCTGTGTCCGTGGAGAAGAGACTGTGGTAATTCTGTGTCCGTGGAGAAGAGACTGTGGTAATTCTGCGTCCGTGGAGAAGAGACTGTGGTAATTCTGCGTCCGTGGAGAAGAGACTGTGGTAATTCTGCGTCCGTGGAGAAGAGACTGTGGTAATTCTGTGTCCGTGGAGAAGAGACTGTGGTAATTCTGTGTCCGTGGAGAAGAGACTGTGGTAATTCTGTGTCCGTGGAGAAGAGACTGTGGTAATTCTGTGTATGTTAAAAATTATACCATTTTCCTTTTCAATAGCACGTACAACTATTTGCTTTAGTATATACAACCCAGATTATTACCCTGAATGATTAGTCCAAGATTAGACAAAAGGTAACCAGAATGCAATCTAACCCATGTATTAAGGATAATTACATTTAATTAAAACTTTACTTTATCTCTCTGTTTCAATACCAGGTGAAACAATACCTTGGGAAACAGTGGGGTCATTTGATCTTTGAATCCCCCGAACAACCCCAGCCACAAAAGCATGCATTCAGTTGGGTTTAAATGGGATTGCATTAGCTGAAGGGCATAACACATGTAGACTCTCCCCACTGGCTCTTCCTTCCTGTGTGGGCGAATCAGCGAATGAGCAGAATTACCTTTTGTGAAGCAGACCAGCAGACACACTGCACACACATCAAAGAAGCCCACAAATCTGGCCCAAGCAGCTGTGTAGACCTGGAGTCCTTGTTACTATCTTTAGATTGGGAACAGTTGGGCTCATTTATTCTGGTCGGAGCACTGAAGCATGGAACTGTCCCGAGAAACAGAAAGAACTGGAAAGGACACCTTAAAAATATATTGTTACAGGCCACTGATTAATATGTTAAGCACAATGAAAATTTAAATATTTCACTGCTTCAAATGGTCTCTTTAGTGTCCAATATTTCTGAACAGCTATAACATATATGCAATATAAATTAAGCACTCCTTGTCCATCCAATTAATACATTATCAAAAGGTGAGTCATGTTTTGCAGCTCGATTTAATTCTGAGTGTGTTATTTGAAAACTCTGACTACTGTTTATTTACCTTAACCTATTTGAAGGCAATCAAGTATAAAGGTACTAGTCAATTATATATAGAAAAAAATGTATTTGCTTTTTAACTGAGGGTACTCTGTTATCATTTCTGTTAGGTGACCAGATGAATCAGTAATGTTAAGAGCTACACCACCTATTCTTCTCCCACTACGGTCTCTAGGGCTATCAAATAACTGCTGTTATTTACTCTCTCGATAAAAGTAAAGTGATTTAAACAGAGCTTAAAAGTACCCTATACCTGAGCACAAATGAATTACAGACCACTGAATATTACTTCTTGATTTCTTAATGAACAATATAAACAAACTATGGAAAACCGTCAAGTATTTTTGTCCTATACAGTTATGATGCACCCCTCCGTTAGGCCTTTGACTGACATATCAACCACTTATTTGAGTGTTTTGTTGCTTTAGAACATGTCTGAAAATAGCAAACGTTTTTACTCATCTTTTTTTGTTGTTGTTCTACAGAGCTACAGCGAACATAGTCACGAATAAAGGTTGTGCAGGATTTACTGCTGAAAGATAGAAACTGGGCGTCATCACAACCCAGACAGCACCATAACTAGGTCCCAAACCAACCTAGACAACCTTGAGGAGCTCAGTGTATGGTACAGTACCAGGCAAACCTATAAAGCAAGTAGGAATATACGGGAACTCGAACCAGAACCAGGAAAACTCGCACAGCATAATACGAGCCCAAGACTTTGCAGTGCCCAGTATTGTAAATGGTATAGGCCAATTATGAAGGACTTGTTTAGCAAGTGTGATCCGAGTCAGGAGCCAGAGATATACTGAACGGTTCTGCTGAGTGTCCATAGATAGGAGCGCCGGGAAGTCATATTAGTGATATTATGACGCCAATATCCGACAACCGTAGCATTAGGAGATAATATTAAACCTTCTTATTACGATACGTTGTGTGATCATTATGAATATCTCCCAATTATGACTTGATATCCAGGATTCCAAATAATAATTGACAAACTCAGAACAGATATCATTATAATGGATTGCAAACTTTAACGTCATTATGTCTTAGTATCCTTCCCTATATTTCAAACGGAACTCAAACAAATCCATGAATATCCTATCATATTTACAACTAGCCACTAGGTGGTAGCCAAGTATCTTTAAAGATTGAATTTCCTTGCGTTTGCGTTTCCTTAGATAATAACGTATAACAGAGAAAGTTAAGATTTGTATTTACAGGTGGAGCTGGTTGGAGATAAAGTTATCACTAAAGAAACAAATAGCTTACCTTTTCACGGTCATTAGGTTGAACTGGTGCGAGAATTTCCAAAAGCATCGTAGTGTTAAGTTCATTTTAAATGGGAGTGAGTGTAATACGTGCTCTACCACTTAAAGATGATATTTGCCTTACGATGCGTTTGGGAAACACAGCCCTGCTAAGTGAGAAGCTTTCGTATTTCAAAAGTCACAATACACAAGTTCCACTACAAGTTCGCTACTATTTGGAGCACTCGGACCATTGCTAGCATAGAATATCTGTGGCCCAATTTGTGTAGGTTGAAAAACAAATGAGGGGGGAAATCTGCTAAGGATCTTTAGTGACGTGCTCAGTGACTGCAGCATTCGAAATACACCAAATAACATTTATTACAATCAACAAAACATTGATATTCTCTATCCAGCAAGAGGTTTTCATGTGTTCAAATAAACTTGTTACCTGGGACTTTTACAGATTACTGCCTTACAGCGTGGAGCGGTCCCATTCACCTGCTACGACCTGACACAGTCGGACCTAAAGGGCTGATACTGAATGCTCTATGAAACATCGCAAACTGCTCGGCTTTCAGCAGCGGATACTACAGTATCTACCACACCAGAAACTGAGAAAGCGATAGGTCCCCTTATGGGAACATGGCCATAACACGGAGGCAGAAATCTGCTTGTCTTGTCCCATGCAAGAAAATAAGACTGATAAATTAAACGTGAGCAAGTCACATCCACATGGTATGCAAAGTTGGAATAATCTTTCAATAACTGAAATTAAAATTGGAAAAATGGCAGATAGTGGAAATCTTTCTCCACCGAGCCCATTCTTTAATCCTCACTGAACAGTCAAGAGTTGTTATCCTTTTATTGAGCATCATAGAAATGTGAGGTAGCCTTGTCTTCCACTTGGCTGAACATGCCATCCACTAACCAAAAAAAGGCTGCACTTACAGTAAAATAAATCAAGAAGTGACATGTTCTTTTAATAAACAATATATTTTCTCATTTAAATGAGTTTTAAAAAAAAAACTAAAAAAAAAAAAAGAAAACAAGAAAATAGCTGCAAAACATCTATTGCAAACTTTATATGATTTCATTTACAATACACAATGGTATTTTAATAGGTTTTTAACTATCCAGACTTGATACAGGCAGTGGGTGTTTTCGGTCTCCTTACATACTACTCAACACACCAAGTACTTCACTGAGACAAGACCAAAAGAAAGCCATTCGGAAAGGATTATCATTAAGGTAGTAAAAGACCTGGCAATCTATGCAGACGTTTTAGGGGAGTGGAACACAAAAACATAACTGTTTGCCATCTTCTCAAATCAGTCATATCAGAGCAAAAATAACATGCAGTTCTTAAGAGAGATTTTGCTTGTTTAATTGAATTAATAATGGAGTCGAGACATTTTACTTGGATAATCTATCAAGGAGAAAAATAACAACTTACAAAATTCTTCATGGTATGAAACAAATCTGTCAGAAGCTTAATTTAAAAAATGAAAAAGAAAAGACAAGTTCAGTTCTGTGAGTAACACAAATTGGCATACTATTGACCCTGTGGTACTCAATGGCCACATGTCCTAAAAGTAACTACTGAGTATCTATCATCAAGTCCACAGCCAAATCCAATTAACCTGCTATGAGCTCTTCATATAATCAGTACAGCATCTATGAAACAGCCTCTACTTACTGATCAGCCAGTTTCTGCCGTGCACATAATGATTGAATACACACCATCAGTAATGATTTAGCAGTTTGGATTGAATTTGGGCCCTGGTCCAAGTATGTTAAAAGTCCACATGAACAGAACGACTGAAGCTCCAGCACGGTACAGCAGAACGGGTGCAGATACTAATCCAAAGGGCACCAAACATGAGGCTGCATCCCGCTCAAATCTTGTGAAATTTGTAATCAAGTTTCACAGTGAAACAACACCTAAAGGTGAAGCAATAAAATGCAGAGTCCCCTCGCTCCCACAACAAAAACACGAGTTGGTCAAAGAACTGGTTGTCAAGCACAAGAATACTTGAGGGACATATAAAATAAATTTTATTTTCCTTCTTCAGGTCTACATGTGTGTGTTTCTTGACAGTCACGGTGTAAAGAGAAAACTTGCACTCCTGTGCCCATCTTAATTCGGCCAGGCAGGTGCTAAAAGACATTGGGAGTCCATATCCCTATACAACAGAACTGAAGTGAAGAGGAGAAAAGATAACTTAGCATTAGTTCTGTTACTGTCAACATAACAAAAAAGAAGTAGTCAGCGGCTCTGTCCACATTACCAATAGAACAAAAAGAGAGGAAAAGAACAAGAGAGACAGATAGATAGAGGGAAGTGAGAGAGAGAGAGAGAGAGATTGATTGAATCAGGGCTGGGCTCCCGTGGGGGCAGGTACTTGTGTAGCCAGCACGTTTGGGGCCGAGATGACAGGGGAGCCAGTTGCAATGCTGGCCATGGGCTGTGTGCTGGCTGCCATGGACGTGATGCCTGCAAGAGAATGACAGACGGCCGTCACACGGACGCACTCGTACAGGCAGCATTGTTAGCCGCCTTGGGAGAACCTCGGTGGTTCATTTCTGAGCTCTGTGGATCATTTTGGACCAAGATTACTCCTAACTCTGATTGCCACCTGGTGCCTTCTTGACACTACCCAATGCTGCACACGTTCATTTTTCATTTTATATGCAAAATATTAGCAGTGTTTCCACCATACATTTACTCTGCTGTTACCTGGCATCATGCTGGAGGAGCTTACAGGGGTGGAGCTTGCTGCAGGAGCTCCTCGGCCCTGGTCCTGCACAACTGGGTCTGAAAATCACACACAGCCCATACACGTCTTAAAATTCAGCCAGACTGGGTTTTGTTTTTTTAAATCTCTGTAGCAATGACAAAACACACTGCACTGTGTCAGCCAAAATAAGGGAAAACAGACCAACAAAAATTATTAACTGTTAAATTGTACAATTTGCATGCATCAAGAATTTTATTTCAGCACATGGCTTTATTACTTTATACATGAGCACAGCCCAAATGATTAGACACTTCTCATCTAACACGCCTCCAACGACCCAGGGTAGAGGCACTCTGCCAGAAAGTGGGGCCAAAAAAAATGAGGTGAGGGAGAAAGCATTATTAGAACTCAAGCCACGTTCAAAGCTTAGGCAGAGCTTGAGTGTCTTGAGCTAAAGCCACACATTCTACATGTCTTCTGTCTCACATGATATGGACGCATGGAGGGTGGTGTGCAGTAGTAAGCATGTGGGTGCAAACTTTAAGAGTTCACACTCAGTAGTGTTTGACTGTTGTACTTCCGTTTTCACATTTCAATTATGTTCCCCTTTAAATGTTAGGATTGCTGTTGAAGACGTGTTGTTTATTATCCCGAGATTAGAAGCTTTTTGGATTTTTTTGGCAAAATCTGACAAGATGCTTTAAAATGTAGATTTTAAATCAGTCGAGCTTAGGTAATTCTTAAGAGAAGTTCGGGCTTGTCACACCAGAAGATGACAAACATTTTGTTGACCACTGAAGCTCTTGCATGCTACAAAATAATTTAACATCAGATCTGCAGGACATTGAGCACCCCACTGTTGTGATCAAGTATTTTTGTAACTGTAGGATAATGTCAGCTATTGTAAAAACACAATGAAAGTAGAGTTTTATAATGTCTACAAACTAGTTAAATATTTCAAATGAGCAACAAACTATAAAATGTTTGTATTTGACACCACCACTAAGATGTCAACCACAGACACATAGCATGCTGCGGAACAGCTATAAAACAGGAAGCTGATGACGATGTAAATGAGAAAAAGACTACACTATTTTAGGTGTGGTTCCACAAAACTTGGAACAAAAGTTGAAGTAGCCCGGGTTTAGTGAGAAAAACAAATACTCTCTGTGCTAAGGGTTATTTAGTAAGCGAGAGCCCCTGCTCCACAACACACTTGACACTGGCTAGTAAGAATGTTTATATTTTGGGACCGGTGTTCTGATTTGGATTCTTAAAATACATCAACAGTAAACAACAATCCAGGACATCACTGTGTGAGCACTAATTGCCCAGTTCTGTATAGGTGAGCCAACAGATGGCTGGGACAGATAGCGTCGCTCTAATTGACAGAGAGAGGGAGAACTAGGGCATACACCCAGAAAGCAGTGCAATTTATTCTCTCTTGGACTACCAAACTAAAATGTCTGCGGCATCATCAAGAATCAAGCTCACAAACATGAGCTCTCATTACATTTGTTTCCAAGCTATTTGCAAAGTAAGAGCACCCACAGGCTTTGCGAAGTGCACACCCATTAGAGTGTGATTTCCAGAAGCAGCTGTGGCAGGCCGTGCTATTATCTTGGCCTCCGTGACAGCGCGCAAACTATCAGGTGGCTCGGGGTGAGTGGACGTGGACGTGGACTTACAGAAGTAGGGGTGATCCATAGCCTCGCGGGCAGTGAGGCGAGCCTGGTGGTCGTAGCGCAGCAGCTTGTCCAGGAAGTCCAGTGCCTCAGTGCTCACCAGGTGCTGGTTCTCGCTGTGCACAAAGCGCTCCCATCTCTTACGTGAGTGCCTGGTCACAGGAAACACGAGATATCCAGCAAACAACGAGACATGCAGATGTGCTGAATTCATACAGTGGAATCACTGAAATTCAGAATTAAGTCCAGTAGCACACATCAGCTATCATGAATAGGCATTTACATGGGAACACACACAGGTGTATTACTTGGGAGCATGTGGAGAAACATTGGTTTTCTGCTAACTTCAAGCAATTCATTACCTGCCCAAGATGTCATTGAAACGTGGGTCCAGTTCAATGTTGTATTTGTCAATGTAGTCATATAAGTCTTCTGTGCCCAGGACTTTTGCAATGCGTACAAGCTGATCAAGTGTGAAAATATATGAGCTGTGCATACAACATTCAATGAAAGAGAAACTGCAGTCCTAGATATACCACAGAAAATTAATAAAAACGTTAATTAATTAAAAGTAGTTATTATATTGTTGAATCAGCAGAAACTTGAAAGAGAATGAGAGTTCTCATTCTCGTTCTCAGATAGCAGTACCTGGTCATAGTTGTCATGTCCATGGAAAAACGGCTCCTTTCTGAAAATCATACTGGCTAGCATGCAACCCAAACTCCACATGTCCAAGCTGTAGTCATACATCTAAAAATGAACAGAGCAATAAAAACAAAAAAAACAAAACCTTTACAAACACACAGAGAGACACACACACACAAAGAGAGACACATACACAGAGGGATAAATTTGCCCTCACCTGGTAGTCTACCAGCAGCTCAGGGCCTTTGAAATATCTAGAGGCAACTCTCACGTTGTACTCCTGGTTTGGGTGGTAAAACTCTGCCAAGCCCCAGTCTATCAGACGGAGCTGTATAGGCCAAAAAACAAATCTTGACTAAAACATTCACGAGGGGACTCATTTTGATTCACCAAGTGTAATAACAACTAGCCTCTAATCAATGCTTAACATATACTATACTCAGAATAATTTTAAGAAATTAATGCTTAGTACACTTTACAATCTTTACTTAACTCAGCAAAAGCTGTATTTCGTAAAGTCCAAAGGAGGATGGCACCGGCCTACCTTTCTGTGCTCATGGTCAATCATGACATTGTGTGGTTTGACGTCCCTGTGCATAATGCCCATACTGTGGCAGTAGTCTAGAGCCTGGCAAACATACAGAGGCTTGGCTTAGCATGGGCCTGCAGCTCAAACGCAGCAGAACACCTTTTACTGATTTCTCCAGAAACCTCCAGTTTTGGCTCTTTTGACTTCTTAAATAAAAAAACACTTATAAGTCAAAGACACTTAATGAGCCAAGAAGTGTTTCGGAGGTATTTCTACAGACAGCAGTGTTGAGGGTATAGGCAGACAGTACTTAAATATCTTTATAGATCAGCTACAATGTGTATCTTACCTTCAGAATTTCGTACATGTAAAAGCGGATGTCATAGTCCGATAATGTTTGATACAATTGCTGCGAGAGAGAGAGAGAAACAAATTAACATGGGTCAAGAATATGTAATGAGCTTGAGCAAAACAAAAAAATGGGAAATAGCTATTCACAGTAAGGGGTTTGTACAGTAAATTTTCAACAAAACTATTCAATATCAATCTTATTTCCACAATATTATAACATTATCTATTAAAAAAAGGGGTTTTCCATAGGATTTGTGATAAATAATGTTTTCTAGACTATAGCTATCACTACATAAGAACCATTCTCAACAATGTCAAACAAATATCACTCTTTGCTCAAATGTTATTCACATATTTTGCTTTACTAATTGATTTCTTTGTGTATGCATAAAAATGCGAATAAAGTAACAGACATCACAATATCTTACTTTAAATAATCATCTGAATTAATGAAATATTTTATATCTCTCTGAATAGAAATATTTGGTACATTTCGATTTCTCAACCCAAATACCCCAGATATCCTGTGATTAGATGCATCTGTGACAAGCACAGAATTAGCTATTGCACTTCAGCATGTGACGGGTAACAAATGACATTTAACAGTGAACATAATTCACACAGCCTGTTCCAAACATCTCTTTTTAACCTAACCACAAGGGTGTTTCAACATTTGTAGATACCTGCTTGTGTTTATATGCTTTAATGTTTTTAAACACTAGCTAGCTATTCGTGTAACTAATTTGACCAGCAAATGGGCAACATGCATACAGACTGGAAAACCACTACTGAAGCACCGTGTGCAATCCCCAAACAGCAGCTACTGTTATTAGCTGGTATTTTCTAGGAAGAGATTAACAAAATATTTTAAAAACAGCCCTTCCCTTACCTTGAAGTCTGTGTTATTTACATGCTCAAAAACCAGTGCAGGTGTTCGAGACTGTAGGAAAATACAAAATAAGAGATTTTAATGTCTTGAAACATATGGGGATACAGAAAGAAACAAGAACGCCATCCTCAATAAACAGATGGCAGGCTTTATTAGAGGCTCAACCTGACCAGCTTGTGTACAACTGCAGAAAACTGGGGACAATGCAATGTATAGTCATTCCGCTATGTACTAATTGTAGATGACCTATGACCAAAAACAATTATCCAAAAACACAATACGACAAATTAGCAAATCACTTACCACAGGATCCTTGACAATGTCTAAAAGTGTTATGATATTGGGTCCTCCTCTCAAGTTCTCCAGAATTTTGATTTCTCGCTTGATTTTCTTCTTTTTTACAGGCTGATTTAAAAAAAAAAAAAAAAAAAAAAAAAAAAAAAAAAAAACATGCGCACAGCACAAGCTAAAGAGTGATCATACATTTACCACCAGGTAACTTGTCACTTAGTCAAAAGCATGCCTTCAAGGCAAACCCTGACACACATACAGAAAAAAAGTACCTTCAGTATTTTGACGACGACTTTTTCATTGTTTGTAATGTTTATGGCTTCAAACACTTCACTGTACTTTCCCCGGCCCAGCTTTCGCACAAGCTGGTAGTCATCTTGATTTCTGAAGCACAAAAATATGAGGCAAAGATATTCATTAAAAACACCACTATTCCAAAGTACAAAACATCTAACTAGGTACTGTGTGCCTCTAACCCTGCCAACAAAGGCAAGCAATAGATGTCCATGAAACACTGACAAATAATATTAGATACACTGCAAAAATAAAAGCAAATGAATACTTCAGTATCTTCCTAATACATGTTGGCAAAGGTCAAGCCATTGCAATTAGGATGCTATACAGTGATTTATCAGAGTTTCATTCACAGCTACATATCAGTAGAGCACGGCTATGTACAGAACATTTAATAATAAGCCTGTTACTATGTGCAACAGTCAATCTGTGTGGACCATATACTCACCCCCATTCCACCACATGGGACTCATAGTCCCAGTACTCTCTGGGTCTCTGTGTGTTTACATCAGGGTAAACTCGAGAGCGGCTTGAAACAGGACCGGACATATTCTACACAGGATATTCCCAGGAGCACCTGGGAAACAGGAAAAGGAACAGACACAGAACAGCTGCTGTGCACTGAAACTGTAAGATGCTGAGCAGAAGTCGCATTTACTAAGTGAGTATTCTACAGCAGCCTAAATTGAGACCAGAATTAGAATTAAGATAGAATTTCTCTGCATAAATATTGCATTCCAGCCTATTAGTCAAGTACTAGCCTATTTAGTCAAGCAACAGAGCACATGCTACCAAACAAACGAAATTAGCAGCACTAGACAGTGACAAATCTTTATAAACAATACATTTAAATACTACTTAGGGAGCTTTCGCATATTACATTTTTCTTAATACTTTTATATTTCACAGAACAAAACATTAGGAAAGACGATGGGGTATGGTTGATGACATGCATAATGCAAATTTTTAGTTTGTTTACAGCATGCCAATGTTTCTTTCAACCTCAATCTACTTGGTTACAAGGCCTTTTTAAGTATTCTAGAGCCAAGAGTCCAGCAGATGCCAGTGATTATACACAGACGTGAAACACAGATGAATTAGAGTGGATCTGCGCCCCAAATGCCCAAGAAACAAATGGTTATGTGAAAGCACCCTTAAAGTAAGATGCTACTGCCTTCACTTTTTCTTCCATTATTACCTTGGAGGTTTCCTCCAAGAAGTAGATGAGAGGTGGGACTGATGAAAGCTGATGCAATGGCTTTATGGAGCATAGGCTGCAAGGGAAACGAGCTGTATTTAAAATACAGTGTTTTTAAAATGCAGCTTGTTATTTCAATAGTTGCTAATAAGCAAACTGCTTATCGTTTTGAAATGACTAGCTAGTAATGGATCATTAGTTTTCTTTCTAATTTTTAAAAACAGTTCAATATTGCTGTATAACGTAGCTACAATGATACGTGATTACATTCTTCTGTATCCACTAGTCCCTTTTGGAATTTGAGTTAATTTGACCCAACCATCGTGCCACGACATCCCACCTGATTGCAGCTGTTATGAGAGGACATTCAGCATCTTATTCTGGTCGCACAGCACTCAGAAATGTCATTCCTCTGGATCTCCAAACGATGACAGGCCCTGCACAACACAATCAAACCGTTAGCTAAGTATGCCTCATTACGATTAATAAATCACAGTTTCAATCATAACTATCGTAATATCGTACAAATGCTTAACGAAGCGCTAGTCCAAAATACTGATTTTTACTCCAAAGTAACCTAGCTATATCCCTGTTATACTGCCTATGCATGTAATTAAGTAATACGTAACAGTATTAATACTGGAAGACACACTATTAACTAGTAACCTCTGACCTCTAATCTAATCTACCAATAATTACCATTAACGTTACCTTGGGATTAATTTCACTGTTACGGGAGATTGGACACAATAATGCCCGACTGGTCTGTGTCCTTATTAAAAATAGCTTTTGGTAGGGGCAAACTAGTTCCCTATTATCGAGAAAATATCGATAGTGAACTGGTTAATGTTGTTCACACAGGCCTAGCTGTGTAATTAGCTACGTTAGCTTAGGTTTAGGGGACTAACCTTTCTATAGCGAACTAACCTAGCGTTGTCTAGCCTGACTCATATTATATTTCATAGCTAGTTTGTTCCGTCCCTCTTACTTGGGGGATTTATTTATTATGAATCAGGGGACATGGGAATATCGACGTGACCACTTATGTGGACGTATTCATTCTGGCTGGTGCGTTATTTAATCCTAGCTCCTAGCTGTATTTAGTTAGTTAGTTAGCTAGCTAGCTAGCTAGCAAGCTAGTACAGTTAACGGCAGCTGTACCGTCTCAGCTAGGTACGTCGGACAACGTTTGCCACGCCTTAAAACATTTAGGATCGCTCGTTGCCGATCGATTGTGATGGTACTGGCTTCACAAGCGCTCGGTTCGAGCCCGAAAGTATATAGCTACGTATTTCTGATATAGTGACAACTCGCTTAGTACCATGTTCTCTCTAGAGATACCTAAAATAGCATACAAGATAAGCTAGCTAGGCTAGCTAGGCACGCCACATCAAAGCCGGGCGGCTGACTAGATGATGGCTAGCTAGCGAGGACAGACACGTTAAATATTATGTATACATGCTCTTTTCGTTCTAAAAAAAGAAACACGCTGGTAACAGATTAACGCCTTTACCGGATATATTCAAATAAATGTAGCTATCGCCCGAAAGATACTGTCGGTCAGGCTCCTATGATAGCCCACTCGCTGCTAGCTATCTAGCGTACTCTCATGATACTAACCTAAGGTTGGTCGACTAGCAAGCTAGACAACTATAACACCAATAATTAACGGAACTCTAAGATCGTGTGAAGTCCAGATTTGAGTGTCTAAAATGCAACATATCGCAAGGCAGTGTATACATTAAGAATGGAAGACGAAATTATTTTCAAATTATTACGTAAAATTTGCACTGTATTACCTCTTAGGGTCTTCTAGTAGAGAATATGGCGGATCCAGCAAACGTAGAAATCGACGCTAGTAGTGCTAGCGTTAGCTAGCTTGGTACAGAAGGCAGCGTTAGGGGGGACACTTCCGGTAGACCTGACTCAAGCAAGCGCAGTGCCTCAGAAATAGCTGCGAGTATATGATTTCAACAGCAGTGAGGGTACTGCACAGCACATAGATTTGGTTAAATTAATTGGTCTGTGAATCGTTTTCCGCAATAAGAAATGATTGAGTAGAAGCTAATTATGATTTATCATTCCTTTTGATACATAGCTCAGTCCTAATCCCATTTTAATTGAATGAAGTCTGTTCCTGTGGGGAATGTGGATTGATGTCAGTAGGCTCTATTTGTTTGTCTGAAAGTCAAATGCATGTTCATTTGTATTTGTTGTAGGGAAATACAGGTGTGATTCAGTAGCAGTAACAAATAAAATAAGTTATGTTTGTGACATATTTCTAAGACAAAATGGGCATATGTGCTTCCACATACATTTCTTCACCCATGGCCCTAACATGCACTGATTCAAAGAAACTATTATTTGGATATGCAGTACACTGGAAAACTCACTTGTCTTTCAATGAGGCCTTCCTTACTTGCTTTGATAGCGTGCAGTTGCCTTTCTGTGCAGTGAAGTGTCATTTCTTTACAACACTTTTGCAGTTATTCTTTTAAGGCCATACCTGTGTTCATCAGCATTAAAACCAGTTAACCCCAGTTAGTCAACCAGTTCCTCAGGATGTAATAGGTCCATATGATGGATGCTACTTACACCTGTTTTTTTTACCTGTGCACTACAAAAGAAGTTACAATAAAAACAAGTTATAAACATTTTGTATTTTTCCCCATTGTGATGTCCATAAGACTTTATTCTGATGTTTATTTCAGCATCCACATTTTTCTGTCAGATACAGCACTCAAGACTCATAACACTATAGGCCTGACAGAGTAAAAATGTTATACTTCTCTTTATACTATCCAAGTGCCAAATTCCTGCCCAAACAAGATGAATCCAGATTATGCAAATATGTTTAGTGATCACAAGGATTTTGCTGTTTCTTTTTATCATATTAACACCAGTGGTTATCCAGGAGGCTGAAAATGAATCGGTCAGATGTAGCCTGCTTGGTATAAAAAGCAAATATGTAGATGGCAGTAGCAAACCTGAGAGACTATGGAAAATCGCAGTGCCGGACAACCAGGAAAACATTCTATATAAAATAGGCAGAGATGTGTTTGACCACCATAATCAGGATGCTGTTAGTTGAAGTAGCGTGGTCTTTACTAATGGTGCTACTGCTATTGGAAGCAGATGGAGGACTCTGAAGCCTACAGAAGCCTTTTAATTATTCCAATTAAGGTAAATGTTTCATACATTATTGCAGACACCAATGAAGCTTTAAGCACAGGAACATGAATGCTCTTTACTGGCCAAGTCTTTTAGCTGCTCTGAGTCCCATTGAGTACACTGGTCACTACAGCTCCTAAACCAAACCTGTAGCGTTGGTCTCCAGGGCCAGCAGGGCATCATCACGGTATATCAGGTGATGTCTATGTCTATGCCACCAAGCATTTAACATTAATGGTTTTTTTGTTACTTTTTGTTTCCTAAACATGGTGAGAAAAGCTATGATTTTTTTTAAGATTCATGCAATATAAATGCAAATGACACTGAATTAAAAATGACATTGTAACCATCATTTCATTTCAGGTGCAAGGATACATAGCCATCATGTTACTGCCTAAATTCTTGCTGAACAGCACTGTCTATACAGAAATTCAACAATAAGGATTGGTTCCCCAAACCAAAGCATCAACTACAATGAGTCACACGTTTTAAAAATTACTTTATTAGCTTTATTGACTGTGAAATATCAGATCTGATTTTAATTTATAAGGCAGAAAAATGTGACAATGTATTGATTCATTTATTTTATGACAAAGCTCCAGGACTTGAGCCACATGTTAGTACCTGGATCACAGTTTGGTGATCGTTCATCCCAATGAATCAGGGGCTTCTACCATCTTACAACATATTTGAATTCCACAATTCCTTCCCATTTCCATGACAGCACAACCCGTGGAGAAATCAGGTGAGGAGACACTAGAAGTACACAGTATTCATGTAATCACTAAGTGAAGTGAATAAAGCCAGAAGCAGGTCAGAGGAGGAGTTCTGACATGATTTCTAACTGGCTTATTGATAACCTTCATCATCTCAATTTAGCAGAAGTGTGGGGCACTTCCTACTAGCCATCCACCTCACTGCCATACAGATCAACTGGCCAAACTAGTGGTGCAGTACTCTAATCCCAGAGTAGTTTAGACCACAATGTAAAAAAAATATAGCTCTAGTAAAAATCACGCACTAGCCCTCACAATGAAGTCATTTTCTGTCAATCCTCATTTCTCTGGGTTAAAGAAGAGCCAGATAGACGTGCCTTGTGAACCACAGTTACAGAGAGACAGTGCTTTAGGGTGTGCTGTAGTTACACTTTACATGATTATTAAGAAAATACAAACATGGACAAATAGTAATTTTCCATAATCTCACTCATGTTAGCTCTACCAAAGTGAGATCAAGTTGGTGGCTAGCTATGGTAAACAGTGTGATGGCATGATCATCTTTGGAGTGTGTGCTGCTGGCATTGCTGGTTATGAGTATTTGTGTGTGTGGTGTGTTTTTGCAATGTCATCTGGGAAAACACTTGCGATAGATGTGTGAAGACAAAATTTGAGAGGCTCGTCTTTCACAACCCTGAGCTTACAATGCCCCTCCAGTAAGGGGTCTCACAAACAGTAAAGGGTATAAAGTCCAAGTGAACTGGGTTTGTGGCATTAGTCTAATTGAATCCACAACCATTTATTCATTCCTTCAAGGGCAGACTGGCTAAGACAGGTTCACATGAGGCAGCACTTGTTCTTGTGGTTATGTGGGCTTTTAAAGCGCAGTCTCTGTTTAGGCCTGTACTTCTCCAGGTAGGTCAGCTGCTTGCTGTTGATGGCACCCCGGCGTTTCCTATTAAACAAAAGAACAGCCAAATCAGCCACAACATGAAACACTATTCCAGCTTCTCCCTGTTGAATTGTAACAGAAGGTGCCAGGAAGAGCCGATATTAAATCTGATTCCACTCTACTGTTCTTTAGAATGGTAGATATAGAAAAAAATGTTTTTGATGGTCACACCATGTTTATGTTCACACTCACTGTCTTATGAACTGGATGGCATCTTCATACTTCATTCCACTTTCTATCAGTGCTAGCGCCACCAGCACAGGAGCGCTGCAACATAATTGAATTCAAGGAGACAAACTGAGTCAAATTCAGGGGAAATAGAGCAGCACAAACAAACCTGTGTGTCCTGCCAAACAGGCACAAAACAGTTCCAGGGAGAGGGTTTCTCCTCGTTTGCTTGCCCTTTTAGAGCAAGGCTACCACCTAGTGCATGTGAAAGGTAGTTTGAGTTGTGCAGAGCTGCCAGCAATGATGTTGGCATGCTACATTACGTCCACTTACAAAGAGATAACTCAAATATGCTTCTAAAGACAAGTGATGGCATTGTTTAAGTCCCCAAAACCTGCTACATGTAATGACGAGAAGAAAAACATCTGCCTTTTTTTTGGTAAACATTTATAGGGATCAGTGTTTTTTGTATGTTTATTTTCCTGTTCTAGGAACTACAGTTCCAATTGTCTTAGAGAAATCTACTTTTACCATTTGGCCCTAACCCCTGACTACTTTGAAGTATCCAGAGAATACCAACCAATACCCTGAAGGCCTCATAAACATCGATAGCAAAACAAACTTGCCTGACTAAAACAAACATTGGCTCCCTGACAAGATGTTCAGAGGGCTCCCACAGGACCAGCAAACTACGTCAACAAGGCTGGTGCATCACCAGCCAAAGAGCGAGAGGAGGGAGGGAGAAAGGGTGAGAGGTGTAGAGAGAGAGAGAGAGCGCAGTATTGCCATTAACTTTCCAGCCCTGCCAATATTCAGCTGGGACTGCGTAGCCTCCTGCTCTAACCATTTATGCATTGTCGCTTAGTTACCATCCGGATGCATTTTCACAAGCATGTTACTAACAAGAATGTAATGACCTACAGCAGTTTGCATCTATGGAGGGATTCAGGGGAGGTGTGTTTAGAGGATGCAATTGAAAAAGCAGCTCATTGGCCACTTCCTGCTTAGTCAACAGATGTCTTCAATAAGAAACTGGGGCTAATATCAGAAAATCAACCCCAGGCAAACAGTTGATTTTGCCAACCGGTTCCACTCACCGGCCCAGTCCGGCAACACAGTGCACTGCCACACAGCTGCCTGGATCCTCGCCAAACTTATTCTTCAAGAGTGTAAGCCAGTCATCCACGATCTTCGTGGGAGGAGGGGCTCCATCATCAAAAGGCCAGTCCTGAAGTGAGAGTGAGAGAGATGGAGAGTGCGAGTGAGTGAGAGCAAGCTTCAGTGTCACTGTTAAAAAGTGTTTTTGATAACATGGGCCTAGCAAGTTCTGCCATCAGTATTATCTGAATATGGAGATGTCTGTGTGTGTGTGTCCTCATCACCACAGCCTGTGCTGTTGAAACATGCTGCCTACAGAAAGAGGTGCCACCCTGCACCTCTGACTCAACACTCTCTTCTGTAGCTCAATCGCACCCTCAGTGAAGTCTCTGATGTCTCCAGTGTGGTTCGCACAAGCTCGGTCGTGGCAAACACAGCATGTACTGTAGTACTCATGACCACATGTTCTCTCCCATTTTAACCAGCACCATCAGGAACACCACAGCACAGCATGCAGCTCCAAATGCAAGACCCGAATCAGATATGTCAGGGTAATGCCTCACAAACAGGCGAAACGAAACGTTTCCTAAAGTGATTCATAAGACATAACCTGATATTGAAGGCAGACGCAGTAGTAGCTCTAGATACATTACAAATGCATTTTTAAAGTAACTGCATTGCAGTCTCACTGAAAGATTTCACTGGGTTGTTATCCGAATAGAAAAAGTACAACAGGATATAATTGCATTTAAATTTTGCACTTCTTTTATGCCAAGGTATCTAAAGGTTTCGTACATTCTTTACTTAACATGGACAATTGATTTCATCCAGCAATGTACTTTTATATTTGATATAACCTTAGATTTTTGGGTGAAAATACTCAGAGAAATACAGACTTCTCTTGATGTTACTTTCATATCTGTAAGGGCATACTTGTAAACAGGTCATAACCTGTGGCTTTGATTTAACATCGGTTAAAAAAATACCAGTTAAATCCAGTAAAGACGTTAATAGCCCCCAGCCCCCGGTGGGTTTGTCCATAGTAAGAATTAATTCCAAGACCTCAAGCCATGAGTTCTGTGAGCTGCAGGAAAGCAGCTCTGTCTCCTGTCCCAGCCCTGCAAGCTAATTGTAGCAAAGGCCTCAGCATTTTCCTTGAATTGCACACCTGCTATTTCTCCAGAAACTTGACCCTCCTGTTAGAGGAGAGGGAGAAGCCTTTAGCACCTGTTTCCCATCAACAAACACTTCCATTTTCAAACACTCCGAGACACATGGTCACGCCTCTTTTCAACAGGATTATTCTTCTTGTTTTGTTTCGTTTTGTTTTTTTCCACAGCTTGAACTGACTGCAACACTGTGACTTCAGGATGTGAGCAGATAGTAAGATGTTAACTCCAGGTTCCTGTCATGGACAGAGTTACAACGATAAGCTATTATCAGTGGGAGAGCTGAAGAACCCTGATGGTTTTTCACATCCATAGCACCCTTACCCTTTATCACCAATGGTCTAGTACTATTTTTATTTGCACACACAGAGCGATAAACTCCAGTGCATGTTTTACTGGCAACCATGTTTGTAAAGCTTGCTGTAATGTTTCCCAGACTTGAGTACCTGTATGTGTGCAAGTAGTAACTGACAGATGATCAACCACAAACCCAGACAAAATTAGAGCTATTCTGAGAATTCTATGCCTCCTGTTCAACCAACCCAGTCAGTATGCCGACACCCCCAGCTCCAGATAACCTCAGTTCTCATACACACTGAAGCACTGCTCTGATTTGGTGGTGTACATCAAACGCTTGCAATTCAACTAAAGTCCTGCAGAATAGAGGGGAAAAATCACTGGAGCCATGGGAGAGATGAGAAAACCTCCAGTGTTCCACAGTAATGACTGAAAGGAACACCTGGTCTTAACCTGGATAATAACCCTTGCATGCCACTTTCTGCAGAACATTCTTCACAGTAATGAATTAGAATACAGCGTACTTAGCCTGAGTAACGCAAGCTCTAGAAGCTATAGGTGGAAATAAAATTGATAGAGAAAAGGTGGCATCCTATAGGTAGAACAAAAAAGGCTGGGATGGGTGGTGAACTAGACCACATAGCCAAGCTTATGTAGTTGCCATTTTTGCCTAAAAACTAGTACAGGTCATTTAGCAACAAGATAACTATGGAGTGGGCGGATTACTGAAGCTCCTGACATATTTGCCTCTGCTTTTCTAGAAACACAAATAGTTCTTAATAGGAAGAGCATTAAAGTGCATTTTAAGGTCTCTCTAAAAAAAAAAAAAATTCTTTTAAAAAGAGCTCTCTCTAGATTTAGTCTCCTCTTAATGGCACTGAGGCAGAGGCTATGTTACATAACTCTGTCTGCTGTGTTGCATGTCTCACATGCATTGGGTTATTCCCCCTCACCCTCCACCCTTTTTTTAAGGGTTACAGTAAATCCTGGGATACAGCCAAACAGGGAGAGTCCATCCAAAATCAAGTAACTAAGCTAGGAATGGGGGAGGGGAAGAAAGAGAGGAAAGAAAGAAACCAAGAAGAAAAAAAGGGTGTGGAAGAAAAGCCCTTGATGTTGGGAGGTGGGGTAGGCATAAAGTGAGACCCCTTTCAAGAGCTGCAGAGATTTGCAGACATCTTTTTACTCCAAGTTTCACAAAACATCTTTGTTCAGTGAGACTGTACTTAGAAGAATTTTGCTTGTAAGTGTGATCCAGGTTACCAAGATATGCCAAGATAAGATAGCCCTTAGATGAGCACTTACTCTGTGATGGTCTTTTAACAGAGTAATGCTTTAACTTCTGCCTAGACCATATACCCCATATTCTCTTAAAGCCATGCATGCTCCTGGAGCCCATAGAGTTAAGCACAAATGCCACATGACAAAGGAACTCCTTTAGCTGCATAGGGTTATACATGCATGTATAAATGCATGTGGATAATAATGTTTATAATTTCAGGAAAAATATGAGAGCTCATGTCTATAATGGAATCAAACAGAAGAGAAAATGAGTTTCCACTTATCTATTCAAACAGAAAACGCATGCAGAATTCATCATCCTCCTACATGGAGGGAATATGTGCAATGGAACAGAAGAGACACGATGTGGGGGGTTTCGGTAAAACTGGCAGCTCTTTAAAGCATGTGACAGCACAGCATGCCACTCACCATAACTGTGATTCCGTCCTTCTCCAGTGGTGTCTTATCATAGGTTACTTCACAGACTCGCACCACTGTAGTTACACCATACTTCTTCAAATCCTACAAGTGCAAAGTGATTATGCAACACCATGTCAACACAGTCTCCCAATTAAACCTTGCTCTTAACACGCTGTAATTTAACTACAGGATCAGCACTGCACAACTGTGCTAGAAGAATGTGACATATTGGAAGAAAAAGATTACGGACTTTTCTATTGGAAGGTGACATGACAATGCTAAAATATTTGTGAAAAGGGATGGAGGCATTATCTGCACTCAGTATTGTTGCTATACTGGTGTATGAACCTGCTAGTGGATCATGCTGACTGTACTCAGTCCTCACCTCAATGAATGTGCTCAGAGTGGCGTTGGTTGGGTTGTGCGTGATCAGGAAGCGCATGTTTTTGTAGCAAACCTCTACAGGGGCTGGACGGTTCATCCTGACCATGCCTAATAGCCAACGTATAGGTAGCGTGCTATAGGCCAGGCCAGTGTCCTCTGGGTAAACAGACCTCTAAACACACCCACTGACTTTACTACAGTAACCCCCTGACTCACAGGGCTACAATGACTGTACTCTCAGTGGAAGGCCTTGGCGAACTGCCGTGTCTCCTTCTATCTTTCAGAATAAATAAAAATGGGGGCCTGGTTCGCGGGGGCTTCTGGAAGCTGGGCGCATCTGGTTTGAATGGGGCTACTGGCGGGTGGAGCCCTGGGCCACAACGGCCAGTTAACCCATCTGGTGTGGTGGTGGTGGGGTGGTCAGTCAGCAGGGCCAGAGCAAGGGAAGCAGGGAGAGCCTTCCTCTGGGCATTCAGGTCTTGGGGCCACTGAGGCTCAGGCGTGGAGATGTTGGGCGTGGCAGTAGTCACCGCTGTTCTGCAAGAACTCCATCAACAAGGGAGAGGATGAAGAGCAGAGCTGAGAGAGAGCAAGAAAGAGAAAGTTATTGACACCAACAAAGCCCCACCATGGAACACTGAAATTACACTCGACAAAGACACAAACATGACAAAAGACATTCACAGACAGGGTGAGGTCCAGGTCCAACCACTGCGATACTCAGAGCTTTATCATACGTCGATCATTTTTAAATTAGGAGCAAACCACAGAGTAAAAATTATGCTATAAATTGTACCATTTTACGTACAACCCTAAATCCTCCAACAATACAACGGCCAAAAACAGGTACTCGACACATAGCCAACAGGTTCGAAAAGGCGCTGTCAAAAGACGGAAAGGCTTTTAAGAGCCAAGGGGGACGAAAAAAGTAGCCACCGCTGACTTGACAGGTTCTCAAACACGGCACTCCTCGAAACGAAAGCGGTACTAACGTTTTAAAATCTAACAAGGAACAACTAAAATGACATGGCAAGAAAAAAAAGCCTTTAAAATAAACTTTCATCTTACAACGCCAAACGAAGAGAAAGAGAAAAAACCGAAGTGCCAGCACAGCGGTAGAGCCAAGCTCGCTGCGCGCTTACCTTGACGTACGTCTGCGTTCCGTGCGGGGTTGAGCTCGCGTCTCCGGTCCCGAGAGCCCAGCGTAAATGACCGCGCTCGTCGACAATAAGAAACGTCTCTGCTCTGAACCAGTTAAAGCTGCCCGGGCTTGCCATATGACACTGACAGCACACACCGCTAATGTCACAAACAAATGCACTCTTAATGCTCTTAGGCGGGGTGAAAACCCGACCCCTCCCTCTCACTCTCTCTCCGGCCATAAAAATAGCACGACCAATCACACCAAGGTAGCACTCCGGTCTTAGACACTGACCGTGTCAGGGGGCTTTGCTAAATGCACCTGCTAACGAACTGACACGCGTAATCTCACATGCTCTCTCTTGTTCGCATCGCAAGCACATCATTCCAAACCCCTTACATGTTTTAACTCCTTTTTCTTTTCTTTTTTTTTGTTTTTAAAGCGGTGCTTCAAAAACAAAAGAGGCAAACGAACACGATCGTGTGTCCTGTGCTGACACTCTTACAATACCCATGTGTTAGATGTACCTTCTAGATTTAGGTGAGTAGATGATGAGAAAAGGAGAAGACATAACGCAAAGTTCTCTCCAAGACGCTAAAGCCGTGTCGTGTGTCAGATCAGCAGTCTGGGTTAAAGAACTTGAGAGGAAACGGGCGGAAGACGTACTGATAAAAGTGACGTTCTCCACAGATGTTTGCCACACTCCTCAAAAAAAGTAAACTGACAGGGCTTGGGAATTGGCACCGTACGCTTTTCCTAAACGAATGCACAAAATGACTGAAACATGTTACTCTAAAATGACTTGGGCCTAATAGATGTACACTTTAGAGTAACATCTGTTACCAATTTTGAATAAACGTTCGGTAGCATGTTTACTAAAACAAGGCATATACTGAACCAAGTGGCAATTTACAGTGGCGTGAGAAATATTTAAACCACAGCGATCGCTTTTTGAAGCATTTTCTTTATTTGACTGCTTTTTGTTTAACCAAGTCTAAAAGACTGAAATTTCTGTGACAAAGTTCCAGAGGCAAAGGTTCAACTTTGCCTCACAAACATCGACTTACTTCAGCTACTTCGCCAATTTCTAAAACAGCCATGCTCAAGATGTTTAACCAATAGCTCTGCAGTTCAAAATAAATGTCTTTATAAAAGATACTACAGTGAGTGTAATAGCAACTAATGTATCCAGTTTGACCATACTGATTTAATTCTCAAATATATATATATACACAATGTTGTATACCAAAAATATTCTAAATTTGTCTGTAAAAATGTGTGTAGCTCAAACGATTATTTCATGTTTGGCATAGAACGTAACCAAATAAAAAAAGACTGCCAGGTTGAGTACAGTGACTTTTACATAACTGCAGCAAAGCCTAGCCCAGGCCCATTTTCTGTGCTTCCAGAACACCTAATGAAGAACCTTAGGCAAACCAGCATAATGAATATTTCAAATCCCTTAAAAAACAGAGACGGGGAAACCACCTCTGTACAACGGTGGCATCTTAGTTTTAACACTCCCACCAAAATCGAAACAAGCTTATGTAACCTTAGCCTGGGTCTCGAATCCAGCTGTCTTGAGTTTCACAAGGATGTCCAAGTGTGGTCAACTCACGCCAACCGTGAGGAGACGGACTGAGGATGGTCACTGTGAACACTAGAAAAAAAAGTCTTACTGATGATGCTAACTCCAGCCTTCCTCATCACAGATCAATGCTAATTTCAGTCACGTGTACACGTGCTGATTCCCCAAAACATGCAGCCCGATTCCAGTCCAGGCGTGGTCAACACATCCACCACATCGTTGGCCGAAAGTCAATGCTAAACTCACCTTCAAGCTAGCCTTCTATTGCTCTCCTAAGTGAGAGCGGAATGCTACTCGGGAGTAATCCCTTTACGCAATGCTGAGGTCAAGCATATAGATGCAGCTCAGCTGTGGCTATCCACCTCATGAACCAGGAAAACTCACACGAGAGAAAAAGGAGACAGGTGGCACAGAAGATGCAGTAGGTGCAGCATGCTCACTGCCACACCTGTGGGTCACAAGGAACTTGTATACAAACTGCTTCAGAATTAAACTGGGCTAGCTGATAAGTCTAGGTTGTTTGTAAACAGGCTTACACAAAAGGCTTCCTGAATATTTTTTTTTAGATCAGAAGTCCTGGCAGAGTATCAAACACACCCATTATCTAAAGGACAATGGGCGTAATCATTTAAAACGAGGACAACACAATCACGCATGACTCGCGCATGAAGCTGCTGTAAATGAGCAGACACTTGGCTGTGCCACCCGTGTTTAGTGTTTGGCTTCTCCTGCAGGGCACCAAACCAAACCTTGCATTTAAGAATGTGATAAACACAACTGTAGGTGACACAAACAAAACACATGTACACACGCACATGCAAATCCGAAAACGTATCTAAAACTGAATTAAAATCACAATGTGTAAGGCCAAAATAAACACCAAATAGGTAAACAAAGAATACAAACAAACAAGTATGCTTACCTTAAGAAGTAAGCCTTATGAGAAGTGCAGACATGGTCTTAATCAGGGACGTGACATAAGAGGCTCAAGCTTCCCCAGCCAGACACAAGTATCTACACTCTGCACAACACATGCAGAAGGCACAGCCGATTGTGCACAGTCTAGAAAAATCTAAAGCCCATTCTCAAGAATCAGATCAGTTTTGAATACAGCTGAATTCAACAGGCTTTCTTTCTATGCTTAGAAACCCAGAGGGTCTGGGATGTCATTTGTAGAGCAACTTAGGATGTGACTAACTTGTGTAATGTTACATCATTGTTAAAATGAATACAAACATGAACTCTAGAATTCACATCAAGGACTCCCAGAGTCAGGTGGATGTTCTTATACCCATATTAAATAATAAAGTTTCCATTAATGTCTGCCATTAACACCAGACAGTATTAGTTTGATTAGCCCAACATTGGTCAAATAAATGTTGAGAAAGTAATAAAAATGATAATCAGTTAAAACTTTGATTCAGAAAATATTACAAATAGCTAGATCACCCACTAAAGAGTCAAGCTGTTGCCTTCCTGTTAGGCAGAGTTCTGGACTTATTGCAGAGGTTACTGGTGCATACTGTGTTTGAAATACAGGTCTGACATTAGCATGGCCACTGTAATCAGCATTTATTTAACTTGGGAGGACCAACAGAGGAGTTACCCTGTTCACATATCACTTCACATGACCCTTGTGGAAGCGTTCCCTTCTGCTCGCCCAACATCATGGCCAGCAAATACCAGCAAATTGCACTTGGTAAACAGTACCTGCATGGAATCCAAAGCAATACCAGCATTTACAAAAACAAAACATAAATAACCCTAAACAAACAAACAAACAAAAAACAAACAAACAAACAAACAAACCAAAAAAAATATGCACGCCTCATTCCACGCGGCACGGGAACGTGGCACACCTTCCAACGGCATACTGATGTCAACACAAAGGCATGCTTTCTCCACCTTCTCCCAATGACGTTTTAGCAATGCAAACAACTGCACCGCACGCTCTGACAGCTACTCGAGGAGAGGGGGGTGGTGCTGAAGCGCACCAAAGGCCCACAGGTGCCCCTCCTGCATGCCAGAGCCGAACCTAGCCCTGACGGGGATGAAGATGGCCCTTGGGCCATTCTACAGGGCACTTGACCGAGGATTTGAGCTGCAGGACACTGTGCCTCTCACTGCCATCTGTGTTCTAAATTTAACCCTCTAGCAGCTGCCATCTAATAAATTTAGGCGGAGCTCAAATGAAGAGGGCCTCTGCATTTTAGATAAGCCAAAAATGTGGCGAGCCCTATGGGATTGTTTTGAAATATGAGTATCCCCTGACACGCTGGGTGCTCCGGACAAGCATCACATTCATGATACAACTGAATGAATTACCCATGTGAAAAATAAGTAGATGCAATTTACAGCCATGTAGCTACAGACGTGCAAGTCAATGATGTCCCTGGGTCTGAAAGACTATTTCATGTTTGGAGGCATTCCAAAAGAACTTATAAGAGCACAGATTCCATCACTCTCACACACACACACACACACACACACACACACACACACACACACACACACACACACACACTCACACACACACTTTACTTCAACAAAGACAACTACAGTGTGAGCTACATACTGTTTTCAAAATGAAAAGTGCATGCAGTCAAAGCCATACAGCTGACATCAACAGACAAAGCTTAGTATTTCCACTTACATCAAAAAACAGGCCCCCAAGTCCTGGCTATTGTCAGTCACAGAAAACATACCAAAGACTACATAAACAATAACTTATCACTTATGCTCCAACAACAGAAAGTGTGACTTTTAACAAATTGGCTAGCCCAGTAAAACGGCTTTTCATGGCTATTATGATCAATCATGCCACAAATAAACCAAACTCAGGCAGAGGAAAATCGCCGGAGGTGTGAGAAGAGAATGAATTCATTTCCCCATGTAAATGCCTGATGTACCTATTCTAGTCTGATGATGTCCAGCCAAAACCACCTGTCAGCATTGATATACATATTACCAGCTCTGAAAGCAGAGTCGAAGACATAGTTTCTGATTTAAATTTGCCCAGTGATGGATTGACTATTTCTCTGTTTCAGGTGCCAGGTGTGCAAAGTTTATTTCAAAACATGGTAGTAAAAATAAGTGACAGTGATCACCTTTAAAAGTAAAAATATGCATGGAGCATACTGCACTAGAACACAGTCACAAAATAAATCCAGGATTCCATCCAGATATAGGGCGCATTCAGTGAGGTTAGATTGTGGCCTTGAAGATTTTTCAGGATATTATCAATATCTTACTGGAAATTCCATCCTTGGACCCCAAAAAGGCACATTCATACATTGCAGCCTTTGACATGATGGCACAGTTTGTTCAAGTAAACATAGTGAAAGGAGATCATGCTAATGACAGTCATCCAACGAGCCTAGTTTTTACAAGTCAGGAGTAATGCAAACAAACACTTAGCCTGAGAGACAGAAATGGGCCTGAGCAGACACTGCCGTCACTGACACACGTAACACATGGAAACCCAGGGGAACAGATGCCTTGAAGACAACTTAATGCTCAATGACATGTAATGAAGGCTTTATTTAGTGAGTTCATAGAGTTGAATAAGCCTGACATCAACACCAACGATGATGGCCATTGCAAAACATCACCCTTGTGCTTCTTTGTGGGGTGTCGGCCAGAACATGTCTAATGCCAACAACCAAATAAAAATATTTCCTATTCTGTCCTTGCTTCAAAGCAGCTGCCTGAGGGATACTATAAACACATGACAGCTATATCTTTATCCCTTTTGACCTGCTGTACCTGATGGCCCTCAAAGCAGAATGAAAGGATGACGAATGTAATCCATTTGAAAACAGTGAGGTCACCCTGTCCCTTCAACCACACGACAAAGCTAAGCACCAATCAGGTCATACTGAGAAATTTCTAGAACACAGCGACCTTTTTGAGTGCATAACATGCATACAAGCCCAAATCTGAACCATCTCCTAAACAATACCTTCAGTCATATTAGTATATTTGTGGCTTGCATGAAGTGACTGGGGTTGGAGATCAATTTTAACTGCACTGCCACAGAGACTGACATGATTGGGTATATAGTGTGTATACCAGTGTAAAAAACAAACACATTACTTGTTTTCCCACAGAGTAACTTCAGCTGATGCGGATTTCCTCCTTAACCTAATGCAGTTTACTTCAAGAGTGGGGAGCCCCTTTGAGGAAATACATGTTTCCAAAAATAGGACCACTTGAAATGTGTTTTTTCAGCTGAGCCTAAAGGTTAGTGTCAGACAAGGGCTGGGATAACTGGGCTGGGCAGAGGGAAAGCCACAAGTCCTGCTAATTGTGTTTTTTTAAAGCCATTTGAGACAGACAGACAAGGAGGAAGGCCAATGCACATGCCTCAATTTGACCCATTGAGGAAGCACTGCTTCAACACGGAAGTCAGAATTTGATGAGCTAGCCAAAGCCCATGGTCTGGTGTCACCCTGGAAATATCCTTTACCACTTTTGCCTAAAGAGGCATGGTGACCTAGTTCGCAGTCAAAAATGTCGGTCGCTGTACTTGAATCCAATTGGAGGATGTTAGAGAGGTGTACCTGATTTGCATACAACAAAGGACAAATGAAAACAGGTAGACTTGCTGTGAATGTTCTGAGCAATCTCCTAATGACAAGTGCCAGCGATATGATCCAAGCTGGCTCTTTTAATGGAAGTCCACCTGAGGCCAAACAGGGCCAGGCAAGACCCAGCTGAACTCTCTCCAACATCCATGATAGACGTTTACATGAAATAGCAGTGATCTCTCAGTAAATTTCAACCTCTTCTTCAACATGGGCTATTTGGTCATTTCCCGTAAGAAGAGCCGAGAAGAAAAAACCCAGTGCAGATTCACAGCTCAGATCTGGTCCATGGTATAATCAGTGTGTCCTAGGCAACCCAACCTTATTACTAGTTTAACAGCATGTGGTTTACATTTGCCTCTTAAATCCTATAGAATAATAATGAATAAATGTTCAAATCAAACACCAACTGTATCAAGATGTTATATTCTATATGCATTCTAAAAGGACCATTTAATAAAAATGTAATTAAAAATACTACCTCAAAACTATTTTTTTTTAACCAGACACCAACATTTGTCAATGTCTTTACTAAACTGACATTTTACACGCTATTAAATGTAGTTTACCACTAAATGCATTTTTCTCATTTTACTATTCAAGAATAATTAATTGGAATGAAAGGTCATAATGAACCTGCCAAGTGTGCCTTTAAGAGAGTGTCCTACTTCTGCAGCCCAGTCTCCTCTAGATAGCAGGAGTCCAGTGTCAGGCCCATCTGCCTTCTGTCACTCAAACCTGTGCTGAAGCAGTTTATTTGCCCTTTCACAAAACATGTGTAAAATACATTACCCTTAGTAACCATGTCACTGCTGGAGCTGCATGATATGGAAATTATCATTTAATATCCCTAAAGCAAAACTCCTGCCATTGAAAGAAATGGACATTTGAATCATGTCCTTAACACAAAAACAAATGGACTGCAGTGACCTCTTCACACATGACCCTGCACAGGTTCCACATGCTCAACTACATTTTGTCCCAAGATTATCCACCTTCATAGTAAGGGCTAAACACTGCACCCTCTTAGACCAAGGCCCTTTTAGCTACAAGAGTTCCAATCCTAATTGGTGTGCTGGGGCTTCCCAATACCCCTGGGCATCCCTGTGTTTATCTTTAAGACAGAGCCTGGAGCTCTACTCAAAGATGAATGCAAATGAAGCCTGGAAAACACGATTCCCACAATAGGAATGGTCCGGTGGAATCCCCACAGGAAGCGTTTCCCTTCATTGTGTCTGTGTATGCTGGCCTCTGGGATATCAAGGGAGATCACTGACACAGGCTTGCTCTCTGCTTTCCTCTCGCTTGCTAACTTTTGATTCCTTGATGGAACTACACAGAGCTCATGACGTCTCCATTCCATGTATAGAATTTTGCTTTCCATCAAAAAACAGTGTTCACTTGAACAAGTCAGACCCATCTCATCTTTCCTTATAGCACGCTAACGCAATCAGTGTGTTAGCACGTCTGTCTTGATGTATTGGATGACTAGAGCCAGAGCAAACCCAATAGAGGTGGACCAATTCAGATATTAGGAAAATATTCTAGAGCTTTTATTTTTGTGTAACCCTAAACTTTATTAATTACACAAAGCACTGGGGAAAAACGTTTTCAGCTGTAGTGTTATTGCTCTTTCTAGTTTGAGAAGCTTAAAACGTCAAAAAGAGTGACTACTTTGATTTTAATAACCAACATTAGTTCAGTACAGCATCCATGATTCACTTAAATGTAAACAGTTTATTAAAGGAAACCTGCATTTTCATATGTATTCTTTTCCCATCATTCCTCTCACTTTTGATATCTCTCTATTCCATGGTCCCCTTCCACTGCTTCTCTCTCTCTCTCTCTCTCTCTCTCTCTCTCTCTCTTCCCCCCCCCGCGTTACATTTAAGTTTTCAAGTTTGGTTTATTTGTCACATACATAGTCATACACAGTATAACTCGCAGTGAAATGGTGGAGACTGCTCTGTCCAAACTGAGGAAAAAGAAAAACAGGCGTGCACAGAGAAATATATATATATTCTATATATGTACAAAAATATATTAACAATGTATGTACAATATATGTATATTATGTTTATATACACAATATACAATGTATATGGTTGTGTGTATATATATATATATATATATATATATATATATATATATACACACACACACACACACACACACACACACACACACACACACACACACACAATGTACAGATCCATTTTGTAAAATGACATTTACAGTTTTTATGTTACATTTATGGCATTTAGCAGACTTTGTTCTTTATATGATGATGTTAAAGAAGTAATCATATAAAGATCATATAACAATCTGCTCTCCACTAAAATCTCTGGAAAATGCATCATTGGAAAATGTTTTCTGTACACTGTCAGGACAGTTGCATGATTAAGACGGAACTGATTATTTTCAGTGATACTGTTATTATTATGTTAAGACTTAGAGATTACAATTCAATCTACAATATAAAAACGCCGTCACAATGCACTCCACTTGTACAGCAGCGATTCATCAGCACATTCACAGAATACTTAAGGAGATTACAAGCTTATTCAGCATGGACACAGAAAAATTCTCTACTAATTCGCTGAGTAGTAGCACAAGAATGTCATTCTCTACTGTGGGCTTAGTACACATTACTCGTCTGATTTACCTACTCTCCATTAAGCAGAATAATTACAGGAGAAGTTGTAAGTTAGGTAATATATAAATAGAGAGAGGAAAAATTATGCCCTTTATCAGCAAGGCAAAACTGTTTTTAACAATTAATAATTCAGCACATCCTCATAAAACATATCCCTCCCCCCCCCCCCCAAGTCCTATTATAGTGGTAAATCTCAAATTATAACCTTACCCTGCAGATGACCCATTGAGGACACTTTTCTTCTAGTTTATTCAAGTTGAAGAAAATTTGTCTCTCACACCAGCCGTGCACACGGTGCAGCAGATGTGCGCAGTTTAAGAGGCTAAATGGTCTGAATACCCATTCACACCTCAACCACTTCCTATTTTAAAAAAAAACAAACATGCTTCCTGTGTATTCGCATGCAAACTTTAGCCATCAGCTGCGAGCCCTACATTCATTCAGATTTTAAATACCAGTTCGGGGGAGCATGACTCAGCAAATCATAGTTTATAGTTTAATTGGCTAGTACTACATTTAAACAGTGTGTTCTCTCCTGTCCATCCCTATTCTTGTCTTTTGCTCTCTTTATTACACAGCAGATAAACAGGACCTTCCTGGCAGAGTCTGTGAGAGGGACCCTCTCATGGAAAGGCATGATTACAGGAAGATCTTTCTTAGAGCAACATGTCTGTTTCTGGCATGTCATTATGTAGCAGGTTACTCAGAAACGGGTTCATACACTCCAGAATGATTCAGGGCCTGCAGCAGTTCATGCCCAGTATTTAGTGCCAAATAAATCATAAATCACAGTCACGTTTTAACGCTATATTAATAATAATTAAATCATTGTACAATAATACTAATGATAATACTAATGATTTGTTTGCTGCAATTAAAAACAGAGAGCAAAGGTCAGTTTCAAAGAGAATTACCAAAGATTCCCAACATTTAATAGTTACAAATAGTTTCTATTTCCTTCAGCCTATCATCACAAATTGATCTCCGAGTGTTTTTAATTAGGTTTACCATCTCATCTCTGTCCACATAGCCTACAGCACAGGAACAATCTTCTTTAATAAAAAAAAAAGGCCATCCATAATATTTAGTGCCAGCATTACAGTGATCTCCCACCCCCTTGATCCTCCATTTTCCACCTCTGTTTATGTCCAATGTTCCAGCCACACAGTTCATATTTTCCTAATAAAAGGGGAGTTTTACTGCTGTACAGTACAGGAAGCCACCCCTAGCCCCATTGTGGCAGATAACGTCACTGGTTATGCTTCACCATTCTGGACCAAGAGCAACCCTGCCAACACTCCACTGCTCAGGCACCGCTGGCGGCTAAACGGGAGCATGGGGCGAGGGCTGTCAGCAGCACACCGTGTGAGCAGCAGGTAGCAGGAAAGCCCGTCCCTGTCTGAGCCCTTCCTGTACTGGCCTCATTAGAGCTAGGCTGAACCGCACACCTTCCTGGCTCACAGCTGAGGGCTAAATCACTGCCATTTAAACAATCCGAGAACAGAACTCAAAAGACATCATGTTCCACGGAAGGAGCATTTATGAGCTAAACAAAGCATGAGGGTGAGTTTGTGGTATGGCATTACCTGGACTTGCATAGCAGGTTATTTTTTCCTTCTGCTTTGTAAACACTGCAGCATGACATCAATACTAGTACACTGCAAAATTTAAAGTTGCTGTTCTTATAGTTAAACTGGACAACATGCAACAAACAAACAAACAAACAAACAAACAAACAAACATGATGAAAACCTTATCATTTGGTAACTCTCATCAGCCATCATGAACAGTTTTGCAATTTTTTGCCCTGCAGCTCTTAGGGGAAGACTATAGTGAGACTATAGGAAAAATACAACTATAGAGAGATTATAGCAAAAAGACTTGATGGACCTTCATGAACAAATGCATTCAGGAAAAATCTAACATATAATAATTTGCTTTTTTCATTCAATGGTTCAAATTTGGAAACATGAATCGTTTCAGCTCTAGATTCAAGTTAATATTTGCTAGATCAATACATGCCAATTTTATCTAATTTTAATGTCTCCTGTCACCTATTAAGAGTGGATAATGAGGAGAATGGTAAAATGCACTTAAAATTTGAATTTCTCAACTTTGTTTTGTTTTACTTAAGATTTATTTTAATGAAATTATTCTATACTTGATGAATTAGTCAGGCACCCTGTTCATCTCAAAAGTAAAACTTAAGAGAATAGTTTTCCAGGTGTGGATTAAGCCTGTTCTTGGACTCCACTGCTGAGCCAAAGGCGAATCATAATTAAAAAATTCTGCTCAATCTTAGGCTTGAATTTAGAACACTTGCTCAATGTGCTTAATGTGAAATGTTCTATAAAGATATAGATCAGCACACTGCCTTCAACACACAGAAAATATGATACAATTTTCAAATGAGACATGTTTATTAAAAATATTCCTAACCAAATATGCAAATGGCCATTAAATAGGAAAAGGGGAAAACACATAACATGCTCAGTTTAATCAACCTGTTAGGTGTCATAAATGTTATTCAGAAATGAACAGAGAAGATGTGAACTGGAAAAACAACCCATAATTATAAACCAGTCAGGTGTGCTCAGAATATATTTTCAACCTTGCTCCTATAAAATTCTCCATCCCTTTCTGTGCTGAGCAAACAAGAGCCCATTCGCATGGGAGGGTGGACCAAATTTAGGCCAATGTGCCTTTTTTTTTTTAATGATATGTAAATGAATGTATGTAACTGAAACTAACGTCCACGCCCCAATCACTCATCAAAACAGTAATTGGCATTTTCTTCACTTCCCTCAAGAGGAGGTACACATTTCCATACTGCCTGCAGTACGCTCATAAATGTTTTTGCAATTCCGCAGCGTTAGTTTATGTGTTGCTCCTAACTGTTTTGGTAGTACAGGCACTTTGGCATTCTCGCTAGCAATGCCAAACTGGGCAATATACAAGAAAGGTTGTTGGCAGATACGCTCTATGTTGTGCATAGAGGTAAGACTTATTTTTAAATCTGTATTAAATCACTGTTGATAAAGTGTTATGGTTCAATGCTATGGTTCAGAGCACCATCTACATTGTTTGGCTTTTCGATACAGTGGGACTGTTTGTTCACCTATTTCCGACTGTTTGTGTCCATGTCTGAATAAATAGAAAAATGGGTATGATCTACTTCAAATTTGCATGCTGTCAAAACTTTCTTGGGTTAGGGTTAAGGGGGGGAAAAAAAAAAAAAAAAACTTGTTGCAATTTACCCATGCAGATTGTTGCAGTGTACTCATGCAGATATCTGCATGGGTAGACTGCAACAAGAAGGCATTGGGTATTACATTAGTTACAAATTTAACTATGAATTTTGATGTGTAACAATAGATGCCCTTCATGTAGCTGTGCAGAGGTCAAGATTTTCTGTCAATGATTATAAGCAGGGTATTCATACCATACCAAACAGGACATTTCGTAGGAACCTACTTGCAGTGACTAGCAACTCTACTTGTCCAGAATTTATAAACCTAATACAATCTACTTTGTATTAACTTTAACAAAACAAAAAGACAGAGAAATGGTGCATAGCACAATGAATGATGTACAACTGCAAAGTCACAAGACACAGGGACTCGCCTAGAGTGAAACTGAGACAGACCCAGGATTCAATGCCAAGATCACTGGGTAAGGAAATGCAATGTTAATCTTGTAGAACTGGGAGAACATGCAGGGCAACGACCAAGTGGCAGTGCAGCCCAAGTAGCACAGAGCTTTTTAAGTGAGACACATTTGAGCAGGTAGATATAGTTCAGGCAATGACAAGACACCAACCCCAGTGCCGCCTGCCTGACGGAGTTGTAGTCCATAAAAATTACTTACACCACCCAGTGTGAAAGTCTGTTTTGAAAGAGGAGCCTCATGTAAGTAAATCATCCAGTCTCTTTGACAAATGCCAAGAGTCATGCAAGCATAATACCTCAGAGCCTGGGATGAAATAATGGCGGCCTGTGCATCCTGCTCAACCATGAAGAAACTTGGTAGCAGAAATTCTGGAATAGGCCAAAGCCTACACTGACAGCGTTCTAGACTGAGGGGGCTCTAGTCTATTGCACTGCTGGCTCTATGTAGTTACTTTATTCTCCCACATGTAACTAGATCTTCTGAATTACGATACCATTAAAAGTAGTCTAAATACAAATATACATACATGCAAACTAAGTTACTGTGTAGTAAAATGATGTCAGTAAGTTATTTGAGATGGGCTATAGTGGTCAGTCATATCCCACTGTGATTGTCAGCCTTTTTCAAGGGTGACCGGAGGAGTATTACAAAGGGGTGAAACCCACTTAGTCTCGTCATGTCGACCAGTGCAGGTTGAATGCAGGTTAGCCTGACAACTTGAGGACTGCAAGCTAAAAAGAAGGTGACTTGACAAATTGAAGGCTGAAAAGCCTAACTGATGAAAAACTTGAATCAAAGTGAAAGAAACTACAATAGGAGGGTTTGCTAATCTTGTGATGTCTAGTCAATGTCCCATAGCAAGCCAACATTTAGCTTTGACTATAATGATTAAAGATCTTGGGGAGAAAACCGTACACAGTAAAACATATTGGATTATAAAATCATCATCATCACAGGGCATGACAGAATTTTTTGAAAACTTAATTTTTCTTAATGAAAGACATTTAGACCTGGAGTAGCCTATATAGGCATAAGAATCTGGTGCAGACGACAGAATGATCATAAGAAATGCTGGTTGGGAAATTCTGTGCTGTGTTTTCAGGTTGAGTTAAATTTACTGAGTTGTCATCATCATCTTGTTTGTGCCAGGCAAGTAAGGCTTGTAGCATGGTGAAGTGAGGAAGCATTTATGTTAGTAGACAATAGGCCAAAGGGAGCCCCTCTCCCTCAGGCTGACTTGGTGACTAATATGGACAACATAGCCGTGGTGTCAAATATTATGGGTAGTGATGCTGAAATACTGGAAAGAAGTGCCGCAGTGCAAAGTAAACAGTGTGCAACTGTAGCTGATTAATGCGCTTCAAGATTACCATCCTAGGCCATACCCAAACTACTGCCCTCAGCCCAACTCTGTGAAGCATTAGTCACAAATCATTCATAAATAGAAAGTACACCTACCTTCAGAGCAGTGCCATTATGGCCACTATGGGTCACAACAATGGCAGGCACCAGCAGCCAAGACAAGAAAAGTCCTAAATGCAAGGTAGAGTGAAAATGTGCTGGTAGTGAGACTTGGATGCAAGAATATGGCATTTCAAAGTGTCCTTAGATGTGGCACCAAAGAACTGTCTGGGCACCACAGTTAGAGTTCTCTGGGTAGCCCTCCATCCCTCAGGGAGGGGTCATATTTCATGGCACCAAATTTGATGGCCATGAGCCACAAAATCAAAAGCTTGCCACAAACTGAGTAACACAACCAAATGCCTTAAGCAAGGCATCAAGGACCGCTCCAGCTGTTGGCTCCACATTAGCTGACTGAACCGTGGACGTTGGGACAATGTACAAGTGTGAAAGAGAATGCAATACGCCCAATACACCCAGTTTAAAAAAAAAAAGTATTTTGGGCCAAGATGAGGGAGGAAGGGGTGTCCAGCCTCAAATAAGTCAACGCCATCTTAATAGTGTTCAACAAGATAGTCACAATGCAAGATATAATATAGGACAATTCAAACAAAGCAATTTATGATTGCTTGGAGATATATCATAAAACATGAGGATTCTCGAAAGAGGGGAATCTGGTGTGAAGGGTGAATCAATTGTGGATGTAGATAAGGCATAATGTCCTTAGAGGATAAAGAATTATCTTTCTGCAGCAGTACATCAGAGGGACATTCAGCCAAAGAGCCATCGGAAAAATCAGAACAGCACCTCTGAATTGCCAAGAATAGAGAATTTAGCATCCACACACGTTGACAAATCATCCACGTCACGCTCTTGGGTCACTAGCTAGATTTCTTGGCCGCTTGAGTACGAGGCTTGTCAGACAGGTTAGTGCTTAAAACATTTCTTTAATTCTCACCTCAGGCCAACAACATTTGATACAAACTAGGAGCGTCATAAGGGGATATTATGGGGCAACCTGTGGTAAAACAGGCAGTTAGCAAGGATGCTACTCTGGAAATCCAACAATAAAACGTACGTGCCAAACGTTTTGGCTAATCCGGGTCTTCGCTGAAGAAACAAGCAACAGAAGCCCAGTGGGGTCATTAATAAAAATCCGAGAACGACTAGATGAGATTTTGAACCTTTTGAAATCACCCGGCTGTGTACGATAAATTCAAGTTGTAAACCTGAGTTCCTGTAAGCAGAGGAAAGCGAGTTTTCGTTCTAAGTGAGCACACCGGCAAGTGCCTGAACAAGTATCCAGTAACCGCTATGACAATGGATTACCACAATTAGCTAGGTTAACTATCTTGAAAGTGTCTCTCAGATATCGTTGCTTTAAAAGGTCAACGCAAACTGTGACAGGACTATTTAGGAGCTGTACGAACAGTTAAGCCGATAATAAAGTTGCTAGGTTTTGTAGAAACATCACAAATTAATCGACGGACAGAAGAATTAAAATATTCTAACGCTATCTAGTTAGCTAACGCTAAACCTATAGTTATTTGCTTAGATACACGTTAGACAGCGCGGACACCCCTCCAGTTGCCTCCCCGCTAGCTATAGCGTTAGCTTGCTGCCTGCTTTGTCTGCACATTTGGATGCATTCTAGTTAGCTAGCGCTGGCTTAGCTAGCTACTACACTAAGTCAGAAGTATAAGTTAACCACAGTTACAACACACGTCCAGTTGAACATGTTAACAATTAATTACACAATGCCGACATACTCTACACAACTTCGCTTACTGATTTATGGTTCTATTAAACTGATTAGCAGTGACTGCTAACTGATGTAGCTAGCTAGCTTGTTAGTGAACTTAACTAAAACTCGCACTGCTATCCTAGCTTAGTAAATCTATTAGCTAGCATAGCGCAACACTAAGCCGCCACCGTATCATTTTCACATAATTAAGGACACACAGACAGCCTTCTTAGTTACTACAACACTTTAACGCATACTCACATCTCAGCATTGATCAAATTGGCCCATGTGAGGCAGGACTAGTAGCTAAGCGATGTCATTTTCTCCCTCCTACCGTATCCATAGGGACGCACAGTTACGATCAGCTTTAGCTTGAACATAAGTGGGGTGGGACCCTGTAGTGGGGCAGGTGCGACCGCGGGGGACTAGAATAACCGCGTAAGACTAATGTTTTACAACAGAATGATGTCTCCTTGTGTTCTATACATCTGCTCTATGAGTACTTAAACGATAAAATTTACTCGTTCATTTTGGGATGATAAGGGAAAAGAACAGACAAAGAAAGTGAAAATGGTCATACTGCGCCATCTAGGGAATAAAACGAGTTATTGTAAAACTCTCAGATAAGTCAATGAATACAAGAGAATCATGCAGTTTCAGAATTTTTAGTCAACACCGCTTAAGGACATTTTAACCCAAAATGCTTGTTAACGAAAACGTATATCATTTTATAAAGACCGTATCTAATTGGTTTTAGTGTTTGTATCTTCGGTTTCTAAGTACCTCTACATTGTATGTGGTTACTGACCTATTATTACCATCAGGTTTAACATGTAAAATCTTCTGTCTGGGATTGGACTGACAACCCATGCTCATTACTGCAGACATGCATGTCCTAAAGCAGATGGGCCTAGGGGGAACGACTAACTGTGCTCTTCTAAGGTTATTAGTTTCCCAGTCATGAATCGGCAAGTATGTACTACAATTATTTTTTCTTGAATGGGCTTTTAAAACAAATGCATTTTTCTAACAACACGGTTAAATAACGATAAAGAGAATGAAGATACAATAAACATCAATTCCATCTAATCTTGCATTTTAGTAATCGGGATCATTTTGGTGCATTTTAAACAGAGAAGGTCAGTCAGCACAGCTGTAACATCCAACACATACTTCAAACATTTACAAGTGGCATGGTCATTTAGATTTTAGGGAATCTCTCATTAGACTTCTCAAAAGTAGCTTAGTGAGGTCATAATATGTAGTAGGTTAACGATAATCAGTAAGAATTTTAGTGATGTCATAATCTTACTATTACAGGCCGCAAAAATTCTAAATTGGAATTGCGAAGGCTAATATGCATATAAGTTTATATTGAATCTCCGTGATCAAAACGAACCTTCCCTTACACACCAGCAATGCAGAAGATATTCAGGCGGAGAATTGATTTAGCGAGGCATCTTTGCCCATCACCTTTTGGGGTAATGGCAAAAAGGGTAGGTTGGGCAAATGTTTTTTTGTTTTGTTTTGTTTTGCTTTTTAACAAATGAATACTTCAAAAGAGGATGCTTGTTTAATGGTGTTTTACAACCATACGTATGTATAATCAGCAAGCCTGAACATTGTTTATGGAACTTGGCACTAAGACTTTTTCTTCTTGACCCACAGACCCCCCCTCTGTTGGAGGCTGATGAAATAACGTGCGATGATGTGTTTAGTATAGACCCATTATCTCCGGTATGACAAGGCTATATTTTCAGATTTTGAGTACAATTAATAGAATATAGCCAATGGGATGGACCTTTTCACATCCAAAATGACAAATTTTCTTTGTGCTTTATCTGAAGGATTTTAAGGGGGCATTTGGAGATCAAGTTGTGGTAAGTAACACTACCTTTTCACAGCTGTTTTAATAGGCTAATGGTTTTTTTTTTATACCAGTAATGCATGTTTTTGTAACGGGCCGAGTGCCACAGGGCAAGGAACAGGACGTTCAGACCTTCGACGGTCACACACGTTTATTGATACACAATGAAGACAACGGCGCTCACATATAACAGAAACGGTTAACATAACCACGGCTACAGCTGACACGGACGTGAGCAGTAACAGACAAAGACGCACACTCCCAAAGTGGTTTACATACACACAGACATTACATGACTAAACCGTGTGCAGGTGTACGCTAAGTACAAAGGCGTGGTTACAACAAGACCATATGACCTGTGAGAGGGGAGCATTCCGTGACAGTTTTTAAGCACTCTCATGTGTCTTATGAGTCAAATATGATCTTTTGTAATCAAATTAACTTGAACTTCCTAGAATTATATATTTTTAAAAAAACGTAACATATTTATGGATGTTAATGCACTATCAATGTGGAGTGCCATTATAGTGGTATCTGTTTAACTGTTTATCCTTACGACCACCCAGATAAGCCACTGAAACTGACAAAACCTTCTTAATGATAATGGATGAGAAAATTATTTTTTCAGTGCTTTCCAATTTATCAATTTGATCACCTCAGTAAAACAGTGTTATGTTGCTGATTTAAGGTCACTGATTTCCAATCTAGGCTTAATTGACATGTTTCTGAAAAGAGTATGGTGAGGCCCACACAGAGGTTGTTTATGACCAGTCTCTGAATCCCAGCTTCATTTATCCATCTCTCTAATGTGGCTCTAATTTGATGGGAATTAATAATTGACATTCCTCATGAAAAGAGGCTCATTCCACAGAGGTAGTTCTAAGTGTGACAGAGTAATTTCCTGACACACAAAACCACTACTGTGGAATCAGACCTCCTTTCAGAGATTGTGTTTTATACCCAACCTGGCTCTTATAGGAGGAGAATGTGGAGAGTCCTTTTGGCACTATACGCTGCACCATGACTGGTATCCCCAGGGATAACCGACCAGTCATCCTCACATACCACGATATTGGACTGAACCGTAAGATTCTGATCTCATAACAAACATGAATGTGAAGTATCTACTGGTCTGCTATTTGTACTGTAATATTGTGGCTTGTGGCATATAGATGATTGCTCTGGTTAAAGTCTAAAACTTAGAATACTCTTCTTTTATTGTGTTGTAATGACCCTGGTATGGATGTCTGCAGACAAATCGTGCTTCGACTCTTTCTTCCATCATGAGGACATGCGGGAAATTATGTGCCACTTTGCTGTGTGTCAACTCAGTGCTCCCGGGCAACATGAGGGTGCCAGCACCTTCCCTGCAGGGCGAGTGTGAGTGCCTCACGTGCCACAATGTTCTTTCAGGGGCTGAAAGACATGCCAAGGTTAAACCTAATCTAAAACATGACCATCACATACCATTTTTCCAGAAGGTACATTTATCAGAACCTACTCCATAGCCCTCCATCTGCCCTCAGGCCACTACTCTCTAGCAATCAGACAGGACAACTCTAGGTCACGGTGTTAGTGCCAGGGTCTGAGGGAAGAAGAGCAGAGCACAGCACCAGTCAGATCTGCCGTCTGTTCCAGGGCAGATTCTGCGTCTGCTGCTCTAGAGCGCTCCATCTGGGCAACACAGTGACAGACCCAACTAAACTAACATCTGGAGGCTCAGACTGTCAGCATGTCTAGCTAGCACAAAATTGTCATGCACTTGGATTTCTTTCATAAACGTCTTAGTGTTCACATGCTACATTGCTGGCTGTGGCTCCCAGTACATCATAGCTAGGTTTAGCAGGTTCAAATCATGGAGAATCAATGGGGTCCCTTAAAATTATAACTCACCCAGTGCAATTCTTGTTCTGTAGATTCAAATATCCCTCAATGGACCAGCTCTCCGAGACCCTCCCTATTGTGCTCAAGCATTTTAAGTGAGTGAACCAGATTAACATTTACTCTGAAATTAAACTGTCAGTCCTTGTTCTAATCTGAAACCCTCTTAAGGTTCAAAGTGAGGTACATTTTTTTTCTCTCCACAGCATCAAGAGTGTTATTGGAATGGCCGTTGGAGCAGGAGCAAACATCCTCACACGGTTCACTGTGAGTTGCAGCACCGTCTTTCTTCCCGATGTATTTTAACATATCGATCAAACCAAGATAACTCCTCAGTGACAGTCATGTTTCATAACAGTGTTGATGCTTCTAGCGTAATCCTCATTATCAACTCTCCAAAATGCTGATACTTCACTAGTACCCCTCTGCTTGCATATGTAAACATACCTTTTTCCAAGTGCAAGAACTCCAAACATGAACACTCTTAATAATTGCTCATTTAACTACAGCAGTTTGACATCTAAAGTGATTTTGCCCTGAAGGTTTGTCTCTCTTTGACTGCTCATGGATAAATGTCTTGCAGCTGAAGTACCCAGACCTGGTCGAGGGCCTTATTCTGATTAACATTAATGCTCAGGCAGAAGGCTGGGCAGACCGGGCAGCATACAAGGTATCACAGCTTCATATAATAGGATTTTTACAGACACAGAAATAATTATACATGCTGTGTTTCTCACAAATTTGTTTTGTTTTTACAAAGAAGCTGTAATTTCAATCTATATAATTATTAATTGAAATATACCTAAATGTAAGTTACTTATTCTCAATGATTACAATTTATCAGCCAAACACATTTAAAAAAAAAAAACCTGCTAAACATTCCAACAATAGCATCAACTCTGACAAGCTTGGTGGAAATTCCATAAACTCACAAGCCATGGAAAATCAGTTCTCCCATTTAGAAAAATCCTAGTCACCTTATATGTAACGCTTGGTTGCCTGAGTGTCAAAGGGCGATGGACAGGACGAACATTTAATTGAAACAAACACAGGGGAACTCACACATATTAGAAACAAACATGAAACGGTTAACAATAACCAGAAATACTTGGCGTGCCGACGCCGCTAATATCAATACGCTATCTTAACAATGATCAACGACGCTGCGCACCCTGACGTGCGTTTAAATACGCACAGACAAACGAGGCGCAGGTGTGTGCAGGCGTGGCCACAAACGAGGGTCCTCCCACTGCACGTAGCTGGCCAAACCACATGCCTCGCGGGAGGCGAGCGTTCCGTGACTTCATGATAACTATCCGATATCACAATCACAACTTTACAACATTGGCAATATTCGATTCCAACAACTAAAATCTTTACTGTACTCCACAATCAAAGGAACGGAAAAAGAGGGCTGATTATATCAACCCTCTACAATCTCTGATTATATCCGCATATTGTCTCCAGACAAACTCATCAAAAATACAAAAAAAAATTCTAATCCAAATCCGAAAATAGCCCTGCCAACCACAATGGGAAGAAGACCAAAATAATTTCTGTATGCACTAATCTATAACTTGTGCAATTATCCAGAGAATACATTACACTGATCATAAGATGTTTAAAATGGGATTCACCAACTCTGAAATCTGCTCACATTGTACACAGAATGCTTTTATCTATGATATATGGAACTGCATACACATGAAACACTTTTTGAAAGAAATGATCAAACCTGTATCTCCAGAATTATGTCTTTTAGGATACACATCAGCAATCAGTACCACAAAAGAAACCACCACTGCACTACTTACAGCTCTAATAATCACCAAGAAAACTATCCTCATGAACAGGAAATAAAAAAACACCATTACTATTACTCACTGGAAAAATTTACTAATGGATCACATATCAATGGAAACATTTCTGCTTCTGTCCAAAACAGAACCAGTTAATACAGCTCAATCTGGAATCCGGTCATTAATTTTCTACAAAAGTAATCACCCCAACAATTAAACACCACTGAAAAAGTAGGTACACTGGAGCCCAATACTATACTACCCTGTATATAACCATAACAAAACACTTTGCTCAATTTTCACAAACTCCCCCTCACACACACTCTGAATTTTCTCCCAGTATAACAGTGTTATTTAACATCTAACATACACATTGCTGTTATTATTATTAATGATAATAATAATAATTCTTTTTCTCATTCTTTTTTTCTCCTGTTCTCTCTCCTTTTTCATTCTTGTTATTTACTGTCATGTTCGCTCCTCCCTGGCATTGCGGTTTCCATGGCAACGCCTCTGTTTACTTACCTCCTGGTTTTGTTTCCTTGTGCTTCTTTGTTTTGGTTTTGTTGATTTCTGAGCCATTTGTCATAGTGTTTGTTTTGCCGGTTTGTTGGATTTCTGCCTGCATTTGGATTGCTCTCTTTGCCTGTTATCTGTCTGTTTTGTTTACTTCATTGACTGATTTCTAGATTTCGACCCTGGCTAGTGCTTTGGATTGCACCTGTGGAATTCCCTTGCTCTCTTATAAAGCTGCATTTGCCTTACTGCGAGCGATTCCATCTCAGCACCTGCTCCAAATGTTACACATGCCCTGTCTGTGGGTCTGCTCATGTTTTATATATCCTCCTTCATGAGCGACACATAAATACAAATAATAGTCCTCAGAACAGGGAGCAGTGGTGGGCACAAATGTGAAAACTAATATACAGAATATTACTCTTAGTATTCTACTGTGTCCAGGTGATTTTTCTGGCCAAGCTTATGGTGGCAATTGACCCTATATTTTCATTCTTTTGGGATCCTTACAAAAGTGTCAAGCCTCTTTTAATAAAGTACTGTATTGGATCATAGTTTGTGTACTCGAGACCCTAAAGATCAACCCACACTTTCCACAGATTTCCAGATGGGCCCTTGGTCTCCCTGATACAGTCATCTCCCACCTGTTCAGACAGGTATGAAATAACCCCCAAAATGATATATGTATTATAGAGCAGTATTTCTTAACCCAGTCCTTGGGATCCATCAGACAGCCCACATTTTCCCTCTATCCCAGCTCCCAACAACATCCTCACTCCTAAACCAAGCCATTAGGAAAATGAATGCCTGGTACAAGTGTACTGGGCTGGGTCAGAGCAAAAATGTAGGCCATTTCATATGTCCCGTGGACTGGGTCACTAACACTAATCTAGAATAATTAAAAGTTAGACACCTTATTACTAATGATAAGTGCTCCATATGAGCTATTCTGAATTTATAGTGTGTCCTATTTGTAACTCAAGAACCAGATGCCTACATTATTGTCCATCAAAAGGTCAACAATGTTTTTTTTTTTTACATAATCTTTTTATTGTATGTATCTATCTTAAGTGCCCTTGTAGACTGCACATAGAGGGAGAGATATTTAAATCTGTATTCACATCAAGGTTTGATGTTTTGTGACTGATTGAGTCTTGGACTGACTTTATGGTACCTTGGCAGGAGGAGATTAAGAAGAAGGCAGAATTTATAGGGACATTTCGTAACAACATCACAAATAGGATTAACCAGACCAACCTTCTACATTTCATGAAGTCCTACTACAGGTATCTCTGAGATCTGCATTCTATTGAACCTTCTGAGCTCTCTGTTTCTAGACCTGATTGTCATATGAACAGTTCCCAGTCTTATTAGCTTATTATTACTTTCTCAGACGAAGTAACCTGAAAATTGAGAGAACGTCTCCAGGTGGAATCACTCCTATGAAGACTCTAAAGTCAGTGATAAAATGTTTCTCTTTTATCTTTATTCCATGTTATTTTTTTGATGTAAACTGCTCCTATGCCCCACATGCCTGAAAGGTTTTGTTACTCTAGGTGTCACACTCTCCTGGTGGTAGGAGATAACTCTCCTGCGGTTGATGCTGTGGTATGTACAATTTGTTTTAAATGCAGAAGTTAAAAAACAACATCAAACCCAGCATTCAAATCAAACTTCTATCTGTACCTGGGAGCCTGCATGCGAATGTATGTGTTTTCCATCATAGGTTGAGTGCAATTCCAGAATGGATCCCACAAAAACAACCCTCCTCAAAGTTAGTGACCTTCAAATGTCATCAAAGCAATACTGAATATGATATTTAATTTTGTTTAATTTCACTCTCTTTATAGCATTGTCTCTTTTATAATATAACATTGACTCTTTAGAACATAACATCTCTCTATTACATTGTCCTTCATGTTGATCCTCATGAAGATGGCTGACTGTGGAGGCCTACCTCAGTTTGATCAGGTCTGTGGTTACCCATTAAAATAATGCTCTTGCATTCAAACTGACTGATACACTCTGTAATCTATTGTCTTGTTCTTACCTTATAGCCTGGCAAGCTGGCAGAAGCCTTGAAATATTTCATCCAAGGACTGGGCTACAGTAAGTAAATACTATAAATATGAACACACTGTCAAAAGGTCAAAATAATACATCAGAAAGCCTCTGCACAATGTAAAGCCCATAAATCCAATTTAGAACTGTACAGCACTGCCCGTGGTAGACCTAACAGGCTTCCATAGCTATGTTCAAAGCATGTAGCATGTATGCTTTATAAGTGGTGCCATTAGGGACCTAGAGCTATGTTATTTCACCTTGTCTCCCTGCATATCTCTGCCTCTGACAGTGTCCTCTGCAGGCATGACACGCCTGTCTCGTGACTGCACCTCCTTCACCACCAGCGTGGCATCCTTCTGGCCTCGGTCCTACACCATCAGGACCGAGGAGAGCACCTCCAAGAGTGTCATGGCTGAGGACGAGACCCTCCTCCCAAGTGTTCCACTAAAGGGCTGAGATGTTCTAACACAGCCTCACCCTTCTCCCCATATGCCCAGGGCTATCTCACCGTTCTCATGCTCAGTTCTGCTACATTTCAAATTTTAAAAATGCCCCAAATTAAGGGACCGTTGCTGTGTAGAGTTTGTGTGTCAGTGTCCCAGTAGACTAATTTAGTCTTGCACAAAAGGAAAAAAGAAAAAAACAATAAAAAGCTGTTTAAAGTGTTTTTAACTTATCAGGTTCAGTGTTTTATGTTTATTGGTAAGTGGTAGCTCAGTGGTTAAGGTGCTTGCCTTGTCATTGGAAGGTTGCTGGTTTAAGCCCCACCACTGCCAAGTTGCCACTGTTGGGCCCCTGAGCAACCCTCAATATTTCAAGTTGTACTCAATCATAATTGTAAGTTGCTTTGGATAAAAGCGTCAACTAAATGCCATAAATGTATTTAATAGCCATAAAAAGTTGATGTATAGTACATCAATCAATGTATAATACTTTTAGTACTTAGTCTATGAATCAATGTATAATACTTTTTAATAATGATCATATACCATTTGTATAATATTTTTATGAACAATGAAAAGGCTTTGATTTATGGGATAATTGTATAAATTGCACCAGCAGTGTGTGTTGATGGGTATTTGAGAGATGTGAACTATGGCTATCACTTCTTAAGGCTTATCACTTATTATGGTTTCATGCTTATTATGGTAGAATATTATGGATTTTTATGTTATAGGAGCTAATACTTCTTGTGGTTTACTGAAGTATGTTTAGTTATCTGTATTCTGCTGTAGCTTACCAATGACTGCAGAGGTATAGCATGCAATGCCTGCAATGTTTGTACCCATCAGGTGTGTAGCACCTTCTGCCTGAGTCTCTGTGTATCAGCAACACCTTGGTCGTGCTGCATAATGTATATGAAACAATATATGATGAAGAGAACAAGCATCACAAGTTATTTTTTTTATATTAAAACTGTTCTGTGACTATTAAGTGTAAATGAGACAGGTGGTGTGTCATTACACACGGACAATTATGTCATTTAAATAAACAGTCACATAATTATGTAGCCATTCATTTTATTCTTATCACAGTGAACAACAATAATGACAATATTCATTATCATAATTATCGTTGGTGTTGTTAATTATTTTTGTAGTACTGTTGTTTATACTTATTATTATAAAAACAAGAGATTATTGTTACAGTATGTCTGTTTCCTCATCAGTGAATTCCTTTGGCACTGCAGTTCCTGCATGCTCGCCGTCAGGACGAAATGGTCACTGCACTGTGTTACCGGCTCACACTCGGCTTTTAATGGGAAAGAGGAGTTATTCTGCTGGGACATTACGGCGGCACGCCTAACCATAGTTTTGGATCATGTATTGATTCTGACCCAATCTCGTTCTGTACTTGCACCACTCTGTGCTGATTAGTAGTTCTGCCATGCCCGTATGTGCCTGCATGACAGGCCACAAACTAGAATGCCGAATTTTGCTTTCATACTTTCATTTTCATTTTCATTTACTTTCATTTTCATATTTCAAAAGTTTTAACAGTTGATTCTGACGTGAAATAAACATTTCCATATCTCTCGGATCAAGTGAAGATTGCATAAGCTCTTTGGCTGCTCTGTGCACAAGGAACGCCAGCCTTTTGGCGAACGTAAATTAAATTTATCATCCTTTCTGTAAAAGTTCCGAATGACCTGCCAACTTTAATTCCTTCCAAGCTGTGTACCCCATGGAGCCTTAAAACGCATTACTGAAACTTTTGCTCAGTCAGGTTGCATGTTAACCGTGCACATATATAACCTGAACACATAGATGAAATATTCCTTACTGCACTTTGACCTTCTGAATCCACTTATGATCAATACTCATGTGAGCATTGATCCCTGCAGAGAATGTCATATGGCAGAGGGTCTATGGTATTATCACTGCCCTTCTCAATTCATGATCTCGCTGGGCTCAAAGAAGGGCTCCAGCTCAGCAAAGATGTCATTGGGGTTCCTGCAAGAGAGGTTGCAGAAGCAAGCATTGATCCACATGTACTTCCAAGTGAAGACTGACCCGTTGGGACACTGAAATTCCACCTCGATGGTCTTTGACTTGTACGGAATGCAGCAGCGTTCATCAGAACACACACCGCAGTATTTGGGCCAGTATGGTTTCTTACTGACACAGCCGGAGATGGTGAAGTTCTGGAACTCCTGCTCACGGTAGATGTTCAGGCACTTTTTTCCTGGCTTGGGGATACAGTATCCATGAGAGTAAATGTCAGTAATCGTACTTATGGGTAAGCTAACAAATTAACAAATGGAATAATGAAAGATATCTTTACCCGAAAGTATTTGGTGATGTCCACCTCACAGGGGCGAATGTTGCACATTCGGGTTTCTTTCTCCATCTCACACTGGGTGTTTTCATTGGAAATTCGCATAGATACACCCCGCCCACAGGTCTTCGAGCAGGGGCTCCAAGGGGTAGTCTGGGCAATGCAGTTTTTGTGCCAGATCTCATTGGTGCTTAGAGCCACTGAGTAATGCATGAAAAATGTTAGCTATTTTTGTTTTTATTTTAGGTATCCTCTTTATTTATTTTACCAGAAAGTCAATTTAAGATCTGCAATCCTCTACAGCAACAGAGACCTTGTACTCACTTGTAAACACATTTTGTAACCACAAAGAGAAAGAGGGCTTGATGTCTAAAACAAGCCCGTGTTAGCATCTAAATCACAATATCACTTCGTTCCATCCCAGACTTATTCAAACTGCTGTTTGCTATTATTTATAATCTTGCAATAATCTTTGATTAAACCAATAGGTTTATGGCTAACAAGTTCACCAGTCTTCCTCATCAGGCTTCAACACTTTGCAATGGCGTGATCATTTCAGCCTTCAATGAAAACCATACCCTTTTTGAAAATATTAAACTCATAGTACAGTCATGCATGTTAAAACCTTGCTATGACTTTTTCGTAACTTGTTTTGTCAGGTTTTTTTTGGGTTTTTTTTTAATTTGCTAAATAAAATCAATAAAAACATCTGAATGTACTACAGCAATTTTAATAAGGTCTTATTTGAAAAACTCCTTTACCTCAAGGCATGGTGAGTGTATATATATTGCACACTTTATACACAAAGCAATTGCAAGTGCTATACAAATAAAAAAGCATGACCTACACGAGCATCAGAGTTGTCCTTACCCTCGGGAGCATGCCTGGGCCTGGTCTTGCGTGGTTTTTGAAACTCGTCGCAGATCCACTGCTCACAGCAGCGGCCTGGAATTCTCACCTTCTTGGCTGACTGGCACCAAACCCGGGGTGGCGGGGCGTCGGTGCACAGCGACACGCACCCAATTGCCCCATTCACACACAGGCAGCGGTACTTACAGCTGGGCTGGAAACTCTGGCCGTTTCGGTAAATCACACCATCATATTCACAGCCTGTCCCCATCAGATCTGAAGCACAAGAGCATGCATAGAACAGCGCTGACTTCATCAGTCAATGGACCGTGCAAGACTATGTAGGAGTTTCATGCAGGAGGAGAGTGTGTGAGAATGGGAAGGGCTTGAAAATGAAGATGCATAGACATGTGCAGGACATGCGCATTACCACCTCTGTACTGAGCACTCCATAGCCTCACCTTGGATACAAGTTTGCTATGTGTAATCAACTGGTTTACCGAGCTACAGCATTAACACCACAGACAGGTGACGTGAATGTCATGGGCAAAAATGGGCAAGCGCATGGATCTGAGCGATTTCGACAAGGGCAAAATTGTGATGGGTAGACGACTTGATCATTTCCAAAAGGATAGGTTTTGTGGGGTGTTCCACAATGCAGTTTCAGTACGCAGTAGTTAGTACCTCTCAAAAAAGTCCACGGAAGGACCACTGGTGAATTGGCAACAGGGTCATGGGTGCCCAAGACTCGCTGATATGTGCGGGGACTGAAGCCTAGTCCATCTGGTCTGATCCCTCAGAAAAGCTACTGCAGTACAACTTGCTGAAAATGTTCATTCTCACTGTGGTGTAAGTGACACTGTGCATCGCATCTTACTGTGTAGCCACAGACCACTCAGGCTGACCATGCTTATCCCTGTCTACCACCAAATACAACGGGAACGAGAGCATCGGAACTGAACCACGGAACAATGGAAGAAAGTGGCCTGGTTTGATGAACCACATCATCTAGATGTGGAGGGCCACATTGCGTGTGTCGCTTACCAAGGGAAGAGATGGCACCAGGATGCGCTATGGGAAGAAGACAATCGGGCAGAGGCAGTATGATGCTCTGGGCACTGTTCTGCTGGGAAACCTTGGGTCCTGGTATTCATGTGAATGTCACTTTAACCCATACTACCTACCCAAACATTGTTACATACCAAGTACACCTCTTCATGGCAACAATATTCCCTAATGGCAGTGGCCTTTTTCAGCAGGGTAATACACCCTGCCACAGTGCAAAAAATGCTCTGGAATTGCGGAACATGACAGACTTGGCTTCCAAATTCAACATATCTTAATCCAGTCAAGTATCTGTGGGATATGGTGGAAAGACAAGTCTGATACATGGAGGCTCCAGTTCGCAACTAACAGTACTTTAAAGGATCTGTTGCTAACATCTTGGTGCCATAGCCCACAGGACACCTTCAGCGGTCTTGCGGAGTCCACACCTTGTCAGATCAGCTGTTTTGATGGCACAAGGTGGACCTATGCAATATTAGGCAGGTAGTTTTAATGTTATGTCTGCCCATGTGGCAGACAGACAGACAGATGAGGTAATAGAGAACGACCTCTGTTTCTCTGGGAAGCTTTTGTACTTCACTGCAATTTAGAATACCTCTACATCTTTTATTACAGTAGACCAGGCCTTGAGGGCTCCTGAGAGCTGTCACAACAACAGTGGGTATTAAAAGAGCTGGACTTTTAAGGTTTGATTTTTATTAAATTGCCAGTCTACTTTCAAGAAGTCTCTTTTTTTTAATTACAAACTATACAAACACACAGATTAAAGAAACAAGGGTGAAAATTCTGTCTTATAAGTTTCAAGCATCTGCAAATTCCTTGAATGACATTAGTTTTATTAACAGGGATATGTGAATGTCAAAATCTGAAAAACAGTGGAGCCCAGTTATGTAAACCCAAGCACTGTGATTTAAATTTTTAAAACTTTTCAAATGAAAATGAAATGATGGGCCCCTGAACTTCTTCAAACAGAATAGTGTCATCTTAATGTACATGTCTGATCATATATAAAAGTAGCAAAAACTTGTAAAGGCCTATATTACGGGATGTGTTTAGGTAAGATATTTGTAGCCTGATATAAAAGCAATCGATTAGCACATGGAATCACTTACATGCACACACTCCTTTTTCGTATCTAGGCTTGTCAGCGCTGTAGTCACAGTACAATCCCTTATGGTAGTCACAGGTGTCTCTTTCGTTGCAGGTTGCACCCATCTGTTTTGCACATACCTTGCAGCAGTCACAGCCGTCTGTAAGTAGACTGACCCCCGGAGCGCACACGGGGGCGCTCTTGGGACACTTGCACGGCCATTTACAGTACTGTGTCCTGTTGACGGGGTGTAAATCTGTGGTCACAACGGGCATGTCGGTGGAGTTTTGGGACACGATCTTTGTAAAAGGAAGAAAGAAAAGGTTAAAAACAATATTCTTTAACATCAACGTGATCCAGCACAGGACATCAATGAAATAGTTTTCAAATCGTAGTTCATTTGATAATTTAATTAATTTAGTAATTAAGAAATTAACTAATTCAGCGTCATATTCTGAGGCGCAGATAATTTTGCACCCTTCAGCAAATAATAAGATTACATTGGAATTAGCCTATGGCTTTGCACGTCCAAATAACCAGTCTTTTAGGCAGCACTTCAAATCTGTCAATATATAGGCTGCTGTAGTAGTTAAAGATGTGGATTCAATTTCACAGGCCAAATAATGGAAACTATATTCTGTGCCTGCGGCTCCTGTAGCACTTCACCAGGATGATTAAAACTTTTTTTTCATGTGCTAATGACCATGTTCCCATTAATGCACCAAAAAAGGTGCCCAACAGCATAACGCGTAAAGTTAATATTCTCCATGTGAAAACCTCATGCCTTGTGCCAGTACGATACTGAATGAGGTTATAAATGTACATATATACATAATGTATATATCACTTTACGATACAATCGCTCACCTGATAAAGACCACTGGCTAACAGCAGTATCCACAGAAACCACCTCATCACTAATATTCTGTGTGACACACATTGAGACAAAATTATTCTCCGTTATAGTCAAAATCCATTTCACTCCGTCTGGCAAAGTCTTTTCGAGACATCGGTGAGCCGCTCACTGCCACATTAGCAACTGTCTCTGTCAACGTTGCTGGCGTCGATGTTGACGTCAGCGTTTCGACCCAGGTGGTTTGGCTCCGTTTATCCTCAGCCCGTAAGTTCTGCGAGACGTACGGAGCATCTGCTTCCCTCATGTCAACCATCTTACTCAGGTAGACTCTGATTGCCCACACAGCGATACATATTATGTGTGTGCTGGACTCCACGTTAGCGATTATAGACTATATTGCAATTGTCTGTAGCAGTGGCGGGAATGTAGCTAGAGTTGAAAACACACTGGTTATAAAAGTACAAAACAGAGTAAAATAACACAACCAAATAGGATCAAGAACAGTAATATTTTATACACGTAAAAGACGAAATGACAGAATTAAATAAATACGATATTAATTAGTGCGCTTTAAGATGTGAAGATGTCCAGCCTTAGAATGTCACACGGGTTTTTTAAGTAATTCCAGAACAAGGCGCCATGATATTTATAAGCAGACTCACCACTTTTCAAACACATTTCTCGGATGACTAGCAGTTTCCTTTATGATAATGAACTGCGAGACGAGCATAATCGTTTTGTTAAGATAAAAGGCACAAGGCTACCAAAACTCTTAAAAACAATTCTATAAGGTATGGCTAGCCATAGATGATGTTTGCCTGGCAGTGTAATGTGATGCCTCGTTCTTTATATGTGAGGAATTTGGCACATGAATTCTAAATGAATTACTGATGGTGCCCATGAGTAGGTAGATAGGAAAGTGCCGAAATGTTTTGGGCATCTACTGGCTAATGTAATTTATAGGCTACAGTTTAACAATAACTTGATAGACTAGGTAGATAGGCATCAGGTGGTAATGACAGGCATACAGTGCCTTGCAAAAGTATTCAATCCCCTTAAAAGTTATCATATGCATGTGGATTACAAGTGACAAACATATTGTTCCAGCCCATACTTTTACTGAAAAGCAATATTCTCTTAACACAAAATTTTAAGTGAAAAACCATTAGTTGTCATCAGAAAAAAACAGGAAAAAATGCTGTTTGCGTAAGTGTCCGATTTCTTCAGACCACTACTTCGTATAAACACGTTTTACTGCAGTGAGAGTTTTAAGTCTACTGGAGACAGTTGCTACCAGCTTTGCACACTGTTTAGAAATGATTTTCACACATTGGTCCTGGCAGATTTGTTGTTTCATGTTGGTTGGATGCCATTTGTTGACTACAATTTTCAGATAGCATCGAAAGTTCTTGACTGGACTGAGATGTAGACTTTGATTTAACCATTGGAGAGCATCCATCTTAAACAACATTCTAGCTGGATCACACAGATGTTTTCTGTCAAACTTGCGTTTGATGTGTTTTTTCTTTAATAATGGCTTCTTTCAAGCCACCAAACATATTAGCCAGTTATGAGCAGTGCTCAGCAAATGATACTGTAGCATAGTCCTCCTTCAGACTAGTCTCAGCCTGTAGCTCCTTCAAAATCTTTGACTGCCTTTCTGTTGAATCCTTCATAAGTCTCTTTCTCGCTTTGAGTTTCTCACTTTGAGGGTTGACCTTGTTGAGGCAGTTCTTAAGTGATATGATACAGCATCCATTTCCTTTTTCCTTCAAAACATGTAAATAATGAATGACCTAGAATCGACCCTTGTGGAAATCTACACGATGCTTGGATGTCTGACTACAACATAGTAGTCAGAACTACTTAATTATGAAACGTCTGACATTGTGCTAGAGAAGTCTACCCAGTTCTGCAACTGATCAAGTAAAATCTCGTAGTTTACTGTATCAAAACAGGATTGATGTCTAGGAGATGTCTGTAGGAAATTTCTCCGTAGGGATCCTCCATGCCTTCAGTTACTTTAAGTGATCAATGTGCATGTCTTTGGAATGAGGGGCTATGGAGATTAGTTTGGATGGAGGCGCTGACAATAAAAGAAGGGGTGGTCTCCTTTGGTGGCTATGACTGGCAGAAGTTTACAAGAACCTTAACATTGATTGCAGCAGTTCTGAAACTTTGAGAAGTACTGTTTTGATGATATTCAAGACCTGAGAACCAGATTGGAAAGTATAATTATTTGTGTTGAGACAGCCATTTAACTGAATTGAAAATACCATTTTAATAATTTTGCCAAATAATGTAATGTTGGGGATACATTCCATTTCTTGGCAAATTAGATAAATAAAAATACATTGTGACTTTTAAGGCAGAAGGTCATATAGCAAGTGTATTACTGTAATGTACAATATAGATAAAAGTATTTGGACACCTACGTGAGCTTTTATGACGTCCTATTCTAAATCTATAGGGATTAATACGGATTTGCTCCAACCTTTGCAGCTTCAACAGCTTCCACTCTTCTGGGAAGGCTTTCCACACAATTTTGGAATTTATTCTGTGAGAATTTTTGCCCATTCATCCAGATGAGCATCTGTGAGGTCAGACACTGATGTTGGACGAGAGGGCCTGCCTCACAATCTCCTTTCTAGTTTATCCCAAAGACGTTTGATGGGGTTGAGGTCAGGGCTGTGTGCTGACAGTCAAGTTCTTCCACACCAAATTCACCCATCCATGTCTTTATGGACCTTGCTTTGTATATTGGAGCACAGTCATGCTGGAACAGAATAGGGCCTTCCCCACACTCTTCCCACAATGTTGGAATGTTGTCCAAATGTTGTCCAAAATGTCTTGGTATGCTGAAGTATTATGATTTCCCTTCACTCTGAAAAACAACCCTATAACGTTATCCCTTCTCCACCTAACTTTACAGTTGCCACAATGCAGACAGGCAGGTAACGTTCTCCTGGCATTCGCCAAACCCAGACTCATCCATCAGACTGCCAGACAGAGAAGCATGATTCATCATTCCACATCACACATTTCCATTGCTCCAGAGTCCAATGTTAGCATGCTTTACACCATTCCATCGAACACTTGGCATTGTGCTTGGTGATGTAAGGCTTGCATGCAGATGCTCAGCCATGGAAATCCATGCCACGAAGCTCCTGGAACACAGTTTTTGTGCTGACATTAATGCCAGAGGACATTTGGAAGTCTGCAGTTACTGAGTCAGCAGAGCATTGGTGACTTCAATGCACTATGCACCTCAGCACACGGCAACCACACTCTGTAACTTTACGTGCTCTGCCACTTTCCTACACACTTTTACTTTTCAATAATACGACTCCCAATAGATTGTGGAATATGTAGGAGGGAAGAAATTTCACAAACTGACTTGTTGCAACAGTGGCATCCCATTGAAGTACCATGCTGGAATTCACTGAGCTTTTTAGAAAGACCCATTCTTTCAAAAACGTTTGTAAAGGCAGACTACATGGCTAGGTGCTTGATTTTATACACACCAGTTCGAAGAGGTGTCCCAAAAATTTTGTAGGTGTGTTGTTGTTGTTGTTGTTGTTATTATTATTATTATTATTATTATTATTATCAGTAGTAGTAAATTAGCAAATTATTAATTCATCCAAATATCATATTTTTTTATTTGATTAATCAATATAGTTATCAGTAATAATTTAGTAGCACCCATCTATTGGTTTCATCATTTACATACAGGATGTGGTGCTCCAGGATTAGAGGGATTGTAGAAGCTCAGAAACATTATTATAATCTTGGTTTATTCACCATTCAATAACTGTTTTCTGTGGAAGAGAAAATTCTTGCCTTATTGCAGATTGAGACTTTATCTAAAATAATTAACAAAGACACTGATTTTAAAGTTATTTAGATCGATTAATCAATGAATGGAGGGAACATTTTCCCATTCAGTAGGAAATACATCTGTTGAAAATCTTTAGAAGTTGAAGTATCTTGGAGCCAGCTAGCATGTCTGATCTTGGGCTGAAAAAACATTTGACAAGAGAACTTCTTCCAAGCTACAATTTTTCTATTTTCATAAAACTACATGATCAAAGTACAATGAGAAGAAAACTGTATTCTGAATGATCATCTTTTCTTTCTTAGTTAGTTACATAGTTAGTGTACAGTGTGTGCTATATAATTTGATATTACTTTGGTAAGTATTCATGGATATTTTATATTCTAATGAGGGATACAGTTATCTTTCTCTTTTTCTTGGAGGCAAATGATGGAATTTACGCTGCCCAAGTTAAAATGTTAAATCCACATATTACATGATATGAAAAATAGTCTGGTTTTGGTCTGGTTTATACAGGACAGAAGACAGCATCCAGCTGGCTGGAACAGAACAGCCAAAGACACACAATGTCTATGAACATGGTGATGAGTCTTGGAATACATTTATTTCAGCAGCTCTGGATCTGGGTGAGACATCTGGAAACTTTCACTACTACAACAGTCCTGCTGCTTTATTGCCATGCTTATCCCTCCACCCAACCCTAATTAACATGTTAAAACAAAGACTGTGTCAGACCATTTTACTGTTCACCATGGGTGTCATGATCTGGAATACCTACAGCAATTATTGTTAACTGCAATCAGTTTTCTTTGTGCAATTAATAGTTTGTAGTTGGCAAAAAGACTGTGATATACAGCAGTGAAAGGAGAGATGAGGAACTTTTTTGTTTTCAATATGCAGTTATATAGTTTAATTCCTGCATCCAGAGATGAATCATTAGAGCAATAATATATTGACAGAAAAACATAAATTATGTTTTGGCAGCTGAAACTGAAATGGTCTTGGATTAACAATTAGTCATTGTTGGCAGTTTAATTGTAAGCATCCTTCTCAGACTTGGGTGGCCTCTGTGAGACTGAAGCGCTGAAGTCAGACGAAGGCACTGGCTCTGCTGCTGGATTCTGCGAAGTTTCCAATTCTCCCACAGAATTTTTGCACAAGTGTTTGCCTGAAACACAAGAGAGCAGAATAAACAGTTTAAGTAACTGAAAATGTGCAAGTGAGGATATATTCATTTCTCGAATCATAGCCAAAACAACAATACCACTACCTCCAACAAAACCTAAGCACAATATTCAGACCATCAAGCAGAACATTAAGACCAAAGGAACTGTTTTACTTGCATATGACTTGATGACACCTGTACTTATTTTCTGGGAACCCCCCTCACTCCTCAAGCTCACAAACAGTGAAGTGTTACTGACCGGTAGAGAAGCTCAGAGCTGGCACATACTGGGACCAAAAAGAGCAGTGGGATGCCTGTAGGCCATTGCGGTTTCTGAGGGCAGGGGACAGCTCCTTATAGTTCTGCCCACTTGGGTGGGGCAGAAACTGAGGCCATGGAGGCAAAACCTCACCGAAGGACGCTGTAGAGCCAGAGAGAGGCAAATTGGGGTTTCTGAATGGAAAATGAGAAGGGACAGAAGTGAGTGTGAGAAAAGCAACACAAACACATATAGGTGCACACAACCTGGTTGTCTTACAGCATACAAATGAGTGATATGCTAACTACCCAGACTTGATGAAGCTGGCCGTGTAGGTCATGATCTGCAAAGAGAGAGTTCTCTCTGTGGAAGTGAAGAGGCCTCGCATTTCGGGTACATGTGGCACTCCAAACACATACTGCACATCCAGAGGCATCGACAAATCAGTGCTGGAACAGGGGAAAAAGAGTCAAATATATCAGATTGGATGTCCAGTTCCATTTAGTCTTTAATTTAATCTTCAGGTGCAATCTGATTATCATGAAGGTTTAGTAATATTTGTGATTTAGCTTGCGCTTTCTATATTAGAATGATGGTGGTTTACGTATGTTAGAAATCAGGCTGTAGCTCCTTGAAATTTCAAGCATTCTTTATATTATTATTATTATATGGTGTATTATTATATTATTATATTATTCTTTATTTTTACATCTTCATTTATAAAACTGAAAATGAGTCAAATTCCGAGGATGCACAAGATGAAAGATAAGTTCATATAGATGACAATTCTGTGAACGTCAGTTGAATGAATGCACTGGATTTTTGTACCCTAAATAATTCATGTCAGCTTTCATTCTTGCTCCCATGACAGGGAGGGCACTGCAAAGACATCTAAGTGCATCTAAGTGGGTATACCAGGGCCTAAATGTCATGGTACGGCCCCTTCCCCCCCTCAAACGTCTCCCGTGTGTGTGTATGTGTGTGTGTTCGTCTGTAATGCCACGCCCTCTCGTGTTTCTCACCTGGTCCTTGTTGTGTGTCATTGTCATGCGTGTATAAAAGTCTCCTCTCTTATCCTGGATGTCGGTGTTTGAAACCATAGCCTGCGTGCTACGTCTTATTAAGTGTATTAATAAAAGTCTGTTTCAACGTGCCTCATCCCCGCATCCTGCTTAAGCCTTCATACGTTACACTAACGGCTGAGTGTATGAGCAACTGAAGGGACCCCGGGTTGAATTATCTAATAGTAATGTCTTACTCCTTAGGGTACGTTCACTCAATATGTATGACATATGCGCATATACAAAACATCTAGACAGCACTTATGGTCACTGTACAAGAGTGCACAATACATGTTACCATGAGTCAGCTAACCTCTGAGCACAGCATGGTCTGATCTGTAAAAGGCGTGAAAATGGCACCAGTCAATACCTGGTGTGTGTCATGTCTCCAGGCAAGTGGTACATGTAAACACTGGAGCGGGTGTTGGAGGCCCAGAAGCTGGCCATGCTCACAGAGGGGCAGGTGATGAAGAAATCTCTGCAGCAGGAAAAAAACCCATGAGTAAGACCACTTGATCTATGTTGCTTCCAGTGATGAAGCCATATCAAATAAATTCTTCTCAGTATTACATGATAATACTGAAGTGACCCAGCTGCTGAGTTTCTTTTCCTGCTATGCCAAAACTTGACACATTTCCCTTAGATCATTGTTACTAACAAAGATAAAGAGCAACAAAACAGATGGAATTTTCATTCCCCATCTGCTGATTATGAAACGCGTTCATCCAGCACTACTGATGATGACCATTTTCCATGATTTTACTCCTTTCTTTTCTTTTTTTAAATGTTTTTATTTATGGAAGATCCGAGGAGAGCAAGACACAGAGACTCAGGAATGGCTCAGCACCCTGGATTAAGCCAGACTGCAGACTACATGCGATGTCCTCTTTTCTTGCCCTAGGCCTTATGCGATCATGTAACTGAAAGGAGAGACAGTGCCTCCCCTCCTCTTCCTAACTCTCTTTAGGTGGTAAGGTCAACATTCCTGTGTTCTAGAGAAAATATGCAAGTGCACCTTAAACCCCTAAAAGTCTGCTCATCCATATGCCACATTATGTAATAGTTTCCAAGGCTCTAATTCTTTCAATAACATTCCTTCGGTTCCTCCCCAGCACTCTTGACTCCCATTGGCGTCTTTGGTCTAATGCACTCCTCTGAAGAATGCCATATATTTACACAGAGTGACTTAAAATGGGTCTACAGTTACCAGAGCCAAGACTGTCCATGCTGTCTTATGTTTAAGACTAAACATGGATTTCAGTCTAATCCTGTTACACCAACACATCTAAGAAACCCTAAATAAAGAATTTCCTTTAAAACAGCTCTACAGCATGTTTAACTAGACTAGGTTTAACTAGGTGTGGGCAACATTTCACAGAAGTTATAGAGGATACAGGTAAATTCCCAGTTCCATTTACTAATACGACGCACACAGAAGGCATCCAGCTTACAGTTTCTTGGGTCAGACACACATGAATCCAAACAAGGTTTAAGGCTGCATTTAGGCTCTGTCAAACACACAGTCTGGGGCAAAGTCACAGTGGTTCTTTATGTGAGTCTATTACAGGGGTGCAATCATGATTGCATGCATATAGCACCTGTAGGAAAGCAGCACAGAGACTCCTGAGTACATGTGCACTCTGGTGGTGACTATGCTGCAGAGGAAGCTGCATGTTGGCAGGCGTATTGCATGTGTGTCAGATGCTGTCCATGCTATATCTGACAGTAGTCATTACTTGGGCAGGGTAAGGCACTTGACTCTCCCTCCATTCTTTCTCTCCACTCCCTCTAATTCTCTCTCTCTCTCTCTCTCTCTCTCTCACTTTCTCTCTCTCTCTCTCTCTCTCCCCTTCTCTTTCTCTCCTTCACTAAACAGCATTTAGGCCACTGAATCAAAGTGGTCATTCGTTGTACCTAAAAGTTATGCAAATAATTTTTTTTTTGGTAGCAATCGGGAAGCAATCAATATACCAATATTCTATGAGACAGAGCAATCCAAATGACAAAAAGCAAATCTGCCGGATTCGGTTTCCAGAGAGCGAAAGCTCAACACACTGAGCACTAAGAACATGCTGTTCCACACATTATTTGAGCATTTCTATCCTGCAATCTGTAAATAATCCTGACTTGTGCACAAACACACAGAGACAAAGAGAACCACAGACAGACACATACGTCTTTGAGCCTTCTCAGCTCTGGGTCTGACTCTTTTTCACTGCATTGGCAGCAGCTTCATCCATTCAAATGCTGATCATTATGAGTGCAAAAATGATCTCAGGTCAGTACAAAAAATGTCACCTATTTTTCATGCTCTGTAACCACCATCTATTTCAGCAAAGTTCAGCTGTGCTACTTCCTTCTTCTTGCCCACAAAACTACACCCTTCTTATTATAAGTCTATGGTGACTGTCCTACTTTTTTGACTGCTCTATTTTTTTGGCTTTTTTACTGCTCTATTTTAAAGGGAGGCAAGCATACACATATTTGACTGCTTTGTGCCCATAACACAAACCTATTTTTACTTAATTCTTTAGCATGTTTCACCACTAAACAAACTCGACTGTGTCCTTGTAAAATAAAATGGCCATGTCTCTCTTCAGAGGCTACTAAGAATACCAGAGAGATTAAAGCAGTTGGTAGTTTAACTGCATGGCAGTAATTGACTGCAAATTAAAAATTCAAGCTAAGAGTAAGCACTGGGATGAACTGTGTTGCACTGAAGATTCAGGAAGGACTATTTACACACTGAACTTCTGAACATCACCGTGGATGAGAGCAGAAGGCTGGAGCAGCTGGCCATCTTTGGGTTAATAAAATGATGGCGACTGCTCTTACCTTGTAGCATTCTCTAGAGCCCGGGAGAAGACATTGTAGCCAGCGGGGGTCGGAGAGTGGTGCAGGGAGTAAAACCATGTGGCTGCTTCCTTGACAAACACATTGGCATCGTCTCCACCGAGGGAATTAGACAGGGCTTCATAGAAAGCGGTTTTACTGTCTGCTCTTCCCTGAAGCTGCTCAAAGTTCTATTTCAATAACCGCAAAAAAAACCCAAAAACAACAACAGAGGCCACTTCTCAGAATCACAAGAAAGCATAGTGAGATATAAGTGACAAGGATGATGATGGGGTCAGCTCATCCTCGGCGTTAGAGCCAGGGGATCTACTGGGGGCTTAAAGCCATGCTGGACCTTGATGTTCTTGGCTCTGCTGATCAGACCATCCTCTGCCGAAGAGCCGAGAAACAGGGGTGCTGAGAGGAAGTGACCAGAGCGTAGGGCTGTGGAGGGCTCTTCCTCAACCACCACGCCATCCACCACTGGAGCCCAGGCCTCCAGGGGACCACTCACTGCCAGCAACTGCACACAAACACACAATCACATAAGTGGTTCACCGTCAACACATCATTTGAAAAGAAAAAAAAAAAATTTTCCACTGTTAAGGAGGTACTAAGGCTGTAAGGGGCCCTTTTGGGCTATTTTTTCAATCTGGCATGGCAGATGAATGACGCACTGATTTACTCAAGCACAGCTCCATAGTCAGAGTGCAAGTCACAGGGGAGCCACCTTGGTCTGAGCAGCGTTGATGTTCTCAGCTGGCTTCTCTCTCAGGCAGGTTAGTAGCTGCGTGGGCTCCGAGGCTGAGCAGCCCAGCTCTCTGCCCAGAGACAAAGCCTGCTCCCGGGCCTTCTGCCTGCGCATCACTGCTGCTGGAGAGAACACTGACCCACCCTGAAAGAAGCCATGCAGGGTCTCATCAACCAGTGTTCCAAATGCCATCCTCAAAACCTTGCCTTAGCTTTCTTATATTAACCTCTGGTGCTCTATTTCCACTACATCTTCCTTATCAAGAGCATCGTTTCCTGGTTTAATCCAATAATACAAGGCACCACGAGATTACTTTAAAACAGAGTATTTTGAGGAACAAGACAAATAACTTTTAGAAACCTATTTAAGACTGAATTAAGTTAAATCACCATAGTATCACTATATTATCCAACATAATACCACCATGTGTCAAGAAGATTTATATCTCAACATATGTTATTCTTGACACAGAACAGTGTAAAAGGCATGCTATAATGAAATCATACTACAATAACAAAAATATTTTAAAAGGTTACATAATTACCACCACAATGCGGTGGTTTATGCTGTTTGTGATATTTGTATATACTCACTACCAGCTATTAACAGGCATACTGATGTGCTAAAGTGCGCTGAACTCATTTGCATGCTGTAGACAGCTTTATCAGCACTTCCTATTTTGCTTGCTTCTGGAGCGGAAAATGTGGTAAGAAAGACCAGCTTCCCTATTCTGACAGGCTACGTTCAACATCAGCTCTTCCCTACAGCAAGTTTTAAAAATGAAATAAATAAAAAAAACAATCAGCCAGAAGAGGTGAGAGTTCCCAGAGGCCACTGACACACTGGCTGAGACGTGGCCTGGATGGAGAGAATCCAGTGAGCGCTTTCTTAATTTGGGACGTTTCGAGTAGGACCCAGTAATGGGGAATACACAGGCAAGTCAGCAGTCTCAAGAGGACTTCATACAAACTACTACCAGTGACGACCTGACATCAAGAGGTAAGACGTTCACTGACAAACACACCAGGCACTGATAAATAGAATTTACATGTGTGCAGTTTTTTTTCCTTGTTCTCGTCTTTCACTTGTATTTGCCATTATAACGATAACTGCAGTACGGAGGGGACATACATGATTTATCTTGACGTGTGTCAAATATAGCTGCACTTGTGTACGATGTATTGGAAATATTTATAATTGTTGAGTATAATTAGAAAACTGTATAATAAATAATAAATTGGCAAATAAACCAATGACACACATTACAGTATAAACAACCAAGTAAAAAGTGAAAGCGCACCAATAAGTATCAATGAATTCACTGCAGATGTCCTCTAAAAAAGGCTACCTGCACTATCAAATAAATCTAATACAAGGTACCCATAACAAAATTACATGAAATCTGAGAGAAGAAAAATGCGAGCCTCTGAAACCCGAACTGATGAAAAAAAGAATAGCTGATCTGATTAAGGACCCCCTATGAGGGGGTGTCTGCCAGGTCTTTACTCTCTGCTCCTTTAACTATGGTCTGTTTAGCTCTATACAGGAGCAATCACCCTGAAACTAAATCTGAAGGTCATGTGTTAGATAACTTTAATAAAGGTATTTAAACCAACGAAAAGAGTTTAAAAGATTGCTCAAAATAAGTACTTGCTCTTTTGGATGACATCAGAGGACATCGCTACATCAGGTGGAACAAGCCAAGCTAAGTTATGCTTGGTTTTATTAATTCACATTACTTGTATTCTTATCAAAAATTATAAATATGATTTACTGTTAATATATTTTACATCGCAACATTTTTAAAGAACATTGTGCCAAATTCCTCATTTGTTTCAACTCTGATCTTCCTGGTGTTTCAGTGAGTGAGAAGGAGGCAGCAGTGGTGCTAAGCGACTACCCTCCCTCTGAGATGTGTGAGCCCATATTCAGGAGAGGAGATTGGCTGAGACTCCTCTCAGAGTGAGTTTTAGCCTTTCAATCTGAGCGACGACCCTCCCTCTGAAGAGTGTGAGCCCATATTCAGGAGAGGAGACTGTTTGAAGAGCTATGCTTTAAGCAGATCTATATTTTCTAAGTCGTGCTTTTGCCCCACAACACTCCATTTTACTACATGCTTTTTTTTTGTATGTTGTCAGCAAAAAGCAAAGGATTATTATACTTTTTATAACTAGGTTGTGTTTCTATAATCTTTTATGGTATAACAGAATGTTCCAGACAGAATAATCTAACAAGTGAGGCTGTGTTATTGTTTCGAGTCCTCATTTCTCATTCTACTACTTGCTTTTATTGTTTACTATGTTATTCTTGTCAACACAGGACGTGCTGATGTAGACTAAATAGGCAGAGTGCATTTTACGAAAGTCCACACCCTGTAATGGAACATTCTGTCAGTGCACAAGAGAGAAGCTTATGATTTTTGTAGCATAAACTGCTTATTTAAAAAACATATCTTGACCACCACTTTTATAGTCATTATATTACTGGTGTGCTGGAATTTCACTGCCTTTAGTAACTGCCTAAAGCTGCAAAACTATTCAGGACAGGTTGAGTCTTGAATTCCAAAGAAATAGGAAGTGAAATGTGTAACCACCTAATATTTACAGTTTAACTTTTGTCACTTTAATTAGAAAGGAAACCAAGTACTACTTATCAGCCAAAGATTGCTCCATTCTGCAAAATAACTGCATAAGTCCATATATCAGGGTAGTAGAAAGGACTGAAAGTTTAAAACAAATCACTGCACATTTGTTCCACTGCAAAGATTCCAGTGGTCGATAAGAACATCACAGAACACTCTTCCAGAGCAAATGAGATACACAGTATGATCACAGCATTTGATTACTAATAGAACTTCATTTTTAGATGCTCCTCAATAAACATGTGATGAGAGGAGCTGCTACCATTTATGCCATGGGTTAATTTTATTTGACTGATTATTGACTAATATAGAAAGTGAGCGTGCTGTTCCAGCTCCATGGGCTAGTATTTAAGTATATAGAATAAGATACATATGTTCGGATTACATTCCCAACCATAGAATGTCATTCTAGCCTTATTCAAAATAGTAGAGGAAGCAGCAGAATGTCTTGCACTAACTAATAGTGATCTACAGAGGTGTCCTCTTTGTAATAATCTAATGTACATGTCACATATATTACATAAGCATCTATCTGGAAATTGCACATGAGATTATGCTCATTTTTTCTCCCAGCGAGGGCTACTGGTGGAAAGTATACTCTGTCCAGACCCACAAGGAGAACTACATCCCAAGATGCTATGCAGCTAAGGTTTACCACGGGTGAGTGAGAAAAAGCAAGGCTAAAACAGCCATGTTATCGGTAAAACAACGTAGGGTAAAAATCTAAGCGCTAACTCCTACTCCCGGCCCCTTGTTTACAGGTGGTTGTTCGAGGGTGTCGCAAGGCAAAAAGCTGAAGAGTTGCTCTGGCTACCTGGGAACAGAGTAGGCTCATTCTTGATCAGAGAGAGCACAGGAGGTGAGGAGGCCGTTCCTGTGAGACTGTGCCCAGGGAAAATTGCTATGAACTCTTAAGTGTGCGGGCTAATTTGGTGAGAAGCTGACATAGTAGCTTCTCACCAAATTAGCCCGCACACTTAAGAGTTTGGTATGGATTTCGGACCCGCAGGTACCTACAGCTTGTCCGTGCGCCACAGGGCTATACTGCATTACCGGATATTTCGCATGCCAAACAACTGGTACTTCATCTCGCCACGTCTCACCTTCCAGTGCCTCGAGGACCTTGTCAACCACTACTCTGGTAACATCGATCATATAACAAAACCCTTAGGAGGTTGAATGTAGTTATTTCTTTTAGTCCACATTTTGGAGGTTATCCATCGGATCGCCGGCATGGTCGTTATCGTTTGCAAGCCGCGGCCAACCAACTTTGCTCTGGCACACAGATATAGCTGATGGGCTGTGCTGCGTTCTCACTGGACCCTGCCTGGCTGCCAGTGGTCTGACCCAGAGCCAGCCTTCTCAGGCTGCTCTCAGGAGACCACACAGGTTCACCTGGACAGCCATGGACAGGTACGGGGACATCATCAGCTTAACTAAGACAGGTTACAGTAGGACTTTGTTCTGATTTTGAAGTCAAATACTTATCATCATCTGTTTCCTGGTCATTCTTTATGTATTTATTTGTATTGATTAATAGATGATTATTTGGTTGGTTCATTGTTTGATTAACATAGCCGTCAGTTAGCTAGTTAGATAATGGGTTATTAATTAAGATACTTTCTCAAATGGCTTAATCACTGAGCCTGAGATACCTTGAGCCATCTGCATATGCTGTCGTTCATAATGCAATTCAACAGCGCCGTGTTAGTTTTGCTAACTGCACTAACGTGCTGCCCCACCACAGTGCCGACCTCATGCAGCGGAATGCTAAGGGCCTCCCTGCAGGCACAGGCTGCAGCGTCAGTTTCGGTGTGCAGGAAAGTGTGTCCTCCTATCTCTCCGTGGCAGGAGTGGAAGTGACACGGAAGCGCAGCTGGAAACGGAAGAAGTGGACGTCTGTACGCACACACCCAGTGCAGAAACTCAGCAGCATGGTCATGGAGGAGGAGACCTACGCGGAGGTGCTATAGTGAACCACGGGAAACAAACTGGGGGGATGCAGCTGAAAGGCATGGTGTTAATAGCCAAAACCTAAACAGATGTTAAACATTCATTTGGAAACATTACGCTGTGTTTTTGGAAGATGACTTGGTAGATTCATTAGAAGGACTGACTGAGAAAGCCAACAAACACCACGACTCAGACATGGACCTGTGCAAGTTTCAGTTCTTACCATAAGGAGAGCCTGATGGAACAGAGATGAGGAGGAGGAGGAGAGATGTAGGCTGGCAATGTCAGCACCGTTTCTGTCTGCTCCTACTGTAACCTTAGCAGGGTCTCCCCGGAAACGGGCGATATTCTCCTGCACCCACTGCAGAGCCATGGCCTGATCCTGCAACCCAAAGTTCCCTGGGAGAGCGCTGGAACCTGGAGCCACATCAGCACGTGGACTTTGCTACAATCATCTCTAGCCGTATAAGGCAAAGTAGTGCACCTGCTAATGAGTAGAATCATTTCCTTAATGTTGTTAATGCATTAACTATAGCAGTATGGCCATGCAGACTCAACTGTGCATCTTTAACATTGCATTCATTCTGTAAATATTATTAAAAGCATTCAGCATTTATTTTAGGCTGTCCACTGTAGGCACATGTATAATACTGTATATAACTAGCTAGCAAAGTAACTGTCAAGCTTTCACTGTCAACAAAGGTTTCACAAAAGAATATCTTCCACCTTGTATCCTCAGAGAGGCCTTCGAATGGTACTACGAAGTTCCAAACCACATTCATTAATTATGGTTTTCATTTGTGATGCCTAGAACTGCCTGGTTCCATAGTATAGAATAAATCAAATATGACAGCCTATAAAAAAGTGTGTGTGTGTGTAATGCTGAGACATATGGCACCTGTACTGAGGAATCCATATGCAGCCACCCTGAAGCTGGCTGTCACCACAATGATGTTTCCTACAGCTGCAAGGTAGGAGCCATCCAGCAGGCCAGAGGCAGGGTTATGGAAAAACACTAGGACTGATGCAGCCCCTCTCTGTAACATACACAGAACAATAAATATGGCACCAGAAATCAGGGATGCCAAGCAGTGTTGCGCTTACGTACATATGTATGAGTGCGAGTGTATGCGCGCGCGCGCGCGTGTGTGTGTGTGTGAGTGTGAGTGTGTGTGTGTGAGTGTGTGTGTGTGTGTGTGTGTGTGTGTGTGTGTGTGTGTGTGTGAGATAGACAAACATGGGTAACTACCACACTGGTGGGCACAAATATGTTCAGGTAAAGACAGTCTTCACTGGTGTTGAAGTCAGCAGTATCACCAGGCTGCATACAACTGGGTCTAAACAAACAATTAAAACATTTAAACACCATTACCCAAACAACCAGACAATTATAACATGACATTCATGCATACACACACAGGCTCAAAAATGAAACACAGACCGAGCAAATGTGGCGTTCCAGGTGCCTGTCCAATCAGCTGGCTGTGGGGAACTGAAGCGAAGCTGACCAATTGGTGGACGAGCATAAGGCACACCCAGGAAGTAAGTCACACTCTTGCTCTCTGTACCAATCATCTTCACCTCATTTTCACCAAGGAGTGTTCCATGGCCAGTGATGGACACTGAAGTAAGATCTGGCTTCAAAACTTCAAACATGCAATATCCTTAAAAGCCATGACCTGAGTTATCATAATTATTGTTATTTTCTTCTTGGTATTTGCATACTGTTCCACATCATCTGCTGTGATTGGGCTCTAAGGTTCTCAGGCCATTTTCTCACCTGTTCTAAGGTACACGTATTGGGCAGGTTCCTTGGTGAGAAGGACACAGTGCTGGCTGCTGGAGGTGGGGAGGCAGGTGTGGGAGTCTGGGTACATCACACACCTCACTGCTGACTCTCTACTGGCCACTGATACAGCCAAGCAGGAGTCATGCTCCTCACAGGCTGTGGAGAAAGAGGGAGATTTGGAATGTACACACACACACACATACACACCTTTGCACTCTTTTTTTTGACTCTCACCAGCCAGACACCAGTCACGGACGCTTTCCAAGTCCTTCGCGATGTCTCTGCTGATATGAACGATGTCAAACGCAGACACAGAGGAATCCACTAGTACAGATGATGCATCCAGCAACTTCCAGTCTTTCAAATGAACTATAAAGAATTATTAACATATGAACAGCTTAATCTGATAATGTTAGTTTGCAAGTCCATGAGAAATAACATGTCATGTGAGTCCTATGTTGCATGAACATGTATGAACTAGAAAGCATGTATGTGTTGTGAAGCAATATGTTGCTTCATCACCGATATTAGTAAAGAAATATGTTTCTATAAATTTGTAAACTGTAAATCTGTAACGTGTAAATCTGATCTGAAGGCCATATGCAGAGGCAATGTGTTAAACCCTGTTTTCTCTGACTCAGCTCAAATTAGGTAAACAATGCCTGTCACTGCCCTGAATGCATTTCACTGATAAAACCGATAATAATGAAGGGCATTTTACAATAACAGTGTAATTAAGTGGTATTGTAAGGATTAAATGCACATAAAAAAGAGCAGATCCTGATTATGAAATATTCCTAATTAATAATGTAACATAGACAAACATGCATGTGCCTCTTACCAGCCTGTGAGGGAGAGCGAAGTCCGAAGGAAGGGCAAATGCCTGGACTTTCTGTCCACTGATTCACTACAAATACAGGAACTACTGGTCAGGTAACTGCCATCTCATAGGCTGGTATAACACAATGCTGGCAGACAGCAGCGTGCCATTCACTGTAAATATGCAGTATACTGAATATATATGTTTGTGCCTGAACAGCACGCACATGGCTGCCTGCTGGCACACTGAGACAGCAGAACACACATGTACCTGGCTTCTCATACCAGCCGAAAGGGTAAGGCCTTGTCTGCACTGCTGAGGAAGAGCAGTCCTGTACTCTCCACTTAGTGTCGAAATCCTCACCACATGTCTGGATACCCAGACTATTCAGAGTCAGACACAGCACGTCTGACCCAAGACAGGAAGACACGGAGACAGGGAGAAAGAGACTAATATAGCTGCAGTCTCTTATTGGACAAAAGAGTTAAATGATGTTATGACCAACGGCATGATGCAATATACTATAAAAACAACAGTATGCCCCTACCAGGAGCTGCAGTGTCTTTTATGTATCCAATTCCCCTACAGCAAGGATCCTCATCACAGCGCCTCTCACATTCAAAAAACCTGTTCAACAAATCAACAGGAAAGTGCTAAGAGGAAGTAATCACATCATGGGTTCCTCAACCAACCACAACCAAGGATATGCGGTCGGAGTCTACAATGGGTTTTTGTTGTGATTTGAGATTATGTCAGATTAAAGGGTTATGAAATGCATTTCAGAGCTCAAGCCTTTCGCTACCCACGAGAGGCAAAACACAGAAAAAGTGTGTGAGTGAGCATTTAAGGGCACCATGTTTCATCCTGCCAGCTTTCCTCCAGCTGTGTTTAACAGGAGCATTGTGTGGTACCTCTCAGGCGATACTCAGGACTGACTTACCCCTCAGTAATGGGCTTGCTGGACACACTGACTCGGCTGCGCACGGAATAAGAAACCATCTTTTTAAACGGCGCACGGCTGTAGAAGCTCTCCACACTAGAGGCTGGATCAACTGAAGAGAGACAAGGAGAACCAGTTTCTTCTCCTTCCTATGCTCCCTCCAAGAACCATTCATTAAATGCTGTACAACACTTGAACATATTTAAGTAGTGCACAGTCTTTTACACGATAATGAGTTAAAGTCAGAAGATGAAAGAACTGCTATATCATATATCAGTTTGGGATATATGGTTACGGGATACGTTGATTGCAATAATTTCCTCAAAGAGAAGAAAAAGGGATTTTTGTGTAAAACAGCTGATGATATCCTGTGGAAAAGTCCAGCCAGTGTTTTTAAAAACTGTAGAGACTAAGGTTAATCGGTACATCAGAGATATGATACCGCCAAGGTTTCCAGAGGTTCTTGTAGATAAAGCCGCTATTAGAATGGCTGCAGATGAACAGGGTGATGTGTAATGTAACAACCCTAGACAGGAAACAATTTTTACACACATCTTATTATGAAGCGCACACTTCAGGCCACAGCCAGGCGAGGCTTTATCTAAACAAGAGAGAGGCCTGCAGAAGTCAGGCAATTTTCTAACTATAAAAAGACTGCAAGATGCAAAATAAATATATGAACAGAAGATGAGACAAAAAGAAAAACAACAAAGTATACCAAATCACATTTGGCCCCTTTTTATCTGCAAAGAAAACTCCTATAAACATAAAAGTCTCAGATTAAAGTCTCCATCCCAGCAATTAGTTAATAAAGGTTTCACTGATTTGGCTGTCGGCATGGTGATATTTGTGCTTCCCAGCAGGAAGAAAGGTCGTAATAAAGCTTGTGCAGGGGAAAAGTGCTGGAATTGTGAAGAATGGCTTTGATGTTTCGGGAGGAGAGGGTCCTAAAGCTGACTCAGCAGCTAGACATCAGGAAGAAGCCCCCTGCAGCGGCTCTGCTCACAGGAAACATCATTTAACACACATTATAAGCAACAGCAGAAAGACCACATGTTAGGAGTTTATGTTAGCTTCTTACTGCTGTGGAGATTTTAACAGAGCAATAAAATATATCACCCTCTGCAGTGGAAAGGACAGGCTATTAAAATCTTGGTATAAAGGTGTGGCATTCTTCATCCTCAAGATTTTTACATCAGGGACAGGGCAAAATGTTTAAACATATCTTTATTCACACTTCATACTCTGGGACTGAATATTATTTTAAACACAAGATACATAAACAAGGCCCCTATTAACTGCTATCTGGGGTTAATCAGAACCCGGTTGCTAATTACCTTAAAGTTACTAGAACAGAACATCTGCGCCGAAGATTAAACTTGAAGGCATACCAGACAGAATGACCCGAGAGAGCTTAGCAGGCCTGTGCAGATGCTATAAATCAGGCGTGCTGCAGCGCATCACCACACGCCTCCCGTGTGCCTGGAGCCCAGTTGCGACTGCACACGTGCAGGAGCAATCCGCTACCAACCAGCTGCCCATTCAGCCCATGCGTCCTTATGGAGCGCTCATTTTTCTTACCACACAGACAAAATCAAGAGATCATCGAAGAGAACCATGACATCACAAAAACGCAAGGAAAAGCCATTACAAATTCTAGCAATGTGAGCATTTATTTGGAGCTTGATAGCTGTCCAGTGTTATTCTGGCATGTTTTTTCCCTAAATTTGAACGAATGCTTCCTTATACTGGGATAAAGGTTTTAAAAATAAATAGATAAATAAATAAAGGAGGGGAAAACGGCTTATTTTTTTTACTGATGGAAATTACAGTAACATGCATACTGATAAATAAATTACAGACCACACCAGAAACATGTCAGACCAGAGACCACAAGTCAGACATGTAACCTAAGTGTGCCTGAAAATAACGTTCCCTGAATCAAAAACTTATATCTGGGCTGTTTTTTCTTTCTTTATCAGTTAACCACTTTTGGTTCTTCTTGTGATGTACTTGAGTTAGTGAAGGGAACTGTAATCTTACTATGCTATTAAACTATTTGAGCTCAAACAAAGCCACAGAAAAATTCTTCTAGTTTTGCTTGAAGTTGAAACCCAACATGAATTTAGATGCCTTTTGGATTATAAATCAGAGCAACAGTTTGAGACAGACGTGATTCATCATCAGATGATGAAGCGTTTGGGTTGGACCTAAGCCGTGGCGGACTTCATTTTAACATCTGTCCCACTGTCTAGAGCTTTCCAGAACACTACTGGAATGTTTTCCATTAACACATTCAGACCAGCCACATTTAATCAATGCCTAGACTTCTGGAACGTGATAGGTAAGGCTTTAAAAAGATTTTTGAGAATGCAATTTTAGAAATACAGACAGCTTCAGCTTTACTTTTAGCTATCTTTATTCAGGTAGCAGTGTGCATGCAAGCTGTTACTTAAGGACTAGGAGGTCTGCTGTTAAATGGGCTATTCTGTTCATGTGCCAGAACTACATTACATTTACTTGTTATAGCATTATATGTCGTATTTAAACAAGGGATTGTCACGTAATGTGACTTCACAAATACATACTTGGCTTTACTGGTTTTGCCAGCACACCCGCACACACACTCCAGCAGGTCAGCGGGGCTGCTGGTTAAGCAGCAACACCCCAGAAACTCATTTTCACCGCACAAAGTCATCAGCATCTCATATTCACCACAACTCACCCACTCAGTCTGTGTAGGCACAAATAAATAAACTTAAATCATCTGTTCAGATGTCTGTTCTTGCCACATCCTCTCTCTTCAGTCACTGCTGGGACCTGCAAGCAATACAGCCCCAGCTGTGCAAACCCTGAAGTCCTCTAAACTCTCGGATACTTGCTAAGATCAACAAGCACCAAAATAAGATAATCAAAACACAAGAGGGAGAGGACAGTATCGCTATTACTTGGAGAGAGGAGCGAAAGCCTGAGTTATTGGATTCATTATTAAAATGCCGCCATACTGGTGTCCCGTGGTGCTTGTGCACTATTGACTGTGGATGTGATGCTTGCACAATATGATTAATGGAGAATGCTACGTCTTTAGGGTTATAGGCCACAGACTTTCTCACAGACGGCAGCATTATTTCCAGGGAGAGGTCTGAGAGGAGGAACTGCTGTTTTAAATTCTGTACAAATTTGTTCAAACTAATAAACTAATGCAGATGCTGTGGGGAAGGATTCACATATTGGTCCTGTTTAAATCATAAATGAGCAGTTACCTTGGAAACTGTAGTACTGGAGAGAGGCACGGGTGCGCTGTAGTTTAATGCAGCAGGTAGGAATGAGCGTTGGACTCACCCTTCTTCTGGTGGGCAGTGTGTAGCTCCTGAGGCAGCACCAGACTGCAGGCCTGTCTCAGAGGTTTATCATAAGCCCCACACACACGGGTGTCAGGATACAGCATGCATGCAAAATACATAGGGCCCTCATCTCGAAGGTCAGCCACGTGGCACAGATCCTCTTCCCTGCAGCCTGATACACACATGCACATGACCATGCATACATCCACGCATGCACATACACACACACACATAGTCTCAATTGAATCTCAGTTCTTACAAGTTCTTACATCACAGTCCTTACAAAAGCTCTTTGTTTTTTTAACAAGGATTTTGTCTTACGTTGGAGACACCAGAGCTGGGCCCTTTCTGAAGTGAACTGGTGTTTAAAGAGCCAGTGCTTTTGGCTGGACGTGTTCTTTGCTGAGTCAGTCGTTACATCACTGCTGTCCAGGACATCAAAGGACTTCTTCACCAAGTCTGCAAGGCTGGAGACTACAACAAAACTAAGACCATGACTATTTAATGTCCTTCTTGCAGACTTGCCAAGGAAAAGTAAAATATACTATAACATACACTTTATGGATGTATTGAATCAACCATGTTGATATCAACTCATTTAAAAGGTAAGGTAAAGGATAAAAGGCTTGGAAATGTCATAACACAGAGGGTGAGTTTCAGAGAGAGTGAGTTTGTGGAAAGTGTCTTACCAGAGAGAGTTCTAGAAAGTGTCATACCAGACAGAGTGAGTGAGGGGAAAGTGTCATACCAGAGAGAGTGAGTTCTGGAAAGTGTCATACCAGAGAGAGTGAGTTCTGGAAAGTGTTATACTAGACAGTGAGTTCTGGAAAGTGTCATACCAGAGAGAGTGAGTTCTGGAAAGTGTTATACTAGACAGTGAGTTCTGGAAAGTGTCATACCAGAGAGTTCAGGAGCTTCCAGAAGAACTGCTGCTTTACAGGCTCCCTCAGCCTTTGGCCGAGAGCTCATATCTGACTCTACAGAAGACATGGCTGTTTTACTACTAAGGCAAACATGGAAGTACTGTAGATTACAGCACTGCCTATGTGATAGGTGAGGTGCTGTTGGGTTTTGTTCTCACCTGTCCAGAGGTAGATCCGTTGGAAGCCGACGACAGTGGTTTGGTAATCAGTTTTATTTTTGCTTGATGTGGGTAAAGCTGCATCAGCTGGAAGAGGGCAAAAGATGAACCCAACATTGCTCTCATTAACAAAACAGTACTCATACTGTGCAAGCTGTGGGTATGTGGTGGACTGGTGGGGTTTGCAACCACATGCTCCAAACCCAACCTAAAAGAAAGAACTAAACAGACTACATACTAATGAGCACAGAAGTGTGCTAGGTGCTTAGATACAAACTGCACGGGATGCTTCTGTTGCCTTACTGACGGTAAAGTTCTGTCCACCCAATTCGAAGGTGAAGCGCTTCCGCTGCTTGTCGTATTTCAGTCCGGCTCCACATGTGCGGCTGGAGGGGGCGACCGCGGCCACGTCCCAGTCCCCTTCACTGCACTGCAGCACAGCAGGGACGCTCAGCAGACCACACATCACAGAACCTGCCGTCCACCACACGGGAAGCCAACAAACCGCTCAGTCCTCAAGCCATATTAACCTTTACATGCAAGGCTGGAGGGAGATGAGAAAGGAATGCATATGAACTTTGACATCCCTGTGGTTGTAGTTTAAGGTGAAACCAGACCCGACCTCCGCTGAGGACATTCTGGTTGAGGACGAAGCCATCACAGCAGCTCTCCTGGCTGCAAGCGTCTGCGCAGAAGCGGTGGGCGTTAGCCAGAGAAGCCGCCGGGGATTGGAACACGAGGGTCCGGTACACGCCAGAGCTTGCTTTGTGAAAACTCAGCCTGTCAAAGTTCTTCTCGCCTGCTGTGTTGAACTCGTGACCTTTGGAGGGAGCAGTGATGCATGGGAGGAAGAATGGGGGGAAAAGGAAAGTTCTTGAGATTTTGGTCCTAACACGCAAATCCTTCCAAGTTGCTTTAGGGCAGTAAAGCGGGGGGGGGGGGGGGGGATGGCTATTCCAAGCAAGGTGTCTTAATGCTATTTATCTAAGCACGTAGCTCAAACATGACCTATTTACATTATATGCGAACCTATCAATCAAATCACAGTGTCATTAACCTTATAATCTTGAGGTAAATGAGCTAATTTAACTTTCAATTTGATATAAAACAAATTCACCTTGGTAATAGTTATGACAAAAGCAAAATTTTCAGCTCCTTGCATTCCCAATGGCCCTGATTCTCTCTGCCCAGGTGCCTGTAGCATGCTGCCCTTACCATGAAATGGCTAATGATGTATTACTGGGACAAGCTAGCATTAATATTGTATTGGGGAAGAGCCATCCAGGCCCTTTTACTTACCTTTCTTTCTAAGCACGGTCAGATCGGGTTTCGCTCCAACTTTCACTTTTAGCAAACAGCTCAGAGTCTGGAAGGTATCAGCTTCTTCATTTCCCAAAAACCCTTTGCTCTGAAATGCCAAATATACCATTGCGCGGAAAAAGTCGCATTACTGTCAGATGGCATGACCTCACTTGGCACTCTTTCACCACCACTCCAAAAGAATGTCCAAAGTCAAACACTGCTTGAGCATTTCTATGAATGCTCACTGTTTGAGAGTCAAATCTAGACAATCAATGGTTAGTGTTCGTCATTTGTTTCCAGATGTTTCCTTTAATGCCTAATACTTTCAGAATTGTGTGTCTATTCTAGGTCATACTTAGTGCTACTCATCCAGTGTTATACAAGGTCAAAAGAATGCAAAACAGCCAAAGGATCACACTAAATCAATTTCAAGTGTAGCAGCTTGTGATTCAGTACACATCCATCTGCTTGGAGACATTTTTTCTAATGCTTGTTCAAAGAACGAGATTAAGAACACAACAAACATTTCCATCACGTGCCTGACAAAGAGATCAAAATGTCGAGAGTGGAGATCTAGGAAGTGATGCAATGCAGAGAACTGCATCACCTACAGTGAGAACAATGAAGGAAATGAACATATTACTTGTTGCGTGGCACTGCATTGAACATTGGCTGTGCTCGTGCTGTAGAAGTCACAGATGGTTCGGTCTGCCTCACGGAAAGCCGCCACATGCTGGCATGAATTGTCCCTGGCGCAGTCTAGAGAAGATCAAGAGACAAACAAACGTTGTTGAGGGAATTTAGTTGCGTGCGCGCATGCGTACAGACACACACACACACACACACACACACACACACACACACGCACACACTCACCAAGCACACACTGCCTGAGCTGGACATCCATTGGCAGTGGTGAGGAATCAGAGTGCAGTACCACAGCATCCATAGAGTCCAGCAGCAAGGAGGAAGCTGCAAGAGCCTCAAATTTTTCCAGCACTGCTCATATAGGAACACACACACACACACACACACACACATCTTATTTAAGGTATTACAAATATAAGACATTAATTTGTCTTTTCAGCTGAAGTCTATATATAAAGTTTATTTATGAAAAATTACTTATGACATTCACCAGAGCTCAGTTTAATTCTAGATCTTTAAGTCTATTTTGTATGTCTCACTTTGGCATTGCTCCACAGTGATTGGCTCATCTGCAGCTGTCCATGAGAGTTCGTCGCCCTGCAGAGTGACGCACAGCCACCTCCCAGACAAGAAGTGCTTTTGGGCTGAAAGGAAATCTCCTTTCTCAGTACAGATCAGCCGGCTCTGCTGACACTTTGATACACCTGAGAGTATGAATGAACATGAACGTCAGAAGTAGAACCCAGACCAAAAAAAAAAAAAAAAATCACATTTCTATAAATCAAAGGGGAGTTTTAAAGAGTGAATATTCATATTAATTGCATGAATGTTTTACCATTAATGAAGCAATTCAAAACAACTTGGCCTCACAGCCAGAGGTCCATATTCCTCTCTGCTTGATAAACCAGCTGAGCGTGAACTATGAGGCCACTAGGGCAGGGTCTGACAGCCACTCACAGTGTGAAAGGCTGAAGGCTCCTGAGGCAGCTGTGGAGGTGCCCGAGGGACAGATAGAGCACAGGTCCTGCCCTGCCTCAGCCTGGTAGGAGCCCGGCGGACACGCCTCGCACCTGCCTCTGCTGGAGAAAGACCCAGCTGGACACACCACTGGAGAGACAGAGAGAACGGGAGGGAGGAGGCAGAGAGAGAGAGAAAGAGAGAGAGAACGAGAAAGAAAGAGATGTGTGAAGTTAAAACATTCACACCCGCAAAAAAAACAACAAGAAAAAAAAACCCAACACATTTCTAATTTCCCTTCGACTTTCCCTGTTTCGATGACTACTGACTAAACAAGCAGGCTAAACTATAATCTAGCTATGAAGGCCCTCCAGCACATACACACAAATATACGTGTAAAAAAAACCAAAAAACTGGCCACACTGAGCCAAATCAAACGTTTCCCTTTCATTACCCAGAGCAGACCTATGATTAGGAGAGAGGGGGGCGGAGGAGGCCACTTACCACACCCAGAGGAGTCCGGAAGCTGCTGGTAGCCCGCGGAGCAGCCAAAGGAGGTGGGCGAGGAGAAGGCCGTTGAACGCTCAGAGACAAACACTGACTGGTATGCCCCGCTCCCGATGATCTTCATCACGCCATCCAGCATGTTCTCACTACTGAGCACCGTGTCTGAACACACACACACACACACACACACACACACACACACACCACATTAGTGTCAGCCCAGGCGTCATCTGAGCGCATTTAATTTCACAACAATGAACCATCTGCTAAGTGGCGTCTTCAATTTTTAAAACCTGCTTGTGACAGAAATGTTTTCTTCTTCGATATGTGGCCAAATTTTTGATATAAAAAGAAAATGAATGAATGACTAAGCAGTGACAGCATATAACAGAGGAATAATTGCGGATGATGTTGCTGGTACCAACGTCGTGGAGATCAGGCAGGGCGTGCACTGGAAGGTCACTGAGACGGGCTTTAAAAGTGATGTAGGCAGTGAGGCTTTGCTCATTCACACACTCCAGAGAGACTGAGGACTCATCACAAAGCGACAAAGAGCTGTGTTGATCTGGAGACAGCTAAACCACACACGAGAGCACAAACACACAAGTGCTTGTTTGACATTTTCTAAGAAATGCAGTGGAGTACAGTGGAATATGGAACAGGACAGTGCAGTGAGTGTACAGAGAGAGTATACCGAGTATAGTGGAGGAGAATATAGTGAATATGGGTAGTGAGTACAGTGAGAAAGGAATGGTGAGCACAGGAGAATAGAGTATACTGGGCAATAGCTACTGGAGTATAGTGAGTGTAGGAGGGCTATAGTGAGTATAACAAAGATTATAAAGTGGAGAGTATAGTGAGTATAGAGGAGAAGGGGAGGAGAGTACCTGTAGGCTGCAGACTCCTGCTGCTCTCATGTCATGTAGGAGTGAGGCCTGCAGTGCAGAGCTCTGAGCATGGCAGCCCTGCTGAGTTTCCACTAATGACAGCTGCAACACCACGGGTGCCTGCGCAGTCTGCAGCAGCTGAACTCCTGACACACGCACACACACACAAGCATGATTTTGCACACTCACCAACGACAAACACCATTGCATCCTAAAAGCAACCAAGACAAAAGGATATATATATATATATATATATATATATATATATGATATTTATATACATCTGTGTGTGTATTTACTTTGGCAGGCATAAGAGAGAGGCGCATCGCTCAGCCACGTCTTCCTCACAGTGTCACACATGAAGCTGTCCACAGGAAGGGCGCTGGCATAACCCTGATGACACAAAACCTCACAGCGTTGCCTCTGCTCCACACTCTCACTTACTTTTCCACAGAGAATGGCACCGTGGGAAATGGAGTCTCCGAAGGGGAGCGGACACTGCGGAGCTAAGCACAAATTTACATGCAGATGTCTGAATACAGCCAGCTCTTGATGAGGCACGAGAGAGTCTAAAAGGGAGTAGTGCAATTCGCCTACTGTCGCAGGAGGGTGTTTTCCCTGAGCTCCGGAGTCTGCGTGTGGACGGAAGCTCACGACCGTTCTCAGAAACACACCAGCAGTAAACCTCATCGCACTGCTGAGGCGAGAATTGCTGTCCGGCCTGCACACATTCGGGCTCATAGCCCACGCCGTCCTCCCGCTCAGCCGTTCGCTTCTTCTGAAGAGCACACCAGCCAGGGCCTACGAATCACAACACTGCCCTGACTCACAGTAGTAAACACAGCCCTGACATACAACAGTAAACACAGTCCTGACACACAGCAGTAAACACAGTCCTGATACACAGCAGTGAACTCAGCAGTAAACACAGTCCTGACACTCAGTAATAAACACAGTCCTGACATACAGCAGTAAACACAGTACTGACACACAGCAGTAAACTCAGCAGTAAACACAGTCCTGACACACAGCAGTAAACACAGCCTTACTGCACTTAAGCTTATAAAACAAAGCAGATTTCATGCTTTGAACCCATGTCCTATGTCAACATGGACTTTCTTTTAACAGAGAAAAACTCAAATTATAGTCACATTTCCTTTAACACACTGAATGAGATATTATTAATTAACTCATACAAGTTGTGAAAAACACCATACTCATATATGCTACTGTAAAAGCATATTTCTTCTGCTACTGAATGGATGAATAATTGAATGGTTTACATTCAAGGTCTCCTGTGGGATTAAGGGTAGCCAGCTGAATGGCCTGTCCAGTAACAGGACTAACACACGAGGCCACAGCACTGCCTGCCCCATGCCTCTGGAGTACAGAAAACCCACCGTCCTACACACACAAACACACACACACATTTGTAGGAGCATGAAATGTTCATAGTAGTAGTGTAGGTTTATAAATGAACACAACCATTCAGGTAAAAATCAAACTTGCCTCATCACAAGACGGGCTGTAGGAAAAATTCCAGTCAGAAATAACGGAGTGGGCTTGCAATCTCTGGCATGGAGTTTGGCCTGAAAAACAGCCAAAAACAAAGTGATTAAAAAATCCATTATAATCATTACAAATTTATAACACACAGATGCTTAGTGTATAAACATGAGCATAATACCAATTCAAACAAAAGTCATTTGAACATAATTACAAAAGAATAAAAAAGTCCTACTGCAACCAAAACAGCAAGAGCTTAAAACTGCTCCGGGTTCTTTGGCACAGCTACGTGCCGCAACACGTAAACCTCTACAGACACTGGCCCTCACCAGGACACCGGGCAAGCCGAAGTCTCTGTCACCACACGTTTAAACCATTCCACAACATACTTTAAACCTCGAAATGGCAGCTCACAAACAGCATCACAAATTAGGAAACCAGATTAATATGTGTTTACATTGTCTGGGCTGAACAGCACGAGCACTGAGAGAGCCAGTGATGTATCTTCCCTCTTCGTCCACACACCAACAGTAACCTGCAGGGAAAAGAGCACCTCGACGTATAGTAAACATTAACGTCCATATTCGAAACAGCCAAGATTTTCAGGCAGGAGTATGATGTGGACTTCCAGCGCCACAATGCTGGAATTGGCCTTTTCTTTGGCAAAAGTTACAAAATGTCATTACTTCCTGGATTATACTCCAGGATTTTCCACAGTTGGTGTTCCAGTTAGGAACATTAAAGACAGAACCCAGACAGGAAAAGGACTCATAAGTTATAAATTATATCAGAATGATAAAAACAGTTAAGTGGGTTAACGGTGAACTGCCGGGGACTCCAGGCAGCCTTGCTTCACCTGTGCTGGCATGACACTGAGCAGGCAACCACTGGCCCCGGGCATCACACTGTGGGCGGTAGGGCTGGTAGCCAAGCACTAGACTCTCTCTGTGTCTTTCACTTGCCATTAGGCTGCTCTGCCAGTAGAAATGAAGAGCTGTAGGAAAGAAGGCATTCAGTCCTCTTAGTTATGGTATGTCATTATGCTTGGTAGCAATCAGAACCAATTTATGGCTTATGACTACTCTCAGACTAAGCAAGGAACAGCTAGTTTTAAAAAAAAAGTTTTGACAACAACTAATGACAATAACAAGTTTTGCCATGCAATGTTTTAATATGCTGACGATGATGAGTAAAACCACATCACTGATGATCAGTTAGAATCCAGCCGTACAGTTATGACGACACAGTGGGTGGTGGATGTCATGGAGTAAGGCGGAAGAGCCAGCAAAGCAAGAGCAGCGTACTGGAGTGTGCGGCGAGGCGCAGGGCCGAGCCTGTGCTGCCCTGCAGCAGCTCGGCAAGCTGAAAGCTAGGACTGAAGGCCTGCTGTAGCTCATCGGCCGTGAGCCCGACGCTCTCGGCCAGGAGGAAGCTGTAGCCCACGGGCACATGAGAGCTGTTGGAGACAGAGATCAGCGTCTCTGCCTCTGTCAGGAAGGAATCAACCTGACCACGCACCAGAGAACATGACCCTGGACCTGAGGAACAAACACAAAAGTGCACATGACTAACTTCAGGAAGTGACATACAGTACTCGGGACACCGATCATGTGGACACAGGCAATGCGCCGTGGCAAAAACGTCATACGTGCGTCAGAATAGATGACAAAGCAGTTTTGCTCACATTTTGGGACCTGGTTGATTGCAGCTTTGGAGTCTGACACCATGCCCCCTTTCTGGTCAACACACCAGCAGCGGCGCAGGTTAAAGTGACCCAGAGGAGCACTGAAATCTGAGAATGGGCCTGGATACTGCTCACTGTCCCTTCTGAGTAGCCTCCATAAGGAGAGGGGGTTCAGGAAAACAGATGGCCCAGATATGACTTCAGTATTCCCATCTAGGATTTCAGATGAAATTTCTGAAAATGTTTCAAACTTTGCCAAAACTGGGAATACTTTCTGGTGTCTAGCCTGGAATAAGGCAGAAAGGAAGCCACTGAAAGATGCCATTGCTTTTGGATCTTTTGCATATTCTTGCAGAATTGCAAGGAGTTCCAAAACAGGCAGCTGTTTTCCATTATTGTTGATTTGATTCCATTCATCATAGAACTCAAAGGCTTTTTCAGAAGGGCCATCACATTGTATCTGGTGCCAGCCACCATCCGAAGTGCAGCGAGGGATATAGACACCAGAAAGCTGTGATATGGAAGCAGGACCGGCCAGAACGGAATGAACTGTGTTCAGGAAATACTGGGATGCAGTAATCTGGCAATTAGATGGACCTGGAGAGGAATCACAACCACATAATAAGCTATTATTAATGTCAATAGCACATCAGAGTTCTAGTTTAGCATATATTTTATTTTAGGTTGGCAAATTCTTCACCTATCATCTTTTCTCTTTGGGAAGAACGGGAAAGAATAATATGTATGTATACGTATATATGAATGTAGATACAGAGAGAAAGAGGGAGTGAGACAGAGAGACAGACATGCATATGACTTAAAACAGTCACATATTTAAGTAGATGTTCTGTCGAGCTTACATCTTCAATTTAACCATCTAGGGAAAGTAAGAGAAGTGCTTAATCTTCATAAGTAATAATTATATCCTTTTACATCAAAGCGCTGTGGAGGGAAAAGAGCTGCTTCTCTCAAAATGTACTGTAATACCATTCTTCGATGAACACATCATAGCTGACATGCCTATGTCTAGGAAAGCCCATATAAAGAGATGAGTCTGTAAGTTACTTTGCATATACTGTCCTAGATGTTCACTGCAAGCGACTTGGTCACACCAGCCCCCGAAGTCAGTATCAGAGTGACTACTCACACTGTAGAGTGGCTCCAGAGCGCAATGTGTTGAAACTAGCTCCAGTGCGGCCTATGCAAAAGCAGTTCTTTCCAAGGCACTGCAGAGGCACATATTCTCCATCTTCTTCACATTTAGGGATAAAGACCTCAGAGCCTGCTGAACTGCTAGCTTTGACTGCTATGGCCATCATGCGCTCCTTCTCACACTGGGATGGGCAGCTCGGTCTATTCCCAGAGGAACGAGAGCCCACAACCTCCATTCCTTGGGAGTTAACACACCAGCATTCAAGGCCCTGGCACTGGACTTCTTGGTATTGGCCATCTTCAGTGCACTGGGGCACATATGGTGAGGAAACAATTGAATCAGAAGCCTCAAAAGTCTGGAACACTGTCTGAAAAAGTGGTCCCAGCTGGGTGCTATCTTCTGCCTTAAGCAAGGTGATGGCCACTCGTAGCATGGTAAAAAATTGCTCATTCTCCAAGGTTGCTACAATAACCTTGATTAAGTCTCTATTACGTTTAAGGTTAACAATGCGGCCATACACGTCAGAGATCTCCTGGTCCAGATTCAGACTAACAGAACCATTTGATAAGATCTTGGTCAGCTCTTTCAAGTCCACACTGCCCTGGGTTAAGCCAACCTGGCTGAAAGTTTGACTGAAACTTAATGTTCCCCTAGTACCAACAGTACCAGTAAAGTTAAAATTTCCGGCGTTCTTCAAGAACTTGCCTCCAAATAGGTTCTCCTGGAACCTTTTTGGGTTAGTGGTGAGGGACAGAGCTTTCAGAGCAAGAGCTCCTGTTGGGAACATTCCCTGAATAAGTTCTGCCACAACATCCCCAACACCTGAGTGATCTAATTCTGACAAGAATCTGGTGAGACCAGAGTTGGCCAAGAGCTCTTGGAATTCTGGGCTGCATGAAGGAAGAGGAAAGACATCTTTTTGTGCGTTGGCCTGAGATGTTGAGAACACGTCGTTCTGGCTGAAGTGTCCAGCTGGACCATAAAAAAGTTTGGAGAGTGCTTGCCTCCTCTTAGAGCGGCAGTCTCTTACTCCGGCACCTATACATCAAATATCCCTTAGTTTAGACGTACAGCACTCCATGACAAATGCTTTGAAAAAGAAAAACAAAACTTTAGCTGGCCTAAGCATTAGATGACACTCTAATGACGTCACTGTACATGTCATTATATAATTATATCATCTGAACATTTGTACAATAAATGAGATTTTGCGTAAGTTCCTTACTGTTTGGTTTCATTAACAACAAAATAAAAAGTTCCATTGCTGGTTAAAGTTTGCTACCATGATAAACTGCTGCACTGTAGTAATGAGCAATTAAGTTATGTAACCCACCACTACCACAGTGTCAAAGTTTGGGGAAACTATTGCCAAACAGTGAATGGTGAGTAATAAAGTCGAACATACAGTATATGTCTGCCTACAGTTCAAATGAGCCCTTACAACAAGGAAAGGCTCAACATGGTGCCAATGAGCAAAACAAGGGGGGCCCTGTTTTATGTCCAACTCACTGCAGTCTGGAACTCCTTGCTGACGGCTCCCAAAGATCTCTTTGCCAGCAGAGTCCACGCACCAACACTGCCCGCCAGCCTGGCACTGTGTTGGTATGTACTCACCTCGGGCATCACACGTGGGCACAAAAACATTACCTGCCTTGGAGCTGGCAGACCGCTCACTTTCACAAGGACTAGGACCTATGACATAAAAATAGGACAAGTCTGTAAGACAACCCTTAAACATCACACAATATCCCTATCAGCACCACACATTTTGGAACTATGATTTATTGATGCATTGCGTGAATGAGTGATTAACAGGTACACAGCACAAACTCACATCTAAATCGCCCACTGAAAGCCAGTTGGAGAGCGAGGTATCTCCTCTGCAGAATGCGGTACATGTTGGACTGGGAGAAGGAACTACCAGCATCCAGACTGGAAAATGCTGTGTCATACACCTCATCCAGAAGCAGCTCCACTCCTGCACAGTAGAGAAATTTCAGACTGGGTGCAGTCACTCACTCCAGGTAGCATAAATGTCTAAGTATGCAAAGTCTGGGGAGATGGCTGAACAATGCAATAATCTGGATCTTCTTTTAATGGCCCACATGTGGAGCAACATTAAGTATTTGACTTTTCTTTTTAAACAGGCAATGTCAGACATTCTATTCTAGCAGAGTCAGTGTAACGCCATTGAACTAATGAACCCACTATCCTCTCACCAGTGCTGGGTAGCTCTCTGCCTCGGGTGTCCGCACAGTAGCAGTAGCTGGAGAGCTCAGGGAAAGCTTTTCTAAAATCACTGAATGTCTGGAACACCTCTGGAAGTCTGAGATACACAGGTGCAGGTTAAAACTCAATCAAAAACACTGGCAACTTGGACAAGGCAGGCTAGTGAAGGCCTCAGAGAGCTAGAAGGCTTGTCTTAAATCTCAAACCATCTCCTCATGCTTGAGTATGTTGTGAAGTGCAAAACAAAACTGCAAAACAGTCTTTAACTCAATCATTACCTCACATTTAAGTTTAGCTTTTCACTAGCTTTCACAGTGTCTTTCTGTCTACATTCTCTAATTATGAGCCCATGACTTGTGTAATCTCGACCGCACATTATTCCTGGAATCCACCAAGCTTTTCCTGTAATTTTGTTTTTTATTTTGATAGACTGATGATAAGAGGAAAAAAGTCTAAGTTAATAGACCAACAACTGTCTGTCATAACGAAAAAAGCACAGAGGAGAAATCCAAAGCAGCTAATGCAAACAATTCCTTAGATTACCATCAATGGTCAAATTAAACTAAAAGTCAGGAAAAGGTTATAACAATAGCAGCCCATGCATCTGAAACATAACCCATACTACACCCAGTTCCCTAAATATGTTCTTTTCACTGAAGAATCAGCTTTCAGCGGAGGAAGCAGAAGCTGGATTCCCAGTGTTAAGGCACATAACTTCCAGGCTCCGTGGAAGAACTTTAATATGAAACTCTAGTGCTTCCTAGTGGAGAGGTACTGTATCTGAAGAAACGTATCTTTGTCATGCGTTCAGTCATCCAGCACCCCTTTTTTTAGAATAAAGGTAGCAACATACTTCTAAATGGTTCGCGAAAAAACTGCATCTGTCAAGTTACTAAGTCTGGCTGATGAATTGTGAGATATGTTAAGTGCTCTTACTCTGGGTGCTGATGCAGAAGGGGGTTCCTCACCTGTTGAAGGCATGGAGAAGATCAAAAACCATCATATTGGTAGTGTTGATGAACTTGCACTGCACAGGAAGGAAGCTCCCATCGTCTGAGCATTGTGGTGGAGAGGCCTCTCCAACACCATGGAGAAGGCGACGTTCCCTGACCTCGCAAACACCCGGACCTGAAACAAAAGGTTACTGACATTATCTGAAAAGCTGAGAAATTGAGTAACTTTATATCAACCTACATCAGACTGCTGGTGCCAATATCACCTTTGCACCATGTAATTTATCCATGTTAATAATGAATACATGCCACTCATACATATATATGATATATATGTATCATATATATATATGATATATACCTGTTCAATAAGGTGCAAAGCTTAAACAGTCATTTCAACTACTGCCCTCAGTAAAGAAACTAAATGGAACCCCACTCACACTGGGATGGTTTGCCTTTCTGCCGTGTGCCATAGGTCTCCATGCCGTCCAGGTCCACACACCAGCACTGGGCCAGGGCATGATCACACTGTACAGGCTGGTACTCTCCCGAGTCCAAACACTGCGGCACCAGCGCAGCGTCGCCGCTCTGTAGTGCCTTCAGTCTCTGAAGCTGGCACGGTGTCAGACCTGCAAGCAGCCGCGTAGGTTCAGTGTTGTGAACACAGCCGTACCCACATGCGAAAGAAAATGGGGAGAGTAAAGCTACAAATTTGGTCGTAAGCACAGTGAGCTCTTTTTACATGAGACAATTGTAGATTTTTAGGATTCTCTTTGAAATAAACTAAAAATTTAAAACACTCACAATACACTACAGATCCATTCTGTCGGCTTCCGAGAATTTCTGTCCCATTTGCGTTCACACACCAACACTCCCCACTGTGACTGCACTGCACATATCTACATAGGCATACATTAATCAGGTCATTGAATGACATGTGCTTCACTGGATAAAAGGGCATTATTTATTAAATCAGGATAGCCCAACAAGATTACAAGATTAAAAAGATGGATTTGTTAGGTTCCATCAGAGACCTATAGCGCCCATCCTCTGAGCACTGAGGAACATGGTCTTGCTGCTGAGTTATTCCAACACCTCTCAGCTGTTCACATGGACTCCGGCTCTCTGATTCCAACTGGTATTCTAGTACAGAGACATTCACAAAGTTCATCCATTTTACAGTAAGCAATGGACCAGGTTTCTCAAAAACATCGTGACACACTCCATACCATTTAATGATGATCTTTGTATCACAGTGAACACCATCTCATTTAAAGTGACCTAAACACTAAATTGCTTCTGGGAAACGGGGCCCAGATTCAAAAGCAAGTTGAGGAATACAAATAGACATGGATCAATATGCTGCATCCAACAAACACGTGGTTTAATCATGGCAAGATGCCAGAGCATGTCATTTATAAAGACTAGACTTTAGAAGAGTTGTACCTGATATATTGCCTTGAGTGACAGAGATGCTGAAGAGCAGTAGGAAAAAAGCACAAAATAGGTTCATCATCACCACACCTGTGTCTTGCTCCCTCTTCAATACAAGAACACAGCCACTAACAGAAGCAAAGGCACATTCTTATATTCTGCACAGATATGCAGTGTTTCACCTGTATGGCACTTCAAGAATCTCTAGCATCTTAACTTTCCAAACGTAAAGCTCTCAAGGATGCACAAAGTATGTTCAAGTGAATATTAAGATTCCAGACTGTTACAAAGCAAGCAGCCAAGCTTAGAACTTTGAGTGCTTTTACTATGGCAACTTCATCAAAAGAGCTTTTTTGTTGAGACACTGTGACTTGCATGTTTCTAAGGTCATAGCTTTACAGTGGGTCTCCTCAACCTTGAATGACGCACCCAAGGCCAGATTTGTTGCACACTTTCGTTGCTGCTCCATATTTGAGCAGTAAACTCCTTATACTGGCTTTAGGCACAAAGAGCATTCTTTATCAGTATACCCTGACAATTTGTGCAATGAAAAATATACAAAGTGATGACAATTTACTTGAAAATTTAAATACTAATTTAATTAAGAATAAGTCTGAAATCACATAGGAAATTAACAAAAGACTGATTGAAACTATGATTATGATGATCCAATTTACTATTCACAAAAATGTGTTGAAGTCTCATTGGCGTTAATGGACAAATACCAGATTCTGAGATTGGTAAACCACCCCCACCATCTCCACACCTTGTTTAAGATATTTCTAGCTGATATACAAACAGTGACAGACATTGTAGTAAATAATCAGAATACTTTTTATTGAAGTACATAAAGTTAATTGCATTAAGATTTTAAATAAACTCTCATGTACAGCTGGTATCTCATCAAAATCAACTTCAGTCCTAAACACTTTTATACATATTAATATAAATGTTGAATAAACAGACATTTTCAAGTATATATTGTCCTACTATGCCTTTTTCTCTTTCCTCTTCTTTACAGTACATACAAACAATATATACATTTCTACACTCCCAAAAAAGCTGCACTAACCACCATGTTAAATGCATTTACATCCAGCTTCTGGCTACCTTACTGCAATGAGGACACTCAAAATAATAATCAAGTGATAGTAAGAAATAAGATGCTAAAATGATAAGTGATAAGATGACAGGCATTCACCTGTTCTGGACTAGCTGCCTGAGCTAGCTGGAGAAATTAAATGTTAAAATAGCTTGTTTGGCAGCGCATCACCACCAAGTACTGCACATCCTGACAGTGAGAATGATAAATTTCCCCCCTATTTCAAAAATACTTGGGCACTGCTCAAAAGAACAGTCAACTGCCGTACTTTCTCATGAGTCTTACAAAAGTAAGTATAGCTTCAGGTACTTACTGCTGAGACTATCCAGTTATACACTGTAGCTTTTTAAACACCCCAAAAATAAATGTAGTCTTTTGTAGAGGCTGATTTGCTGGACACAGATTAAGCCTTATGCTAGATTTAAAAAATATGTTTAATCTGTGCCTAAAGACCTGATCCCAAGATTCTGGCTCTGTCCTGTCTACATGATTTTCTTTAGAGTGATGCTTCACTTAATGAAGATTTTCAATTATATTTTTGCACAAATGACTGCAGATCATTTTACTTGCGTGTGTCCTTACACCACTGACATGCAACGATTCCTCAAAACTAATTAAATTAATTTTATTCCAAATAATAACTAAGGGAATTTTTATTATCCTTTTTAGAATTTAGACAAAAATGTTCTTTCAAATACAGTTCTGTAACACCATCTCAATAATGCTTAAGATCTAAAATGTTCTTTTATGAATGGGACAAAAATGCAAGTCAACTGCAAGAATTGTGTTTCATCTCTAAATCCGGAATTTTGTTACAGCACATTTCTTGGGTGCTGTACTATAAATTATAACTAAAGAGCATATCGAATTAAAGATGAGACAGGGAACACCAGTTCAGTTTTTTATTATATATATATATATATATATATATATATATATATATATATATATATATATATATATATAGTTTGTTTTTTTTTCTCCATCTCAGACTCTAACTGCAAATGGACTCATTGTGTTCAAATGGACAGCTAGTTAATGTGAATATCCTCTACTACATGCTTCATGGAGACTAAGTGAACGCATCTGAAAGTGCCCAGGTTTAAGAGGTTTATAGAGCACAGCTCTTTCACCTCTGACACTGCTACTGCTGCTAAGCGGACAAACACACATCGTCCAGGGCCGTCCCCAGACTGTCGCCTCAGCAGTACACAGCGAGTTAGGTTCTGCGACTGTGCTGCTGAAAAGCACATATCCACGGCCTTGCGTGCCTGCCTCTTCTCTGCACGTGTGCTTACACAGAACACAGCGTACTCATCTGCTGCACCTTCCCCAAGTCTGTAAGCAGCTGCTTGATTCGGCACTTGAGCTGAGGCAGTCTGGCCAGAGGTTCTGGCGGCTCCAACTCTCCGGTGAAATCCAACCAGCTCTCCAGCACTGAATGAGGAGGAGGGGAACGGACAGAAAAACTATTTAACAGTGCTTGAGATCCAAAGGGTTATTTGCAAGGTTTATTTAAGTAAGCAAATAACAACTGACACACTTACACTTTAGCAGCATTTTGACCAGAAAATCAGATGCTCTTATTTTCATTTAAATCACCAGCAAGGAGTTTTTTTTCCCTAATGAATTAACTGAACAAATTTGAGAAGTACAGACACAATATATCTCCATGTCTGTGAAAATTGCTTGAAAACTCACCATCCAGCTCTTTCTCAATGAGGTCCATGCGGCCAGCCAACTGGTTCTGAACATCCTCTATGTGTGTGAGCAGGTTCATCTGCCACTGAAGGCAGTTTCTGGCCTGCTCTACTTGCCCCGAGCTGCTTTCACTCTCACACCCAGACAGTGAGATCGCACTGCTCACCTGCCGACAAAACATCATCACGAATGAATGAATCACAACAGGATAATTTCAAATAATCATTAATAGGGACCAATCTAAGAATCATAGATGGGGTTCAGATAAATAAACAATAAATTGTAGGACCCATAATACTTCAACATTTCTCATGAGTGAGAGAAGCTCATGAGTGAGAGAAGACTAGTTACCTCTTCCTTTGAAGCAAACGGCAATGTGTGAGAAGCAGTCTGGGACCCCTGTTCATGTGTGTGAGAGGCAGTCTGGGACCCCTGCTCAAGTGTATGTTGGTGGCCTGTGCCAGAAGGCTTCTGGTAGCTGTGCTCACTGGTGATGTAGGTGTCAGGGTTGGAGTTCTGATTGAGGTGCTCCTGAAACAGGACGTAGTCTGGAACTCCACCCATAGGCTGGTCTTCGTCTGAGTTCACCCAGGAACGAGCCCACAAGTGCAAACTGGGATTGTGTTTGTTCCTTAAGAATAAGAAATATGTTAAAAAGTCATGTCTGTCTCTGGATCATATATTATCCAAGGTAGGAAGATAAGACACTGGCCTGAGGGTAAAGAAGCAAGTACTACGAGAGAGAACTTAGTCTCCAAATACATTTTACATTTGTATCTTCATACATTTCTGATACTGTACCAGCTACTCTTTTCAGTTTACTGGTTCTTTCTCTACCTCCCATGCCCTAGCCCACACACTGTCTCTCACACACAGACACACAAACGCACACACGTCCATTCATAGATAGGCAGGCTCTGAAATGCTTACTGTAAGATGTCCATCTTGAGCTGTAGGCCATGAAGCACTTTTTTAACACTATAAACATCAGCCAAGAGCTGATGAGTAGAGACAATCTTCTTGGCATTCTGATGTGAGTAGTTCTCCGTGAGGAACGATAAACCATACATATGGCCCTTATATAGCCAGTCCTTATCGTGACGATATTTGGCACTCCATCTCTGCCCTGATGCATAAACATATTAATTTGTAAATCAGTAGGAATGGAATTATGGAAAAGTGGTAACTTTTCAGTCTAACACCTATGAAGTTAAAATATTACCTTTAAGATATAACTGAGTGAGCACACCAAAACAACTATTTGATTTGGTTGAATGATTGTGGAAAATTTAATACCTGGTGGGTCTCTGCAGATGTAACAGATATACTGTTCAGGAATGCTGTCCTCGAGCAGACCCATACACACACTGTGCTGCCAGCACATACACTCCTCACACTAAAGGAGAGCAACAATGACACAGCTCAACACATACTGCAGCAGCATACTTTTAACTGCAAAACTATCTGCGCAATCACCTCCCAGACAAACAGCACATTACACTGAACTATATTACAATCAAATTACAATCAACACAGGATTCAAGATTGGTAATTCAAATCAAAAACGTTTTAACATATGTAAAATCACCTTTGGTGCTTCTACAAGTTGTTCAAGAATGTTCAAAACAGTTTTTTAAATTCAAACTACACTAGAAAACTAAAATGCCTGAAGCAAGAATGTCAACCAGACATCAATTGCAAAGATGGGCAGCCAAGTAATAGGCTAAATAACTGACAGCTGTTTTTCACTTCTTGTTAAGATGACATGGAGAAAAAAAAAAAAAAAAAAAAAAGACATTCAAAGTTGTTCCCAGTCCCCTGTGATGCTTCATCACTCAGACCATAGTGCATATTCGACAAAACCTCCCCAGTGCTAATGCTCCATAAATGTCTCCTACCTGAATCATGAAGCCATTCTCTTCATCCATCTCACAAACGCAGCGGACAATCTCATTAGCAGAGTCTTCTTCTTCATCCTGGAAGTCCTCCATGGTGAGTGAGTCTAGATCCTGGTTGTATTCATCACCACTGAACAGCAGAGACTCTGTGGTAGAGTCCTCCAAGAAGTCTATGTCTGATAGGTCTGGCAAGACATCAGTATACATTAAGGTGACCATCACATCCCAAACAATTATGAACACAGGTGCAAAGAAATTTTGTTGCCTGTTAGAAACGGAATACTTACTCTCCCCAGTGAGGTCCACTGACAGTATGGCACGAGGGTATTGGAAGGCTGATTGTTTAGAGAAGGAGCTGGAGGAAGAGCGATGAAGAGGATATGGTGATCTCTCCAAATAGGACAGAGACACCTCTTCCATGTCAGAGTAACCTGGGTAAAGCAGATGAGTGTTAAACCATCAATGCCCAGCAGCTAAGATTGCAAATTAGGTCTGATAGTTCTTTTCCTAGTCCTTACTGACATGAGCATCTCACTGCAGCAGATGTGCTTAACGGCCTAAACTGCTTTGCTACCAAGAGTAGTGTGATCCACAAAAAGAAGCTTGCAACACTTACACAAAATAACTAGACTCAACAATGACAATCTCTTACAGTGCTGTTTGGATTTCTTCTTCTTCTTCTTCTTTTTCTTCTGTTTGATTTTGAAAGTATCCTTCTCTTTTCTGTCTTTGCGTTCTTTATCTCTCTTTTTCCCTGACAAAGGAAAAGCAGACATATTTCAAGAAATCAGCATAATTTGCATGATCTTAAAGGCTCTACAAATCACACAAACACAAAACAAGTATACCAATGAGCTGGCCTTTATCTTCCATTTTTAATTTCCTCTCAGTCTTTATACACAGTCCTGAAAGAAATTACATTAATTTTACTTGCAGTATAAACTTATTACTGGGATGCTTCAGTATTAGCAAACAGTGATGGTCATTATCATTCAGAATTAAAGTATAGGAGAAATCAGTTTAAAATGTTTAACTTCCAAAAGCCTGATGACTATGGCTCATGTACCTGTATCCAGGTGTTTGTCCTTCTCGATGACCTTCTTGAGGATTTTGTCGTGGAGGTTCTCAAAGGTCTTCTCCCTAGGTGGAGCAGGCAGCGAGACTTCAGTGCTATCCGAGCTAACGGAAGCAGAAGAACGCTTCTTCTTACAGAACTTTGAAGTCTTGTGGCAGGAGTCCAGCTGTAGCATGTGGCCTTGTGGAGACAGAGCTGTAAAGGAAGACACCACTGTTAAAACCCAGTGGGCAACTCTGCATATAGGTAGTTGTTCATATAGGTAGTATCACTTATTTTTCAATATGCAGCCAAGCATATTTAAACATAATGGATTAGGACAGGCACATATGTATGCACACAAAATAAACATCACAAATCTGAATAACAGGAAAAGCTAGTATAGCTTATGGCATCTTCAACTCTGGAATGCACTGTGACCATGAAAGACAAATCGCACTGCTACATGGTAAGCCTAGTCAAATGTCCAACTGCTTGAAAAAATAATGACTTTCACCCTGAGAGCACATACAAGAGGAAGTAGAGACTGTCCTGCGTCTCTTAGTGTCTGGTATCTCCGCTGGGGTGCTGGTGGGTACTGAAGCAGATGTGGCCCTGGAGCGACTGCCTCTTTCAGGTGAACACGCTTCACTCTCTAGTTCCTTATCATTATTATGGTAATACTTCAGATGGTAATCAAGCAGCTTGGCTTTCCGGAAGGCTTTAGCACAGCCAGGGATTTGACACTTGAACTTATTGTGGTCCAGATCAACCAGAGGTTCATTGGGAGATGTGGGGTCATCAGATCTCTTGGTATTTATAACTATCAAGAAAAAAAGTGAGGAGGAACAAAGTTTACTATTTCAGAAAATGTAAACATAAATAAGCTTATGAATGGTCGATATTGCACAACTAATAAAAGGTGTTTCCATATGTAAGCCTTTAAATTGAAGTGTAGAGCAGGTACATACTGGGCTCCCTGGCATGCTTGTTGGCTTTAGGGGTCCTGGAGACAGTCTTTAGACTTGGACCTACAACAAGAGCAAGAGGCAGCATGAGCAAGAAAGATGGAGAGAGATGTGAACAGATACGAAGATGGAGAGAACCAGGGACAGCAAGAGATGCATTACAATACATAAGTGCAAAATAGAATTACAAAAAGTTTGATGAGAGTAGTAATGCTATAACTGACTAGACCATCAAGGAGGAACAATTCAATAAGTATGTAATGGCCACTGAGTAATGGCTACTAATACAATCCTACCAGTTACAATAGGTGATGGATTTTCTGCCACTGCCACGTGATTGATTAGTAACGTGTCCGTCAGTTTGTCCTTCTCAATCACTGGAGTCTGAGCAGTTCCAGGTGCAGGAACTGAGGTATGTATAGGAGAAGCTCCTGTGACTGGCTTGTTTAAGGGGAGGTCAGCCTCCACGCAGCTACTTTCATCATCTGAAGAACAAACAAACAAACAAAAAAAACATCCATTTCCCTTACTGACAAAGAGCAAAGGGAGAGGGATGTACACCCATATACAAGTTTAACCATCAAGTAATAATCTACATTCCTCATGTACAATTAAGGCTGAAATAAGCACTATTGTGTCTTATTGATTTAAAGTGTATGGAAGAAAAGAGTTATCAAACCCTGTATCTGGAGCGCTACTGTTAAACAGTTCTTAATTTACCTCTAAAATAGGTGGAACTTGTAAGGATATCTTTCTATCTACATCTAACTCAGGTTACATAAAAAAAAGCATTTAAAAAATGTACACATTTCATCATCACAAAGCCTATCACAACATAATCCGGCTTGTCCTCCATGTTCATACAACTGCCATAAGGTTTAAAGTGGAATCTGTCCAATTCAGCTGTTCCCTAAAGAGCATGGATCTTATATACGCAGTGCTGACTAATGTGGGACATCACATTGTTTACCCTGAAGGCTAATGCAACAGTACTTATATCTAAGATAACTTAATGCAAAAAAGAACACCACACTTCTGAGAGGGTGTGTTAGGCTAAATGGGACTAATGCAATTTCAGCACACAGAACCTCACTTAATAATACTTAAATAATGTTTTTATATCGCTTAATAAACATTGAAATACCACTACAAAAAGAGCATTACAACTACTTCAAAAAAGAGGCCAGGAAAGTATATATAAAAGGTAGACATTTAACAAAGCAAAAAAATGACAAATCATTATTCTTAATATCTCTTGTACAACAGAACCATTAAATAAATTGGTCTAATCTTATTGTATGTAATAATTATGAATGTTATTCAAGTTGAATAACATGTCATAGAAAGACACTGGGCTTAAACTAGACTAACTTTTAGGATTGGATGGACCCGATATTCTTTATTTCAATTGGCAAACCATGAATATCACTTATGACCTGCTCTTCAAAGACTTGCAGATTTGTTACACAGAGAAACTAAAGTTTGCACTAACAAGACATTTCAACGCTGTTCACTCTGGGCAACCTAGACAGAACACTCCACTAGGCCACCTCATCCACATAATCCACCTGTTTAGAAGCAATCTGAATATGATAGATGATCATGGTTCAGGCTTGGAACTTAACGAACCAGGAGGATAGCTCCTATAAGAGGATGCAGCACTTTCACTTGCCATGCCTACTCTTACCTGCTTTGTGGCTGCTGTCTGCCTGGGCTGGGTTAGGGTTAGAATCTCGGCTGTGTGGTGAGGGAGGGCAGTTTAGGTCAAATGTAGTTGCTAGGCGCTGAGACCTTCTCCGTCTCTGAGGAGAGTTTGAAGGGGCTATACTCACACAGAGAGACATACACACAATTAATTATTGACAACATACACTCACTCACTTTCATGTCATCGACAAAATTAACAGATGGAAATTTAAATGGTAGAATTTCCTTTCCCAGGACACACCAAGGTCCCTGCAGCCATGAAGCTTCGGTCTAAACAAGTAGTCATGTGGCTTCAGCAAAAGTGCATTCCTGTGTAATGTCTTAGTTGTCCAAGTCTTTAACTGATGGGGTCAAATCAACATGATCCTGACTGCTATTTTTACAATGTGTATAGGCATTACTGCAGCTAAATCAAAATCAAAAATTGTAGTACTAAACCTAATTAGTACAAATGGAAATAACACTGTTTCAGAATGAGATACTCAATTGGATTGTATTGCTTGTAACTAGGGTTGCAGCAATTAAAGTCATACCTTTTAGCCAAATTACTGTTTGGACAACCAACGTTCTGTTATGGTACTACACCTAAGTACTGGTTATTCAAAAAGCATTAGGAGGGCAATTTGCAGTTACTACTCAAGGACAAACAAATGTGGAAGCAGGCCACTAGTGGTTTATGCTCCATCATTTCTGGTTAATGTGGTAAAGCAATAAAGTGAATAAGTGTGAATAATTACTCAGCATTCAATCACCTGTGTGCGCATCAGGGAGGGTGTGGACAGAACTGGGGGATGGGTTGGCCTCTGCTGTTGTACTTGTGCTCAGACTGCTTACGGAGGACTCTCCTGAATCATGCTTTAATCTCCTGGAGCGAGAACTGCCCAGGGAGGTGTTAGACAGAGATGTATGCTGCCTCTGAACAACAGCGGATGCTGCGCCCTCCTCACCTGGGCTTGTTTCAGCTGCTGGACCTCTCTGTGAGGAAGTCTGATGCACAGTAAAAGAAATAGAAAGCAAATCACACACAGACAGACCGAATGCTGCTACATGGCAGATACCGTCAGAAATGAAAAAACTAAAAAGCTAAATAAATAAACCCACGGTATAAAGGCCAAACTGATTCTAAATCACACCTGTACTTGTTGTGAAGCCATAGGAAGATCTTCTTTGCAGTCACTCTCATTTTTGAGACATCCTACACAATGGAAAAGACAACTTATAGGAACCATAAGGAGTGTATTACAATTGAACAGTGATACATTAGAGGACAACATAATCCCAATATGAAATATAAGCCCCAAATGTACCTGCCACTTTAGTGAGACGAGCTCTTTTCACACTGCAGAAACTACCTTGTCTGCTTCTTCTTCTTTTCGTTTTAGGAATCTCAAGTTCGTCGGGAGATGGCTTACAGTCTTCCTCATCAGAAGAGACTTAACAGGGCAAAAGAATAGACACAAGAATAAGGCACAAAGCTTATGATTGCAGAGTCTCCAACAAGAACATGTTGGCCATGTCTGTAGATGTGCAGTCACTATACAAACTGTTAACATTAACAACTATTCAAAAAACTTCAGTGTTGCTTCACCACCAGTGAAGTTTAATACAAATACATGCATAAACACATCTATTAGCTATGTTCATAACTTACTCTTCCAACATATAATCAAATAGGTGGACAGTTAGGTTTTAAGTGTAAGATTACAGGCTGTAGCCCTATTGGTATGCACAATTTTCCAGCTACCTTCAGTTACTTCCCACAGTATCACTGGGAAAATGTTATTTTGTACCATTCTGAACACAACATTAGCACTGACAAGATAAAGACATGGTTGCGGGTGATAGGTTTGTACAATTCTTTTAGGCATGGTAGTGTTGCTGGAGGGGTTTTACATGTCAGTGTCACTGATGGTTTGAGAGTGGTCTGGCACAAAAAAATAAAAAATAAAAAAAATAGCCAGCAAACAGAAATGTGGACAGAAACCAATTTTCAATTTTGCCAGCACTGATGAAGGACTACAGCATGTCTAACACAAGTAGTGCATGGCAAAAGACATAGTGGCTTTGAGTTTTGAATAGATAATGAAACAGACTACCGAGTCTATCCGAGTCAGCGTCATTATCCTCCTCTTCAGGTTCACTGCCCCTTTGCTCTGCTCTCTCCTCTCTGTCCTTGTTGCTGTTGGCACTGGTGCGAGGCCTACACCCTCCTTTACTCTTGGCAGCAGCTGTGGCTGCCTTCACAAGGGCAATCCAGTCCTGCTTCAACAAACACAACAGTACACTGGTCACTGCCAACGGCTACAGCAAGATAACAATGTAACTGAACATTTAACCATCTAGTAAATAATATCAAACTAGCACACAGTGAAGGAGTGTGTGTGATTTTAGATGGCATCTGTGTGAATGCAAAAACGTATGTGGCAAAAGAATAAAATTACTGACTGTTGTCCAAAACATGTCTTAAACGGTGAGCAAGCTGCCAAGCATTCAGTCATTGCTATATCACAGATCCACACAAGAATTTTCACATTGCATATTCATTAGAGTCAGAAAAAACGTAGTAGATGAGAACATTCAGCAAAAAGGATCTGGTGTCCCTCAGCTGGCTGTCTGGAGTAAAGAGGTCACTAGCAATTCTATGCTGCCTGGTCTGCTTTTTGTGAGCCATCACATAATTCACCAATGATCTGAGGTACTATACCTTCTGAAAAAGAAGAGATGAGAGAGAAAAACTAGTTTCTAATTTGTTTTTGTTTTTTAAGATTAAGTTTACCATGTGCAATTTAACCACATAAGGGCTGACACTACAATGTTGATCAGAAAATAAAAGTTTAAATTTACATCTACAAGATTTGGCAGATGCACTTATGACAAAGAGTACTTAAACAATATACAATACTTATCTGTGTAATGCCATCCTGAATTCAATAAAAATACTGTCCTAAACACAAGATATGATGAAAGAATCTTTTCAACAGTAGAGGAGACACAAAAGATGTACGAATAAACTTACTTGTCCTTTGGCATCCTCTGGCATGGATTTAATATGGATTCTTTTCACACAACGAACGACACCATCATAAAATTGGACAGTATAGGTTCCTGTGCATTAACAGATATTTGTTAAAAACACTGCTTTCATAATTCACACTCTCTTTCAGAGACGCTCCATTTCATTAACCTCATTTAAATTACACAGTTAATAAGAGACATTGACATGATACCTGCCTTCTCTGTTGACACTTTCTATCTTGGCGGGGTAGTAGCGGCAATCTGTCCACCGGGCAAGAACTTCTTCACCATCCTTCAGTTCCTAATAGTGAAGTAAACATCGGATTACTTAATTGAAAATGTTTTTCTTGACAAACCTCTTCATTTCAGTTTCATTACCTACTGTTTTGGTGAACATTCACGAAGAACTACCCTGCACATTTTTTTAAACTGCAAAGTTCTCAAAAATGTTTGGGAGGAATTTAATGTTATAGGAAAAGTATAATACTACACATGGCCTTTAGGTTGTTTTTTTTTTTTAATAACAGCCAGTGGCCTGTATAATGAGGACTCATACTGAATAAACTTTTATGATCACAATTCCCCCTCATCCTTATTTGGCACTTCCATGGCATTTCAATGCACAATGCAGCACTCAATCAACAGACAGTCATATCAAATGGAGTACTATAACACCCACAGGCTGAATTATTTACTCTTAATATATGCTGCAAAAATGTTAGTGTACATTTTTCAGAAATGCATGAGAGTGTAGATAATCCTAAAGGTTTTAGGCAATTTTGTAGTAGCTGATGGAGGAAAAACCCAAATAATCATGAGACAAGCAGATAATAGAGAGCCAGATCAGGGCAGATCGGCGGTTGATGTATGTACATGTTGCTGCTGAGGCAAGTCTGTTTGGTCCTCTGTGCTCTCTGTACATCCAGGAAGCTCACGCAGGCGAGATGCTCTCATCTCACAGAGTGTCTCCTGGTAAAATGTTTGCAAGAAAACAATATTTCAATTAACAATCTCATTAACATAGTCAATGAGACTAATAGAAAAATAAATCTATATAACAAACCTTACCGTGAAATAAGCTTTTATACTCATATTGAATTAGCTACAAAACTATAAAACTGCCCAACATGTCCTCAACTTTTCACTAGAATATTCTTTGTGAGTCATATAGCCAAACATTGTCCTAACAAAGAAGATGATGATGATTTCTGTTCATTTTATATTGGCTGTCCTACACACTTTTTTTCTGTGAAGAATCTCTGGCATGTGGCATTAATGTATAAATGTGTACAAAATTGTTACAGTAAAAATACACAGACACCTCTTCTTCGAGTCCCTCTTTACGAAGTGCTGGTCTCTCTAGAGGACGGAGTCTATTGCTATCCCACAATATCCACTCGTCATATCGATGGCTCCATCTGTCAAAATGGACAAGCATCTTCCCTTCATCATAGTCAATCTTCTCAATCCGTGAGGGATACCTAGAGTATTGAAAAAAAATGGAACATCTTACAAATGAAGTTCCTCAACATACAAGTGGAGCACAAAAGTGTTTTAAAACGTTTTTACCATTTTTGTAAATAGTCTTGAGCTTCCACTCTTGCTCCAACCTCAAAAGTGATTCCTGGCCGATTAGGGGGTTTCTTACTCATCTTCAAGGTGATTTGTTCAGGTCTTTCTCAAGACACAAACACACACTTCTCCTGTGGGTATCAATTGAATTCATATAAGGAAAATGTCAATAATATATACAATGAAGCAAGCAAAAGCAGCAGTTTTATACGTTTATGTAAGACGAATAAAGGACGAACCCGCTAGGACGTATATAGCTTTAGGGTACATAGTTTTGCAACATATTAAATAATACATTAGCAGAGAAGGGAAGCATACGAGCTCCAAAAACGATTTTACCAGCTGGCTAGTCTTCAGATTAGTAAACACATGTTTTAATTTGCAACAAGTTTCATTACTTGCATCGTAATTTGCACATTATCTTCAATAATAAAACTGGCTACAGATAAAGTATACATTAGAACAATAATGTTATAAAATGCGTGTTTCTAAGATTAAGACTCGTACATGGAAAGCTGGCTATCAAAGCTATCTTAACCAAAAACGGCTGGCTAGCTAGCTAGCTAACGTTAGCTAGCAACTGGGATGGCTAGATAGATATATAGCCTAGCAAGACTGTACTATCAACAGCCTCAGGTGACAGCAGATTTCTATCCAAGCTATAGTAAGTGCAGTCGACCTTAAAATATTTAACTTCCTTGTAATGGCGAGGGCGTATTTTCTGTTGTTCTTCGAATTTGCTGAAGTGAATAAATGCATCTGACCCAGTTTCGGATCGTCCAGCTGGCTAGCTAGCTAAATAGCCAGCGAGAAAGCGTTATTTTCATTGAACATACCAGCTAGCACGCTAGCAGGTAGCTAACGTTAACCACCGTTTACGATGTTGGTTAGCAGTTTTGTAGCCTTTATTTCAAACTGCTATTTAGGGAGTATTTGTAGACTTAATTCTAGACAGTAAGCTATACACTCATCAACAATTCAAAACAAACTTTACACTCAAAGCTTCAATACTCTTTACAGGCTAATCAACAACCTGTACCCATTTCAGCATCGCTATTTAGTAAGCTAGCTAGTCGATCCGAGGGGATAAAAGTATGTGGAAAATGACAGGCCAGTTTTGTCTTTCTTAAAATGGTACCTATAAAATCATGACTATCAATTCTGGCGTGCGATATATATTGTTTAAACAAAATACGTTGGGATTTACCTTTGTAAATTCATTGAGGGCTTAGCTATTAGTTCCTAACTGCTTTCTTTTCATTCTTCAGTTGAGAGACATTTTAAAACCTAGCTAGCTAGCTCAGTTAGCTCGCGATCCCAAATAGGGGGCGTGTACGCGTACGGCAAAGCTCTGGAATTGCGTAATACGCAAGAGTCACGTGACAGCGAACACGCGTTTGTTTATTGTTTTTGCATATTAAAATTGTATGTATATTTACAATTACGAAAAATAATAACAAACGAGGTTTTTTAACGAATAAATGAAATGAAATAAAAAGATGAGATTTCTCTGTTTAATCTTGTCCTTATTGGGGACAATTGTTGCCACAGTACACTAAACTCTAGCGTTAAGAATGATAGTAATTATTACAATGCACATTGTGTTTCAGCTGAGTGATGTGTGTGTGTGTGTGTGTAATCTACTAGATACTTAAACTGACAGACACTAGTTTTTACAGAAAGACCATGTGCCATGTGGTTCACTAGTGGGTCTTACATTTGTTGTGCTTTTTATATTTGTTTCCAAATAAAGATAAATGTATTTCTCTGAAGTTACTGAATGACTTCAGGATTCTTTCAAGTCAATTGAATCTCTTAGGCAAATGTACCCTCTCAAATTGCTTAGATTTTATTTTTGCTTTAAGAAATTACATATAATATATATCTCAAAGAACACGTACAGAAAAAAAACCCTGGATGCCCAATCATTTCAGGATCCTGCCAGTTACGCATACATTCATTTTGAATTATTTTATTATTTCTACTGTGGGATTTTTTTCATTCAAATGAACTCATAATGTAGAATATTCTATGTTTCTTTAATTGATTACTGTGTGTTTTGATTAGCACTACAAGGCCTCGGTTAGTGAAGAATTTCAGGAGAAATGAGCTAGATACAGACTCTTGCAATCTTTCAAGAAAACCAAACGCAAGAGATCCATCTTCATCACTATGCATCAGCGTATACAGCTGTGCCTTCACTCTCATTTAGGGCAACAGAAACAGCTGCATTTTAGAGACACACAGGCCAGTGTGACATTTATAACTCATGACACCAAGTCATCAGCTCGCAACCTCATACATTATAGCACAACTATATCTGCCCGCCTCGACTTTTGCGACACTTCTCTCATTAAACTGATATGCGCACTTGTACTGCTCCACTGGGAGATCAGACCTGGGGAGGGCCAGTTGGGAGAGCGTTGCGTTTTGCTAATAATACAAGCACGACGATATCAATATTCAAATGTGAATGAAATAGTCTCTTGGTGAAAAGGTTGCATTTATGGAACTAGCTGCTTATTAGAATGCACCATCCCTAAGGGTTGGGGATGAACTATGTAGAAGTGTGATCGCTAAGAACAGAGTTGGTGACTGCCGAGCAGTTATCTAGCTAGTTATCTTTGCCTTCAGAATTAAAGAACTCTCTTATAATGTCTGGGCAAGCTCAGCGCCGTAAGCTAGCTAACTACGAAGCTAGATACATAAAGTGTTTATAAGTTTATAACCGTTTCACCAAGTGACTATTTCAATCATATTTTAATATGGATATTGTCCTGTTTGTATTATTAGCAAAACCCACTACCCTCCCTACTAACCCGTCCCAGGTCTGATCTCCCAGCGGAGCTGTACAAGTGCACAAATCAGTTTTGCAACAAGTCTAGAGAGAGAAGTGTTGCAAAAATCGAGTCGTGTCATGTTTAGAGGTTGTGAGCTGTAATTTTAACATCCATAACCAATGTCTATTCTACGAGCTCAGGCGTCAAAAATACAAGTACATATTTTATTTGACAAGTTCTCAGATCAGGTCCTACAAGTTCTCAAGCTTTGCAACATAATTACCTTCATATGTTTGTAATTAGAATGATGTTAGTAAAAGTGTGTCCAAGACCAACAGTATTTGGCACATGACACAGCACCAGTATTTGTAATAAATGTTGCTTGCAACTGGTGAATTAAGTTAATGTAAGAAAAAATAGTTTATATCTTAGGATGTGTCTGGATGTGTAGATTATTAGGTAGCAGAACAAATAGGTTTAAACAGGTTTCATTTTCTTTTTTTTCTTCTATTATTTAAATCTTAACCAATCTACGTCCTGCTAATTTGGGAAGGCAAAGTGCAGATATGCTATTATATGTTCCTGCCTCAGCTAATCACTCTTCTCCTAACGACAAGGACATTTCCTAAATTGCCAAATGTTATCTTACTTGCCATGAAGCAGAATGAAAGACCCTTCTCCTTTTCAAAACTACATTCAGTATAAATGCACGTAAATGTACAGTATAATAACATGTTGGGTCTGGTAGTCTCATTGTAAAACCCAATATATAGTGATACCCTACCTAGTTACAATAACAACAACAGAGCAATAAACAGAATGAGGGCAATACTGCAATGTGTCCTAATGTGGACATTTACTGACAATAAATACTGAGCAAAACTACAATAAAACTGAAATCTTTAGATATAGAAACATCAATGTAAACGATAGAAAGTAGACAGAAGACATAAAGACAGATAAAGTGCAGATGGGATGTAGTCTGAGTGGGGAGGCATACCATTAGGAAGGTGTATGGATTACAATGAGAACAGCACGTAGTCTACTGAATAAATGAGTGTGTGTATGGATCAACAGCTTCATGACCCAAAGGTAGAAACTGGTCCTAAGTGTTGTAGAATGGGATACTTCAGTATCCCAGAAGGAAACAAGCAGTCTCTTGCTGAGATTTTAGAAGTCTTACCGCATCTCTGTAGACAGTTTCATTATTGTTGGTGACCCTCATCTGTAGTGTCATTAGCAAACTTGAGGGTGTAGTTTATTCATGCTGGACAGCATAATCATGTTTTTTTAGGGTGTAAAACTAAGAAAACACTATGTCTGTGGGCTTTGTCCAGAGGGAGGTGTGGTTAGTATCTCCTAACCTGACAGATTGGGCTTTGCCATTGGTGAAGACCAAGACCTAATTGCAGGTCTTGAACATCATGCTTTCTCCTGCACTGTGGTCATTGTAACAACATTGTTACATAGGTGTCCTTTCTAGCAAGGTGACTCAATGCCTAGAGAGAATGGGATTTGTGTAGAGCTGTTAGCACATAGGCCAACTATTACAACTTCTGTGAGTCAGACATGCTGCTGTCGACAAGTGTATATTATAACAGAATGGTGTGCCTAAGGGCACTAGTCATTCAGACATTTGATTATGAATAATTTGGCACCAAGACAATGGATGTAGTCTTGTATCCAAGTGGGGACAATCAACCAGGGATGCCCTGAAGATGTCAGTGAGAGTGGCAACCAGTTGACAGGTACCTACTGTGGGCACAGAGCCCAGGAATGCCATCAGGTCCAGCAGCTTAGTGAATGTTCATTCTCATCAGAATAATCTTCACTTGGTGTGTGAACAGTGAGAGCCCCTGGCAATCGATAGAAACTATGACCCTTCTGTTTTGCTCTTAGGTGCTACTTTCAACTGCAACTGGCAGGCAAGCATCACTGGTGTTTATACCAGTGACTTTACTCATACCCGCCAGTTACCTGTCACATAACCTGTGGAACTGCTATTGCTGATGTTGTTCGATATCCGCAGTATGTAGCTGTGTTTTGAAAATCTGATGCCAGCATTCCTGTTGTTTCTGGCTACCCTAAGCGCTTCCCTGTGGCCAACCTTGAAAACTGCTATATAACCTTTCAGTAGTGAACAAACGTCAGTATTTCTTCCAGTGTTTTTAGTTTTGTTGTGTCTTTCTAGTTACATCTTTCTTGTAATTGTGACATTATCGACACTTTTCCATGTAGTCCATCATTAATAGTGCATATGGTGTATAGTCATCCACACTTTTATGTGACCCTTGGACTGCTGCTGTTTTGAATGTGTCCTAGGAGCCCATTCAAAACTACATCTGCATTCTTAAGATGTGATAGAATGTCACCGAACTAACACCCATCATTTTAATTTTTATATCATTAATAGTGACATACTGAATTAATAAAAATAAAAAAGATTCTGAGTGAGCATGTGAGTGAGTGAATGAATGAATGACAAAATGAATGAGTAAACAAGTGAGTTAGAAGCCAGGCTGCTGAAGTGCCTAACATGTAAAAAGGACATCTTAGGCTTAAAATATGAAAAGCCTTGAAATACACATTTCTACAAAAACAAATACGCTACGTTTCTTTTTATTTATTTTGGCTTATTGATCATGTCACAGAGAGCGATCAAAGACACCGCGGCAGCAGAAGCTGCAGGCCTTTTTGGTTTGCCAAATAGTGTAACTCTGAATTGCTGCTAACCACTATTAACATAAGCCAGAGGCCAAATGAAAACGTGTCAGTAATATGGTCAGGGCCACAGTTGAAAACATTGACCACATTTAGCATGTGTTGCTATGACACATTTCTAAGCCCTTACTGAATCTTCATGCTTCACTGAAACAGTGATTGCGGAGAGCCTCAGGATCACACATCTCTCTCACATGCCCAGCATTCAGTGAACACACTTGGACGAATTGCTATGGCAACTGGTTGCTATGGGTGATGTGACACCACCACATACTCATTTGGTGGGGGAGAGGGAGTTGGACAACAAAAGCCAGGAATGCAAGCAAGGACGATAAGCTGTTATTTTGATTTCTGAATTGTTCGAAGGATTGGGTTAAAAAGTTGAGCAAACGTATGGCTCCGGGTAGGCAGCCATAATGGAAACTGAGCCTTCATTTATTTTTGGTGTCTATCTGCTTGCTTATGACGGATCTTTTTTAGCAGCTCCTCCACAACAGGTAAGTGAGTGATTCTTCTATTGAAATAGAACACGGAGATCATATCCATGCAACTCCATAGAATTATAAGCTTATAACTAGATATTGCCAGCTAAAATATATATGATAAAATGCATGATTCTAGGGCTAATAAATATGAACAAAATTACAGAAGGGCAGATATTGCACTTACTGGACCATATTGCATATATTTCTGTCAACATAGGAAGGCACATGTATGTCAGTTAGGCTACATTTATTGCTATATGTGCAATCATGTTTATATATGGATTTGCAGTGAGATTATTTATTATGTTATGTGAGTTAAAAGCAGTAGTTTTCGTGTAACAGGCACACGTGAGTCATGTGAAAAAAAATGTTCTACATTACGAAAACACAAAACATCACAGGGAGTGTCACATCTATTACTGGGCACTGACATCAAAGAATTGTACAGGGTCACTGACCATCAGTATGGTTGGGGATTGACATGAGACGACATGAGAATATCATGATTCCCTTTCTAAGTCATTCCACTGGAATTTGAGGCATGTATTTGAAATGGGCTGAACTGCTTATAGATGTGCAGACATAAACATCTTGTTGCAATACTGTAATACTTTATTGTATTCATAAAAAGATAATTAACATAATATGTCTTAGTATTGGATTCATAATCATTAGGGTCATAGTGTCCACAGTATTGACCACCTAAGTTCACAACGATACATGCTGAAAGTACATAAAATATAAAGCTATGTGTTCTCACTTAAAGCAAAACCATCATTTTCTGTCCACCCTCATGTCTGTCTTTCTGTCGTTTTTCAACTTCTTCCCAATATGATAAAAAAAAACCCAATGAGTATAGAATAAAGGAGAATTTAATAATATAAATCTTGATTTTCTTTTCACTTTAGAATTTCTATCCCAAAGCAAATCTGTCACAGTAACACATTGTATGCACCCCCCCCCCCCCCAATCAATCCCCCATTCCTGGAATAAGATGAATCTAATTGTCTCTAAAATGGTTGCGAACAGGGGACTTGTTGAATCTGAGGCTCCCCATGATGGCTGTCTGCTGCTGAGCCCACGGCGTTGCAGGAGGCTGGTGAGGATGGCGGAGCACCTCCACAGCAGCACACTGTCTGCATCTGGGGCCACGCAGCCCATCCCTTTCCTCACCCTCGAGCAGAAGGCAGCCTTCGTCTTTGTGCTGCTCCTCTTCATCTTCCTGGGCCTGCTGATTGTGCGCTGTTTCCGCATACTGCTAGACCCCTACAGCAGCATGCCCTCGTCCACATGGACAGACTACATGGAGAAAGACACATTCGACTACCGCATCGCCTGAGAGACTGCCCAGGCTCAGCCGGGCAATACGCCACACGATGGCTACCTCAGCATCCTCACCACCGAGTCCACCATCGCCTCCTCAGTATTGCTATACCATGCTGATGGTGTGCCTTGGTGTGTCCTTCTTAAAAAAATCACACGTTCCAATACGCTCCCATTTCTTCCATCTGTTCTTATGAGATATTTTACTGCCAGCACAATACCTCACAAATTTCACCACAGCTGATAAATGATGTCATATCCAGCTCCTCTGAGAAGTATTAGCGATGACACATCTGCAACTAAAACTAGCCAATTACCTGTCACAGGTCATTTGGGTGAGCTATTTGGCTGACTTTTGTCATGTCCTTGCAGTGTAAATTATTAATCCTGAAAATGAGGATAATCCTTCATTGAATTTATCATTCCACTACCTTTTTAAAGTGCTTTGGTTTACAGATTTTTAAATCCTCTGAGCTCTTTGTTGAAGAAGTACCGAGCTTTCGGCCTTATGATTCAGCGTGTTTACAGAGCTGCCAGAAAAATCTGGCCTTGCTGTTCTAAAGCTACATGTCAATCAATGTAATGACCAACCAGCCTCCATGGGCATCTGAATGAGTGCTTTCACAAGACCCTTCTCTCTCTATGTGTCTGTCTCTCTCTCCTTCTCTCTCTGCAGTGTGCTTCAGTAGGGTGTGTCTGATGTTGAACAGTGTTTCCTGATACTAAAAAACAAACTTCATTCCAATGGTGTGAATTTACTGTTGTGCACAAGCTATCAGTGTTTTTGCAAACTTTCTTGTGCAAAGCTGTGAATAGCTAAACTACATGTTTTTAAAAAGAAATGAAGCTCACAAACAAAAATAAATATGTCTATAATGTGCAGAAGAGTTAAATATTACCATTTTGGTGCCTGTTTCAATTTAATTTTACTACCAGCTACTGCTTTACAGTCTGTAAAGGTGAGATTGCTCTGTTTAATTTTGTCCTTATTGGGGACAATTGTTGCCACAGTACACTAAACTCTAGCGTCAAGAATGATAGTAATTATTACAATGCACATTGTGTTTCAGCTGAGTGATGTGTGTGTGTGTGTAATCTACTAGATACTTAAACTGACAGACACTAGTTTTTACAGAAAGACCATGTGCCATGTGGTTCACAAGTGGGTCTTGCATTTGTTGTGCTTTTTATATTTGTTTCCAAATAAAGATAAATGTATTTCTCTGAAGTTACTGAATGACTTCAGGATTCTTTCAAGTCAATTGAATCTCTTAGGCAAATGTACCCTCTCAAATTGCTTAGATTTTATTTTTGCTTTAAGAAATTACATATAATATATATCTCAAAGAACATGTACAGAAAAAAGCCTGGACGCCCAATCATTTCAGGAAACTGCCAGTTACGCATACATTCATTTTGAATTATTTTTATTATTTCTACTGTGGGATTTTTTCATTCAAATGAACTCATAATGTAGAATATTCTATGTTTCTTTAATTGATTACTGTGTGTTTTGATTAGCACTACAAGGCCTCGGTTAGTGAAGAATTTCAGAAGAAATGAGCTAGATACAGACTCTTGCAATCTTTCAAGAAAACCAAACGCAAGAGATCCATCTTCATCACCGTGCATCAGCGTGTACAGCTGTGCCTTCACTCTCATTTAGGGCAACAGAAACAGCTCCATTTTAGAGACACACAGGCCAGTGTGACATTTAGAACTCATGACACCACTGCAGAGACAGTTGATTTACCCTCACCATGACAGAATGGGTAATGACTCATGAAATATATTGAGGGGAGCTAAACTTGATTCAATTATGCATTCTGTTTGTTATTTAAGAACTAGATACATTGTGTAGATTGAGGTTTAATGACAATGTTCTAAATGTTATAATGCTATTTAGAGTGGATATGGTATTTTGTCGTTTCTCCTAAGTGGCCTTAAATGTCAATGTTAATTTTACTGTAATACATAATGAGTTTAGTATTCGTGATTAGATTAATACATTAATATTTATTTCAATAATTTACAATAGAGTATCATAGAGCAAATAGCCAAATGTTTATATTATAGCCAATATTTCAGGCAACAATAACAACAACAACAATAATTATAATAATTTTAAAATATATAGATTATGCAGTATTCATTTCATTGCACTTCTTTCATTAACATGCATATTTTCTGTGGACAAAATTGAAAGTTAAATCAGTAATACCATTCAGTGAAACCTATGTTTGTCTACTTCTGTCAATAAGTTATGTGTGTGCAGTGCTTGAAACCAGAACTGCCTATTTATTTACACTGGTAAAATTATTTGCTGCAAAGTTTTTTCAGTTTGTTTTATGTGTCGAAGTAGTTAGAAAGAATAAGATTTCCTTACATTTGTTTAAATCAGTTAAAAACAATTAATTGCAATCCTAATGTAATACATTAAATAACATTTCACTATAGATTTATTAATGATAATAGAATTTTCTGGCAAACAACCAGGACTAGATTTGATTTGCTTAACCTGGCAAATGATTGAATTTAATTTAGAACCATTCAGATTCTGTAGGTACATTACATCATGATTTAAAACACCTCTATAGACCTAAAGCTGGAAAGGTGCAGTTAAATTCAAATCCACATGGTTCAGGAAATGCTTGTGGAAAGCCCATTTGAGAACTCATCAAATATACAATGCATTGAGTCATATTACAAAATTCACAGACCTGGGCTCTGTTTCAGAAAGCATGTTTAATAAACTCTGAGTCTAAACCTGGGTTGACTAACTCTGAGCTGTCAAATGTGTTATTTGTCAACCTGCGCCATCTCACGAGGGTCATTATCACCCTAAATGTAGCTAATGTAGATAACGTATATGCCATAAATTACTGACCCCACTTAACCCTTGGCTAAAATGTTGTGTAGATGCCGTGTGTGTGTGCGCGCATGTGCATACACACAGGTGCAAGCCAACTGACAAAAATGTACTTTGTAGCAACTGAGGATAAAATATAAAAATATAGTTAAGGTCTAATTTCATTACAAGCAATTGTGATGTTGTTCAGCCTCCCCTATCTAATTAAATGGCAGTTGGGACTGCATTCATCATGTATTTAAGTAGTTAATGAAATTTTATAAACACAAATAAAGTAAATTATCAAATATCCCAAGTCTACCAGTATTTAAAATGTCTATTTTAAAGCAACACCTAAATACATTTATACATACTGACCTTCGTGATAGCCAATAAAAGAAGGCTGAAGCCCAAAAAACAGGTGGGGGGTCCACCATCATCACAGAAGCTGGAGAGATGGCCCTTAGTGAAAACAATAGGAGACCCATTGATGAAGACATCTATGAAGGAATCTCATATAACCCCAATGCCATCAGGTCAAAGGCCTTCATAGGGGTTAGTTTTTCAAATGAATTATATAAATGTACATTCATCCAGTGGTAGCTCACTGATGCCTAACCATCAATCTTAGAACATACATACATACATACATATATATATATTGTGTGTAATAATCAATATTGTGTATAACAATCCTGAGTCATGCACAAACCCAGGCCACTTTGCTGCCACATTTATTGATAAAATATTGATTATTACACACACACACACACACACACACACACAAACACACACACACACACACACACACACACACACACACACTTATATATATATATATTCTGTGTGTAATAATCAATATTGTGCATATGTTGTGTATATATTTTTGTGCTCAACTTTTTGAAAAAAGCTGAGTCATACACAACCCCAGGCCACTTTCCTGCTACATTACTGATGATGTGGACTGACTCATAAATGGTGTTCACAGTGCAGAACACTAACTAAGGGGAGTAGCTGCCATGTTAAGTATCCTTTATTTGAAATGCTAAAGGCTAATATTTACCTGCACATTAATGCTGTGGAAAAACTTACACACATAATCTCCTTCATTTACTGAAGGGGCTGTGATAGGAATTTGAGTGCATCCAGTCACATCTGGAAACCCTAAAATATATCCAAATAACTGATTAGTGCTTTAAGTCTCGAAGGTCATACTAATCAAATTAATTATTCATTAGACTGATACTAAAAATCTGCACAGTACACGTTTTTGTGCAAGAGTAACATTTCTGGCAGCCCAACATACAGTTGCCTTGGAAATATGATCAGCATCCCATTGGCAAAAAAACAGAAGTGCAACCAATATGTGTGCAAAACAAGGAATCTGTTCCACGTTGTGTCATATGAGCGACGTGAGGACCGAGAATATTGTTCAGAAAAATAATCGAATGTGCATAAAACCGGTAATGCTAAGTAGATAATCATCAGGGAATGATAAAGTCAAACAAATAAATAAAACTACCAGCGAGCAGGTTTGGCTCTATGTTGCCATAGTAACTGACAGAGTTTCGCTGAATTCGCTTTGGGAAACCAAAAACCCCAAGTTTCCTTCAACAAACTCTTCAGTTTCACCAAATCCGTTTTCCGATACAGAGCTCTGGAATTCGTCCAGTCAAAAAACAAACAAACAAACCAAAAAAAAACCCCCCCAAAAAAACAACGACCAAAAAACCAAAACAAGAACAACAAAAGAACGACCAGTAGCCACAAGGTGTCAGTAACGAAGGGCGAAAGGAACCTCCCCTTTAAGAACCTGTTCCTTCACCTGGACACACCTGAACTTCTGTTTCAAATACGTAGACAAAATTTATTTGGAAACAAACCAAACTGAAGGAAGCTACTTTTTTTTGCGTGATACTCATTTGTGGTGAGCACATTAGAAATGTATTCGTTTATTTGTTGCCTAGGGGTATATATCGATGGTATGTCTTATCAGGTTACTTCCGTGTATTTTGGTCTTATTTACGATGGGCCTATACGTCGTATCACAAATTAGTTTTAGGTCAGACCTGTAGCCATTTTACACTGTAAACGTATTAAAACAAATTGGTAATATAAAAGATTCTGGCTTTTAAGTGGTGTGCAAAAAACCCCTACCTATTCTTTAACATAAAGTGGGCGATTTTGTTCTTTGAGACGAACATTACATGTTCGATAATTACACGGTCGATAATCACGGCAACTTGCCCCTATTTAAATGAGCATTCTAATTTTTAAAATCAAAATACGATGTGGAATAATTCCTATCTCAGCTAACAAACACGTTGATATATAAGAACCTGGCCATAAATTGTTTTCCTTTCCTTTCCTTTCCTTTAAAGGGAGAAACAGAAAGTGGACAAATGTGAGCTTATGGACACCGTCCTGAGAGATGGCCTTTGATAAATACCTCGATTATATTTACTGAACAGAAAAGCAGCTAACTACATAATTCATGAGAATGTCTAAGTCCCTTTTCTAGATTCACTCACAGTGGTCAAGAGCCTACAGGAGCTGACAGAGGAAACCCACAATCCTGGTCAGGTAGCAGAAGACGGGAAGATAAACACAGACATGAACGGAACAACCACAAAGAACCCAGTGGTTGATAAAGAACCGAGTACTCTGCCATGGCCTGAATATAAGTCTGATCATCCTAGTGGGTCGAGGCAAGCGGCGTCTGATCCTAAACTGGACAGGGTTGATTCAGACGTGGCCACAGAGATGGCAAACGTGAAATCAGATTCTGCGTCACTCCACGGAAGGTACAGCATGACGGAGAGCGCGAAAGAGCTGGGCGCATGGGAGAAGCAGGAGACTGAGGAGGGCCAGGTAGAAAAGGAGCCCTTGGTGCAAGGGGAGCACTTGGAGATTGAGGTGGAGCTGAACTCCATGCCAGAGAAGGCAGCAGGGGTGTTCAGCTCTACCGAGGCTGTGTTGCACTCCACTAGCATGCCTGAGGCATGCTCACTCAGACAGAATGCCACCTGCTGGGGGGAGGAGACGGAGGAAAGCCCCTTCCTCAGGCATTCAGATACCCTGCCAAAGGGGTATTCTTCCAACATGAGCAATACATCAACCTGTAAGTAGAAATAACATGTTGTGCTAGAATTTTGTTTTGTATCTAGTGCTACTGTAAATATTTTCTACTATTAAATTAATGAGGCACATATCTTGGCTCAGATTAAGCTTTGTTCTGAACTGAATAACATTTTTCTTTTGAAGCGCTAGTATTTTAATTATGATTATTCTGTATCTATAAAATGCCTTTTAATAAAATACATGAACTTTGCCATTTGCTTACCCAATATATAGTTCACTGTAATACAATCTGAACTTTTTTGCCTTCTACAAATTTTCATTCAAAGCACGATTTTCCAAAAGCAACATATTAAATGAATAACTGTTTAAAAGTGATGCAAACTTATGTCTTGCCTTATTATATGCAAAGTGTAATGACACTTTTGTGGAACCAGGCCCTTTACAGAGAGTAGTCCCACATGCACAAAAGCATTTTCATTTGTTATTCCCTTCAAGGTAGGTGCATTGGGACCAGACGTGATGTAGTAAAAGCAGCTGTGGCTGTCCTTATGGCAGCCCTGATCTTCCCTGTGCTGGTTTGGGGCGGCTACACTTTCCTGCCCTTCGATGCTCCTCTGCTGGACAGTGCTCCTCTAAGGCTGGTCTATACACTGCGTTGCTCAGTCTTTGCGGTCATCCCAATTGTGTTAGGTAAGGACAAATACCACATGATAATTGCTGATTTCATAGGACACAAAACTGATAGGTGTTGAACTTTTGTTACTTGATTTCTACTGATTGAACAGCCTTTTCCCGTCAATGGGGCATGGTGTATACATGTTAACCTGATGCTGGGTTAGCACACCACACTCAAAGTCTTGCACATTCAACAGCTGTTTGCCTCTCTCGCAGGTATTTTGGTGTTGGGTGTGTCCCGTCTGCGGTACTCGTCTCTAAAGCCCCAGTGTGATGGAGAGCCAGAGATCGAAGCCGTGTACGTCCACCGCTGTTATGTCGAAGACTCCATCTCCCTCTTCCTCCTGTACTTCCTGCAGCTGGGTGTCATGGCTGCCTATCTGAGCCAGGAACTGCTCAAGTTGGTGCCTCTCCTCACCATCATCTTCGCCTTTGGCAGGTATCGTGTGCCTTTCACGGTGTTGAGCAAAGTTGTGGCAGGCTAACACCAGATGACACTCTTCTTTACATGCCTGCCATACATCTGCAGTTAGCCTGCACAGAGGAATAGCAGCACAGCGTACATCCAGCTGTTTGCAGTTTTATTTTGCCTGGATGATGCTTTAAACAGTCTGTACATGTATGCGCATCCCTTTTCAGAGCAGACATGCATAAACGTTGCCTACATCCACTGTGCTTATGCACCCTCAGGCTGGTGTACTGGATCGCAGCAGTGTGGGGCAGCAGCGTAAGAGGCTTCGGCTTTGGCTTTTCCTTCCTGCCCATGTTGGCCATGCTGGTGGCCAACCTGTACTTCATCTTCATGGCTGACTCGGCCGGCTCAGTCTTCGCACAGGACGACTTGGGCCCTCTCTATCTGCTTCCAGAGAAGAGGCAGAGATTCTGGGGCTAGAGGGGCTATGCCAGTGCCAGCCAGAATTGGACAAGAGTTGATCCATCTGTGACCCTGTTTCTGATCTCTATAAGCTACAACTTCACAGACCAAAGGCCTGCATACGTATAACCGTCAGCACGCCACTGCATTAGGCAGGGGTTTAGAGAGAGAGCCCTTGTATTGTCTCTGCCTGTCAGTAATGTGCAAATGATGGACACCGCGTTGTGGGTTTACAGATCAAGTTCTAATGATGCAAACATCCAAACATTTGGAAATGCTCCTCCTATTAAAAGATTGCACAAATCTAATTGGATTGAAACCAGTAAGTGTCGTGCTCACAAAGGGTTGACATTTTACCTTATGACAGCAAACTGCGATCCAAGAGAAACCATACACCACTGAACAGTTTTCCCTCCTCACTGCATCCCACTAGTATAGCAAAAACAAGGCAATGGCTAGAGATCAGGAAGAATCCTCTCTTTTCCAGCTGATTGGTTTTGTGATTTTGGCTAAATGGATTGCATGCTAGAATAGTTTAGCTAGATTTGGGTAAATTAGCTATAGCGGAGCACCTTACTCTGCTCAAACAGTACAGTAGGGGGACAAATGAATAGCGGCCTATGCCATCAAAGCATGTTTTTAATATTCTGTAATTCTGTAATTTAATCGTGAAAAGAGTCAACAGGACACCAGTACTTATTCTTCAGCATGTAACTTCAAAAATAATGTGAGGTGGCATCATTTAAGTATGTAGTTCTATGGTATTGCTCAGTAAGGCTTTAACTTCTCAAATGTTATGCGACTCTTTCTAGACCAAGTGTAATATGTGTTTCTTACTCATATCTCCTCTTTCTCTTCCATTTTTTTCACCATCGATTTTGTGTTTATGGAGAGAAAAGGTGGGTTAGGAGACTGAATAGTGCTTCGTCGATCAGGTGCTGGGGGAAACAAATGTTTAATTGCCAAATTATCCCAAATAAAAACAAGGTACTGTAAGCTTTTTCATGAAAGTGGGGGCACTATTAATAAACTCTCAACGTGAGATGCTTTACAGTCTTACATAGATGATAAATCTGTATCTATGTTAATTATCCGAACTAGTACACCTACCGCTGCCAATCTGGAAACACCTGCTGTTTTGTATTAACCTACCTTGCGTCATGTCTTGTCGATTAAGTGCATTCCAGCAAAAGGATTGTTTCATTTTGTTCAAACTATAATTCTGTAGGCAAAAGTCAAAATAGGTTTGATATAACTAGCAATTAAGTGAAGTTTATATAGATTGTATGTAATTGCTTTCTAGGGCTGAGACCAATAAACTGGGTAAATGCTTCTTTTATCCTGCGTATAAAATTATGCCATAAATATTTTAACAATAACGTATTGCTTTTTGATACTTTATTATTTCACACACGGTGAAAATCAAAAAAGCAGACGACGTGAGAACACAGCCAGTCAGATCACCCCAACGATGGTCGACTTGTGGCTCAACTTGTTAAACTGGTTATGGTTTGTCGGAGGGCAAAAAATACCACCGTGACAGCCAAACAAGCAGAGACTGAAGACAGACCTCAAGAGAGGTGCCAAGGCGAAATATCGAGAATATATCTAGAAGTAAACGCTTTAACGCGTTAAAAGTTTCAACTATGACGATCATGAAAGGGAGAAGGACGCACAGCGCGGCTCTGCTGCGACTCAGGGAGAGTTGCCCTTTCCGCAACCTGAGCAGAAACAAGAGCTGTGGTAAGAGCGGTTAACAGCATGCACGGAGATTTATGGTACAAATGTTTCATGGTTCAGTTTTTTCTTGTACTTCTGCGTGTCAAAGTCAAAATAGGAAACATTTTTTGCAAGACATTTAAAGGTCGAAAATGAGGATCTCTGCAGTATGCTCTATATCAACCCAAAGGTTATCCATAAAATAAAACGTACGTAGAATTGGACTTAATGGTCTGCCTAAAATCATAGCTACCCTACGCGAACATTCGTCAATTTGATGTTTGATCATACCTAGCAGTTACATTTTTCACTGATAATACATGAGTGATTAACGATGATTTTAAGATTTCTTGGACAAAATCCATCCAAACTCAGTCGGAATATATATGCTTTTTTTTTTTTTACTCTACGTCACCTCGGTAATGTTAAATTACATTCTGTGCACGTCTATGTATTTTACGTCATGTAATGAAGCGTTTCAACAAACGCTCTCTCCAAAGGTTCCAGCGCCTCCTCATCAGGAAGCAGATGGAGAATCTCCCGTGACCAAGCTGCGGTTCCTGCTGGTTCATACCTCGACACCTGCCCTCCTCAGTCGCCGACTGTACCACAGCTGTGTTACCACTCCGACCCACAAGGTGAAAATTCAGGAAAACTCGTGAACTCCGCATGCGAGACGTTAATTAAGTTTCTGTTTTTTTAACACAAGCGCATTGAACAAATAGGCAAAAAAGAAGCAAAGTCTAATGACCGTTCTAACGTTTTTTAAAATTTACACAGCTCCAGTAGCCATGGACTCAAACACAGCTCCTTCGGTTTATCGACCCATGTTTTCGAATTTTTCATGGGGCCCATGCACAGGGTCAGTGTCTTCTCCCTCAAACTCCGTGAATTTCCACCAAAGAAGTCTGTCGTCCAGTGACCCAAGCATGGGTAGGTATGAGCATATTTCAGGATACCCTGTTAAAGAGCTATGTGGCTTTTTGGTAACACTTCCGTCAAGATACGCAGCTACATGCGTAAGATGTGCATTAGCAATAGGGAATATATATTTTTGGGTTTGCAAGGTTCTAATATATACAATGTACTGCCTTTTTATTTTTGTCCTTTAAGCTCTTGTATGCTGTCTACATGTTGCGCACAAATGTTGGCTGACATGATTACAGCAACACGTTTGTAAAAATGGGATTCACCATGGTGATGAGTACAATGTAACTCATCTTCTCTGAATTACAACTGTACTTCCCCTGCACTTTCATATACAATTTTAAAATACAAACACTGCGCCTTTTCCTCTTGTGCTAATAAGTGGGGTTCACATTGATTTTCCATGGCAATGTTGCTGCTGTTTACAAGTCAGTATCATTGTTGAGGTCACAGTGGTCCACCTCCCAAAACCACCCAGCAAACAGTGGTCCTGTGGTCTTAAACTGACCACTCGACTGCTAATTGATTGTGCATGGTAGTGGAGGGTCTGTGCGTACACCTCCGAGGTGTTCCTCTGAATGTGGCTGGTGTGAGGCTTGGCTTGACAAGCTTTTTATGATCTGTACCCTTTGCAGATCTAGACAGTGCAGTGGACCCTGAGACTGGAGAGAGAGCTCAAGGATAAAGCCTCTAAAGGACATCTGAGAATCTGTTTTTATTTTTTAAACACCAGTGCATGTAGCTGCAGGGTTATGGTTGATTTCACAAATTTTATGGAAAGTCAAAAGATATTCTCTCAGTGGAGATCACTAGTCCATACTTTGTGCCTTGCGTGAAGAAGTGTAACCTGAGACTGGCTTGCTGGTTGGTGAGAACTCCTTTTGCCAGGCTCAGCTTTAGGACCGTTCTACAATATAGCTGTTTCGAGACCAAGACATTAAAGGAACTGGTTAGTTATTTTAGGTCAGTTACTTCTTTGTTCTATGCATATTGTACAAATTCAGGTTTGTAAATAATTGGTGCATAATATTTTTGGAGAGCATGTGAAATGTAATAGTATAACTTTTCACAAAATGTACACAGCACTATGGATATTGGGATTCTTAATATTCAGCATAAACCTTTTTTAAATTACAAACAAAATAGGTTTGAGGTTCCAAAAAAGGTTCAGGGAGTTAGTGTTTTTTTTTTTTTCTCTGAAATTTGAAATGTTATCATAGTGATTTGTGCCTGGGATTTAGTGTGTGAAATGCACAGTAAAACAGTACTGCAAAATTAAAGGAGTGTTCCATGTCAAATCCAAAAGTTAATGTGTGATTCCTTGTTTTGAAACCAGTAATGGGGAATTAAGTGAATATTCTTCAATGTTTACACTTCCTAACAGGAGTTAGTGGTCACTGAAGATGCCTTCATTAACAAACCAATATAAGGGAAGATGATTAACTGCTGCAATAAACCCCAGTAACTCTCCAACCTTAAAACTGGAGTTCATGCTCAATTAAGACCTCGACACGTTATGCTTATATAGTGAAATTTATCACAGTAGCAAATAAAAGTCAACAATCCCAGCAAACAGCTACGGAGTGAAGCATCAGGGTAGTCATACACATTCAGATGTTAACACAAATCTAAACATCCTGCTTGATTTTTCTTTGCAAAGGCATAGAAAACAACACGAGCCTACTGGAGCTTTACGTGAGCAAAGCCTAGCACAACACAAGTCACAGACTGTGGTAACAAAGACAACAGTCCATCACAAACCAGCCTAGACAGTTCCCTCTCCTTTGGTGTTTCTCACTCCCATGTCTTTAGCCCCTCGCACATCACCTCCCTTTACTCAGCTCCTTGACCTCCTCCCGTCTGCTCGTCCCCCTTTTTCTTATGCCCAGACACAATGTCATCAATACGCAGGAGCAGAATGGCCGTCTGGGGAGAGACACAACTCTTAGTATATTGCATGGCTTGTTATAGGGACTTTAAAAGGTAAAGCGGGGGGGGGGGGTAATTAGGGAAACGGAGCTTCAGTACAAAACTGCTTTCACAGGAAAGTATGAGCGCAAGCTGGTGAAATCTCACGATTAAAAATGAAATGTGATGCAAGAAGATTTAAAAACGGTGGAGTAAAGGGGGAAGTAGCCCAGTGACAAGAAACTATGATCAAAACACTTGTGAAACACTGAGTGCAGAATCTGAATGGAGGGATGCATGCGTTTCAGATCTCTACCTCCACTGCAGTCTTGTATGTCTGGGCTTTGACAGCCAGCGGCTCCCAGATGCCCAACTCTGCCATGTCTTCCAAAGCGCCCGTCTCTCCGTTCACGCCCCATGAGGTGCTGCCCTCCTGGGTGTGCTTCGCCTGCAGGAACAGCAGACCATTAATACCATACGTACATTTGATCACACATGTAGAAACCAGTCAGCAGGTCAGACCAAACAGATAGGCTGTCGCACATTTAACAGGCAGTTGTAAGCTGCCCTGTGTACAACGTGTCAACTTTATTTAGATCCATGTATTATCTGGTTTTGACCCAAGGGTGGGTATAAGCGAATATGCATTTACGATAAATGCAGTTCTGATTATGATGCACTTCCAGACAGCAAAGTGATCACCGCACGTGAATGTGTCCTCACCCTGAGGGACGTGAGCACGCGGATGGTGGAGGCTCCGCAGTTCTGGATGAGGGTGCGAGGGATGACCTCCAAGGCTTGGGCGACGGCGCGGTACGGCCACTGCTCCACGCCAGTGAGGGCGCGCGAGCGCTCCATCAGCCTGTGCGACACGGCCATTTCCACGGCGCCACCGCCCGGCAACAGGCACGGCTCCAGGAGCACATTGCGGCACACCTGCATGGCATCCTGAAGGTTCCGTTCCACCTCCTGCAGACATGGGGTTCGGCTCGTTAGCGCTGCACTCCTTTGGTGAGCATACGCTGCTGTTGCTTACAGCTGGGAGATACATGGAACCTTACCGCCAGGATCTCCTTGCTTGCTCCTCTCAGCAGGATGGTGCAGGCCTTAGGGTCTTTGCACTCGGTGACAAAGGTGAAATACTCATCACCGATCTTCTTCACCTCAAACAGACCTGCTCCTGTTCCCACGTCTTCCTCACGCAACTCATCTGTCCTGCTGGCAATGCGTGCCCCACAAGCTCTGAGAGAAGATGAAGTAATTAAAAAAACAAAATAATATATGAAATGATGTAGAGTACTTTATTTATAATGCACCAAAGTGTTATATATACACAAAAGGTCAACCGTTAAGATGAAGCTACACGCATGACTACAACATAAATGAAGACATACTGATAACCCACTTTACATATCTAAAGTATTTTTAGATACCAATGTTTTAAGAAATAGTAGTAACTGTAACTACTGTAATCTCAGTAGTAACAGAGTGCACACCCAATGTTCAGTGGTAAGCTGTACCACAGCTTCTGCATAGAGACTGCAAAGGCACGATCACCTTTGAGCTTCGGCTGAGACTGTGGAACAGGCAACAGTAATTGATCTGAAGGCCTCAGAGCCCTGGGCGCTGAGGGTGGAGCATATCAGCGCGAAGAGCATAAAAGGAAAAACCGTGGACAAACGGGGCTTTTTTTCGCCTCCAGTTTACCTGGCAATGCGATTGTTGTCCGTCTTTCTGACACGACGGATTGCAGTGATGTTGGCCTTCATCAGATAGTGCTGAGCAAGATCTGTGTGGAATGGAAAAGATATTCAGAGGTGCACTTGGAACTGACCACCATGCAACAGTGCTGATGTGGTAATGCAGGGCATGGCCATTTCAGCATGCATCTTTGTGTGTATTTGTGCATGCATACCTGAGATTCCCTTTTCAGTGAAGATCAGGTCGGGTTTGAGGCGGATGATGTCCTCACAGATTTGCTGGATATACTCTTCCTCCATTTGCAAGATTCTCGCAAAGTCTTCCTCACGGGTTATCTCGATATCCGTCTAAAGACAATAAAAGTGTATTATAAAAAGGGAAGTCTGAGCTCAGATCAGAATTAGTGCTGTAACTGGATATTCAGTTTTAGAGGCACGTTCCTAGACTGCACACTTAAATTAGCTGGCTGATTATCTTGGCTGATGCGTCAGCTGAATGCTCTAGAAAGATTCAGATTTGTACGTGTGCTCATATGTTGTTGGGATTTGTGTGTAAACAAGCAAGTGCGTCTCTGCTTGTCCATCTGTCTTACCTGGCTCTCGCCTTTCTTGTACTCAAGGGAGCAGTCAAGCAGTATAATTCGAGGGTTTTTGATGAGACGCCGCATACGAGGGTGTGTTACATCCTTATTTACCATCACCCCCTTCAGTACACAGGAGTCTTCGATGATTCCACCAGGCACCTGCATACACAAGCAATAATATTGGGATTATAGCACAGTAAACAAAATACTGATTAATTTAGTGCCTTTAGTTTGCTGTGTCATTACTTATTTTAGAAGCCTTATACAATTATGGTTAAGTGCTGCTTTAAAATACTTCAAAACATGAACATCACCTTTACTATTCATGTGTTAAGCATGTTGTAAAGTTCACATCAATCAAAATGTTTTGACAGGTCATGCTGAATTTTTCTCCTCCCCCAATTACCAGTCAGGCATTCTTGACCTACACATGACCAGTGGTCAGACAAGATCCTCAATACCTTCCACTACCCACAATTCTACACAGAAACTGAACTGGATTCAAGTCTTTATGGGACTTCTGACAGCTGGGATAAAGACCAATTCTAAACCAAATATAGGAGTGATGCTTATTGGAGACTGGGCTATCATAGTTTAATAAAATAAAGGCAGTGTTTTAAACAATATTAGATTTGTTCATGACAAACAATAGATCTTACTTCTCATTTTGCATCAAAAAGTTAGTGTCATCCTAATTTCTTTTTTAAACTCGGTCAACAGCAGCACAGAAACTAGGGTCCAATATACTTACATCCAGAACACCATTTTGGCTACTAGAGAACATTTACAGTATTTAGCAGATGCTTTCATCCAAAGTAACTTACAATTGTGACAGAGTACAACCTGACCAATTGAGGGTTGAGGACCTTGCTCAGAAGCCCAACAGTAGTAACTTGGCAATGGTGAAGCTTGAACTGGCAACTTTGTGTCCAGTACCTTAACTGCTGAGCCCTGCTCCATGCTACAAACACTCAGTAGAACACTACCAAAAATCTTACTTGAGCTGATATTCTTGAGCTGATATTCTTGCTGTGCTGTTAGATTACATATGCAGCTAAAGGCCAAACCCCTTCAACGTGACCCCTACCTTCTCCACTTTGGCGTACTTCTTAATATCAATCTCTGTGCGGCCATTCTCCTCCATCTCTACGGTGCGCACCGCATCCAGGGCGATGTTACAGGCCAGGCTGGACCAGCGGCTCAGCGCCTTGGTGTTGATAGCCGAGTTAATGATCTTCAGCATCATGTCTCGATCGTTCGCGTCCACTGGCATGCTGTGGGACAAAGTGACTTGGGGATTTACTGAATGGATCACCCATACTCTATATGCATGCACGTACCACTCACACAGCCCAACATGAACGCTGCCACTCAGCCCAGTGGAAATGCACCAATTTCAGTCCATTTTAAACTAAGAGCCACAGTCACATCTGTGTCAGCGTCTGCCCGCGTAGCATGCACGGATGGAGACCCTACCTGATCTCTTTGAGCATGTTGAGCATGTCGTCTAGAGCCTGCCTGTAAGCACTGATCACCACTGTAGGATGCATCTGCTGCTCCAGGAACTGCTCTGCCACTGACAGCATCTCTCCGGCTACATACAATCAGCATCTCATTACACAGTGACAGCACCGATGTAGTGATAACAGTACATAATTGCATACAACTGAGACTTCTTCCCCTTAAAAGTCTGTTCCTGCCCTTAAAAATCCGATGACATAGTCATGCAATGCAAAAATGCAGCAAATGCACACTCACCCAGGATAATGACGGAGGTCGTGCCGTCCCCCACCTCCTCGTCCTGGGTGCGGCTGATCTCGATCATGGACTTGGCAGCAGGGTGCTGCACTTGGATCTGCAGGTAATGGGTTCGGTGAGAAAACGTGCAGCTGACAAAGCACATCATCAAACCCCAAAAGGTCCTTCAGAGGCCCAGGAGGTCTAGAATACCTCTCTCAGGATGGCGTTGCCATCGTTGGTCATGACAATACCTCCCATAGGGTCCAGCAGCATCTGCACAAGGAAAGAAGATTAGTGTGTGTTGCTGAATGGGTCTAGTCCTTAAAATCCCATAGACAACCAAGACAGCATTTTTTTCATCAGCCTGATGTAATGGACTGAAAATGGTGATGTCACTGTTGAATAGGAAAAGATGTCTTGCAGATCCAATCCAATGTCATAACCCAGCAGTACAATCTAGTAGTAGACAGAATGCATCTGACATTGAGGCCTTGTGCAGAGTGAAGAGTTTCAAGTGCTACACACCTTCATCATAGCTCTTGGTCCCAGACATGTCCTGATTACATCTGCTATGGTCTAGAAACCAAAGAGCAAATAACAGGTTGTCTGATGCAGTCATAGAGGTGTGAAACAAGTGTCTATAGGTCAGTTATTAATGAATAATTTACCTTAGCTGCATTAATATTTCCTGTCTGGACCTTCCTTCCAGACTCTCTCTTCATATTCTGGCCTAAAGCATACAGGAATGAAGATTTTAAATATAATACAGTAACGTGACAGTGAACTCGGTGTCAGGAGATATCTGGGTAGAAATGAACTAATAAAAAGATGTCGTATATGATCAGTACTGAAAAGATCATTCACTTACAGTCCGCTAGTTTACTTGTGAACAAGAAAGTAGCTGTCCTAGGTTAGCCAGCTAGCTCACATAATACTTTTTAAAACAACGCAGGTTAATCAGCTACCTAGCTAACTGATGCCAAACCAGGGAAGCCATTCTAGGCCAATTCGCCGGCTCGCTATCCTACCTATATTTAGCTAAGCTAGCTAACATTTCTAACATTTTGCAAATGTTGGCTAACACGAGTGTCAACTAGAAACTAACTAGTACGACGTAGTTGCTGATAAAGAATTAGATAATCTCTCCAGTTAGGATAATCCACCTAGCCACATACAACTACAATAGGTTAAGTTAGCTAGGCAGCCGGTGACCAAGCAAGGCCCATGCCATGCCCGCTAGCTTGTTAGCCAACCTAGCTAGCAAAAAAGTGAAACGACTAATGGAAGATAAAGCTCAGCTGACATGTGATTCGTAAATATTACACCCATCACAATACACATTTTGGCAGAAAAAAAAACAATGATGCTCACTAAGCACAAGAACCGGTCGCCCCATCATGTTTGCAGCGTGGTTTCGTTAGCCGGTACCCAAATCCGCATGCAGGGTTAAGAAGAAAGGATGTACGAGGCGTGACCGGAGATTCGGTAATTGCGTGCACCAATGAGCAACGGGACGTTTTTGATAGACACCCTTTTCCACCAACTATGTTGACATTTTCCTTGCATTGGGCGGGACAAGGTAAAGAAAGCGTGGGGAAGTGTAGTAATGGAGGAGGGGTTAGCTGAACATACCAGAAATTTCCTTGAAGAGCTTGACAGCTCACTGACTAACGGTACAGAACGCAGTGTGTTACCATATCTATTCTTTTGAGTCAAAATATGAAGAATAATACTGGGTAACAAGACAGGTTCATAAGTGCTCGGATAAAAAGTGTTATAGACTAGTAAATAAGCGACGTTGTCCATTTTTATTTAATTTGCAGATACTAAATACATTCAGACAAAAACGAAGAGGTAGAAGGTTCCGAGAATTTCTAATGAGCTGTTAAATAATTTAGACACCGTGCCTTCGAAAACGCAACCCTTTGTGTTGAATTAATATATATGTCAAGACGGGTCTGTGATCGATTAATGCGGATTTCTTTCAGATCTAAAAAGTATGATATTCCGGTGTTTTCCCCCCTAAACATTCCGCTCAATATTATGCAGATCACAGGAACTACACTTCTTTGTTAAATTTTGAGTGATTTGTGTAATAGTCTGTTTGAGATCACGTTCACATGATCACAGCTTAAAAAAAAAGAAACACTTACAAGTTCCATGTTCAGTACTAATAATCAACTTAAATGCCCAAGTATATTATTCATTTAGAAAAAATATCTTTCTGCAGAGGCTTCTAAAATGTAGATGACCTGAACAATGCTTAGAGTAATTCTTACTATCGAAACAACACGATATAATGGAGAATTTAGCTGTTCTTGCTTTACTACATAGCACCAGTTTGGTAACTACTAGGTATTTATACATAGCAGTAAATAATAACAATGATGACTAATAATAATAATAATAATCATCATACTTTGAAGTACTTTTAAAAATATTAATATTTTAGGCAATATAATTCCAAAACAACCAAGCCTTTTCAGTTTGTAACTGTCTTATCATATGGTGTTTCACAATATGCAATTGTTAAAATTGTCTCTATTATTATATACTCCAAATCAGGTAAGAGGAATTCATAACTCGTTTCCACACTATGCATTACACTGGCATCACCTTACACTATATAAGAAACATTTATTCTCTTCCAATACACAGGCTTACTTACAGTATCTAAAAGTACACTAATATTTCTTTCACACACGCACTCACGTGCACACATCCATGTCAAGCAATAGTGGATGAATCACTACTTGATGATCCTGCTTATTGTCATTTAGATTAACGACTATATATATTTTTTTCATCTAGTCTATTCAGTGTCATTTTCAGGCTGCCTCTTTGTCCTCAAAGAAGCATAAATGCCAAATATCAGTTCACATCTCCAGCTGTTGCACGTGCTATCTTCATGGGTCTTTTGAACCAAGTTCATAGGTCCTCTCTTTGGGTGCTTAGAACCAGAGGATTTGTAGCCTCTTTCTTCAGAAATGTGAGGAAGTCATTAACCTCACGTCCACCCTTAGGGAAAACAAATTAATAAAGAATTAAATTAACTGCAATTGTGCTGGTCATACTTTTGAGGGCTGATGGTTCATTATGACAGAGAATGAACACATGGTATGACAAATATTTAGCAGCTGCCAAGATGTTGAGTGGAAATGTTGTAAACATGATTCTGCCAAATTGACTACGAAGCAATACCTTCCATCTCACTAACTTAATTACATCGCCACATGACTGATAACTAGAAAACTGCACATTCAAACAATCACAAATCCCAACTGTCTAAAAAGGCTATAGTAATCTTTCCTTACTGTACTAAGTTGAACTAATGATTAGAAAACTCCACACAAGGGCCAGTAATGAAAGACTATAACTTGTTTGCACTTATGAAGTCAAACACCAGTTATTTATACAAATGTATTAAAAGGTACCAGTGTCTTTATAAAAACACACAACACAGATTATCTGCAGTATGACAATATAATCAGAAACACTGTTCCATTATGCAGTATTAACTAGTAACCATTTATCTGCTGCTTATTAGAGAAATACATTTGAGTGAATTGCTGACTTAGCCCTCAGCTTTGCAATAATGACGGTCTCGAATGATCTCTGTTTAGTTGATTATATTCTGAGAGTTAACATTACTAGTGGGACTGTTAACGAACAGTGGGACACCAAGAGATATGGGCTTGACTTAATTAGAAGGTTGCCAGTTCAAACCCCACTGCCAAATTGCCACTATTGGTCCCCTGAGCAAGGCCCTTAATCCTCAGTTGCTCAAGTTGTATTCAGACATAATTGCAAGTCGATTTGGATAAAAGCGTCAGCTAAAAGTTAAATATGTCTGGTGTCACGATTAGTCCCTCCCAGCTTCTGTGTTCCCCGTCTTGTGTAGTTTAGTTCCATGCCGTAATTTCGTTTTCTCCACCACTCGTTTGATTGCTTACACCTGTCCCTCGTTTCTACCTTGTTAAGTTCATGTATTTAAACCGTGTGCCCGGTGTCTTTGCTGTTCGTTGCATATTTATTCAAATGGTTGTGTTTCTTAGCCTTTGTTATAGCCTGCTTCCCCATTTGCCTTCGTGTGTTTTGTTTGTTTGTTTAATCATGTATCTCTGTGTCGGCTCTATGACCCTGGACTGCTACAACGACTCTGATTTTGTATTTGCCCATAATAAATCTTGCTCTTCTCTGCCCATGTGTTCACCTCCTAACCGTTCACTGTTACATCAATCCAACTATGTACACTTGTCAATGCCTACATGCAGAACTGCCTGATTGTTCCTTTATTTGTATATATGACAACTATTATATTCTTATTAAAAATATAATTTAAATTATACATAAAAGCACGTAGTGGGCAAGTACCTCGTATCGCCGCGGCTGGTCCTTTTGTCTAGCAGGTGCAAAGTAAATAGTGGGAAATCTGAAGGACAAAAATTATTTATAGTATAATCAGTATTAGCTATGAGCATGAACAAAAGGTTTAAGGAATGAAGCAAGGTTAAAGCACTTAGAAGGATTTCATTACCCTTGAACATCATAATTTGGAGGAACGTCATTGGCAGTAGCATCCATCTTAGCAATGACCATGTAGGGGTCACCAGACAGCTGAGACAAAGACCATATTACATATTACATAATATTACACTCACAAAAACAGATAAAACGAGTTAAGGCTACACTCAAATCGTTCCACTACTAATACCTTCTCTCCGAGCTCAGTATATTTGGGCTCCAGGTTTTTACAGTGACCACACCATGGAGCATAAAACTCTAGCAGCACATCTTTCTCTGGGTCATTCACAATCTCCTCAAAAGTGTCAGCAACCACAACCTGTGTAGTTGAACAAAAAACAAATACGAAGTTTTTTCGTAGTTTTTACCACCACAATTTACAAACAACACGGATGGTGACCATTTTTTTGTGGCAGGACTTTTAGGTAAACCTTGACAGGGCCATCATTTGATTCTGGTGCAGCCTCAGATTTGATGTATTGCTTTAACCGACCAGCAAAATAATTCTCCAGGAATCTCTCCAGTGATTTACCATCGCTCCTAAGGCAAAGAGGAAAACAAAGGTTTCAAGCAAAATCAATCAGTCACAACCAGGTTAACAGCTTGACCCTTTTGCACCACTGCTTGACCTGTCACAGGTTATGTGCTAACCCAGCTTGAAAGTTTGGTGCGACACACAAAACGATGCTACCGATAAGTCCCTCTTCTCTCAGCTGTGAAATATGAGAGGTGCCTTTTAATGGGCCTTACGTGAACTCCTCCTGCATAGTATACTTGTGTCCTGCTCTGGTTCTGATGGTGATGATGGGCAGCTCTCCTCCATTGGAGCGCCCAAGCCCAAAATCCTCCTCCAGCTCATCCTGGAACTCTTCCCGGTTGGCCACAGCAAAATTCAGCCCACTAGACTGGAACTGTGTCGCCACCTTCATCACCCTGAGAGCAAGAGCTGGGTTAAAAATGGAAACAGAAAGCAGCTGGTAGAGCAAGCTGAGCATGGTGGCAGTAATCCCAATGTCATGGGTTCACCTCCCAGAGTCATATGTACTGCCATACTGATACATGGATAAGAGCTTCTGCCAAACGACAAAAATGAAAAGGTGCCCAGGAGGCCTGCGCTGATCAGAAATGCTGGATGATTTATACGTCAGGAAATGTGCTGTCCATGGCTTTAAAGTGCACACTAGTAGATCATATTTGTCTGGGAATCTGTGTATCCTTTTCTTGCCCATATCCTATATTAGCTTTAGACTGTCTCATTCTGTCTTTGGTTAAGGCAACAAAATGTCATTCTAGTGGCATACCTTATCCTTACCATGGCTAAACTAATCAGTCACTACCATACTAGGAAATACTACCATGTAGGAAATGTTAAAGTAGCTTTGAAGCTGCACTGTGACCACATTTCAAACCTTACCTGTTACGCCAGTAATTTGTACCCTTTGGGTTGCGGATGTAATCAACATCATAATAGGCTGTGAGCAGATCTCTTGTTCTCAGACTGTCTTTATTCTCAGAGTTCAGATGAGGGCACAGGCCAAAACTGAGAGTAAAAAGAACCAAAAATGCAAATCAGTAATGCTGATGAAGCACTGAAGGTAAGACACTGACGCAAATGAGAATCATTCGCATACAATGCATTGGCAGAGAATGTACACAGTAGTAGACATTCTCAAAATATTATAGGATTATATAGAATCAGTTTACACTTTAAATCTGAGGGAGCTCAGGTGAATCAAATCAGAATGAAGTAAATGTAGACTGGTACAAGACCATGGATAGAACACACATGTTGTCCCTGATGAAATCAAGAACCGAAGAGGTTGAGACTGGTTCAGAAAACTTCAACACACTCTCCTCAAACTTGCTGTTCAGGTGTGGAGGCCGAAACAGAAGAACACACCTGGAAGGATGCAAGAGATGTAAATGATGTGCATGTTTGTTTTTTTAAGCACACACACACACACACATAATGATGGTATTGTGGTGTATTAGCAACAGGATGGGCAGAACTATTTTGGTAAATCAACAATGAAATATGACACTTTCAAACTATCTTTCGTTCCTCTTTTCAACTCATGCATCTGTCTTCACGTACTCCTCATCCACGGAGTGTTTCAGGCCTGTTCCCAGATCAGTGGCGTGGGCGAATCGGTAGCTATCTCTCAAAGCATCAGAGGCCTTTAGAAACTCAACAAGCTGCAAACTGTCAGCTCCTGAGAAAAAGCCTAAGAAACAGGGATTGGCACACAAAGGCAGTGAGGATTTTATATCTAAAGAACATTCACTGTAACCTGAATGAAAGCTGTTAAAGCAAACTCTAAATTCTGCTCTAGGTGATCAAAAAGGCTCTGACTAATAGCACTGGGCTCCCTGACTTACTGATCCTTATAATTACTGGAGCGGAAGGATACTGTTAAAACAGGTTTAATCTTTGTCATCCATTCAAATATAGTAATCAGCTTGAAGGACATGCATTATTTAAAACCGTGTGTTTAATCTACACATTTTGTAATGTTTCAGATTTCCTTGATGGTTTGTATCCCATGCCGCATTCAGATATAAAAGTCCTAAAGCACAGATCACCAGTCAATTCAAATGAACATACACTGTAGTTCCAAGAGGTAGACTTGTTTTGTTTTATGAAGACATATGGTAATTCATTGCTTTTTATCCATATTTTAATCTAATCTATTGTAGGTCATTTTTTATGCATCCAAGAAATGGATTAACCTGATCACAACTCACCCACTATGCTGGCCTCAAAACTGTTTATGAAATAATCCACCTCAGCCTCGCTATGCAGTGGTACAGAGCTTGGTCCAGCCTGCTTCTTCATATAGCTCACAATGCCATCTATACACAGGTCAAAAGCACACCAAAAAGTATATTACATGCTATGCCAAAAAAGCACAAGGTTACAGCAAAGATTTATGTATAGATGAAAGACACACCGGCTGTGCGGGGACCATCATAGGAAGATGCCTCCTCTCCATTACGGAAGATTTTCAGAGTGGGATACCCATTCACCCCAAACCGCCCACATGTCTCAGAGTTGGCAGTGCAGTCAACCTGATCAAGAGCATTTAGATCAGTTTTCTGACTCACAGAATAAACTATTGCACATGTTGCACAAAATAAAAATAATGATACTACAAAAGCAAATGTCTTAGAATAAAAACTTTGTAGACATGTTCCCAAATAAAAGTATAATATTACTCCATCATCCTCTAGTTAATTGTGGTCCAATTCTAGTTTAGCTACAGGACCAAGGAGATATACTTTGAAAGTGTTTTTCAGCACTGAATAACTGAATAAAAGGAAACAAACGCAAACCCCAACTAGCAAACCAGTGAACACTACACAGATCACGCAAATGCTATAATTAAATAATTAATTGGATCCAAGCTTTGAGGAAGAGACTATGGGATTTTTGTTTTGTTTTTTGCACATCTGCTTACCTTTGCTAGGGGCACTGTGCCCTTCAACCTGGTAGCAGCAGTTTCATATTCAGGCGCTAACCTCTGACAGTGACCGCACCTGTAGATGCACAGAGTCTTTTAGCTGTACGGCTGGAAGCTTCATCAACACTACTTCATGAACATCAGGACTGATGCAATGCAGATTCATTTCGTCCTGGCGATGACCACTGATCTAACAGTGGTCGTGTCAAAAGCCATTGCTGAATATTTTAGAGAAAGAAGCTTGAATAACTAATGTTTTAAAATGCTTTTGAAGATCAGGTATCTTATGCGACCAAGATTTTGGGCTAGGCTAGCTAAACCTTTACATAACGTTAACTGATGAGATGTTAGGATCTTGTATTACTGACATGCTACCACGGTTTAATTAATTCATTCATTCATTTTCAGCTGCAAACATTTTCTTTGCATGTTCCACCCTGAAAAAGGTAAGTTAGGTTAATATAGTGGTTAGCTGATCTGTTGTGGTTGCTAGCTAAAGTACTACAGGTTAGCTAACTACCAATACACTGGAACCAAGAAATTCTAAAAGTGGCGTACTTAACACAGCAAAAGGTCTCATTTTAAAACAAGGTTTCCCACTTGACAAGCAATATTAGTTGAGTTTGCATACCACGGAGCGAAGAATTCCACTAGCATAGTTTCGTGTCCGGCTACAGCGTGGTCAAAAGCAGAGTCCGTGTTCAAAACCAGCACGTCGCTGCCCTCCGCAAATGAGGATTTGTGCAGGAGACCGATCCAAAAAAAAGAAACGAACAAAACAAACATGTTAGGAGCACGGCCAATCGACTCGACATTTGTTTGCTTCTTCATCACGACTGGCTTCAAACTCTTTTGGCCGAAATACTACAGCTGGGCAACGCAGCTCCACTTAAAAGTTGGCCGGACGTTGGGGGTAACAGCCGTGCGGCAGCAGCTGCAGCATACAGCCGCTGAGTGGGTGAGAGCCTGAACCCTCAGTGGACGTTTCACATGAAAAGTAAATGATATGCGTGCCTATCCACACTAAGATTATCTTTGCGCTGTGGTTTACATTGTAAATCACTCAAGAGTTTCAGAAGATAATGGTTGGTACTGGTTCCTAAGGGGTTACATTTTGGCTTTCCGGGGAAAAAAAAACAAAAAAAAAGGTATATATAGTTGTATATATAGATGTATATATAACCAATTATTTTACTTAATTACAGGACCAATAAGAACTGCCTATATGACTAAGATAATCTTATTCCTCTCCATTCAACTGTTCCTTGGTCATAGAATAAATGCAAATCAGATGCCATAAAAATCCACTACTTCATTAGACACTTGACTAATCCGAATGTTCCCAGGTATTTAGCGTTAGTGAAGATTAAATGTTTTAGATGCGAAAATGCCGTTTTAACAAAACACGTGTAATCCCCATGTCGGAATCCAGTTTAATAGAGTCGACCCAAACTAGCCACTTCACATCTATAATTGTCAGATTTGTTTTTGTTTTATTATAGTCACAAGTCTAAAAAGTAATTTAATCAGAGTTGGTGTATCTGAGGTCTAAGTATAAGGACAGTTTATTTGAACACGTCTTGCAGCTGTGTGGGGGCGCTTTTTCAGACCATACAAAAGATCATACGAAAGCTAACCTCGCATATCCTCTCTGGCCATACGCTACTCTGAAGCACTCTGACCAACGGCTGCGTGCCGGCCGTGTACGTGACCGAACAATTACGTGAGACGCACAATGTATAGAGACTAGAAAACTAAGGCCGACATGCAAGAATAGCCTAATTCCGGCCATTTTATTAATCCCGACCGGACACGTTTAGGTCCCCAAAAAGAGGCCATGTCTGGGACAAAGGACGCATGGTCACCTTGTCCTGTCACTAAATATAGGCATCAAAACAGAATACTGTGCTTGTTTTTTTCACGTCGCTAGTTAAGAATCCCAAACCGCTCCAAGGCTGTTTTAATCGGCACAATAAACATTAACTACTTTAACACATGGAACATATAAATACGAATTAGTTTTATTTCACTATCTTGTTTAACCAGAAAACGTAATTTTCTCAAGCAAATACTTTCTTTCGAAAAGCTAAAACATACATTAAAAACAACCCCTCACAACTAATATAAAAATACTGTACATAGCTGGGACTCGCCCGTTCCTAGTCATTGCGCACGCACAGGCGAATGTAGGCTGGCCTTGTTTAGTGGCATGTGAGTGACGCACCTTGCAGTACCAGTTATTTTGTCCTTTGAAAAGTTTCTCAAGTTTGGTACAAGCAGGTGTCAGTCTCATTCAGTTTGCTGGTGATTAATTGGTCCTTTTTTTCAATTTTGTTAACTCTATGTTGATTTACAGTTTTTACAAAACAAAATTACATAGCCTTCATGTGCCATTAAGTCAAACTTTTTTTTTTTTTATCTGGCTATTTAGAAGCAACGCAAACCCCATGTGTTTGTCGTGCTCCCATAGTTTAACCGTTAGTTTAGCTGGTGTGCTTAGAGTATATCCAAGTCTGTCTGCCATCAAGCTTATGTCAGTCCTGCTCCTCATCAGTAGCCGACTGCTGTTCAATGGCCTCGTCTTCTGAGCTGGCCTGACGAGCTGATGTATGGAAGAGACGCATCAGGTCCCGAAACCTCTTGGAAACCTATACAAAATGGCAAGAGACTTATAACTGCACTGAACATTTCTCTGGGTTCATGGCCACTTTTGTGAAGCATCCTTATGGCCTTATTTTGGCACTGAATAAGTGAGGAGAGCCATTTCTAATGCTGGACCAGAATTTATGAAAATGTACGAAATATTGTAATTGTGGAGTGATGTCCAGAAAGGTGGAAGGTACCTCACTGGCAGTTTTGTTGCCCAGCTGTGCTGACACATCCTGAAAGGTGTCCTGATTGGCCCCTTGCTGTTGACACGCAGTTAGAATGACTCGATCTGCCTCTCTGGTGGGTAGATTCATGGGATTCATTAAATGATCAAGAGTGGTTGGTTTAGTGTCAAAGACCAGGGTGGCACCAGGTTTTACTTAGAACGTAACACTGACCTGGTCCAGAGGACGACCCTCTCTCCGCTGGGCGTGAGGGAGATGTTCTTGGCACACACGTGTGTGTCAGAGGAGGGGCTCTGGCGGATCTGCTGTGCTGCCTCCCTCCCTCCAGACTGAGGAAGAGGAGAGAAGTCTGTGCCCTCAGCTACCAGCCCCACTTTGTCACCACTTGGGGAGGAAGAGTGATCCCTCTCGCCTTCCTCCTCATCCTCTTCATCATCCTTTTCCTCGGGATTTAAGGCGTCTCCTTCATTGCTCTCCCATGTTGGCCTCTCGGCCTCTGATGGTGGAAAAATTTGGAACCACTTCAGACTCATAAAAAAATGTTCTCTACATTACATATGTTGTCTTCTCGCGACTAAATGGCACGAGGCGTAAAATAATGAAATGGAAAGGTTGAGTGTAGTGGATTCTGCAGCCTAAGTGAACACAGAAGATCTTGTACCATGATGGGGACTGCTGGCTCTGCTGCCCGTCTCATCTTTAACTCCTGTCTCCTTCTCTTCCCCTCCATCCTCCCCTCCTCTTTCGCTCTCTTCCCTCTCCTCTCCTCTCTCAGGCAGAGGCTCTGACATTGTGAACGTGGAATCACCACTCTTTGGTGCCTTGGTGCCGTCAGTGCCCTAAAGAGCAAGCACACACACAGACACACACAGACACACACACTTTAGGCATGTCCAAACCTGTGGAGGTTTTCTCATCGTACACCTCAAGCTTTATACCATCACGGCATTTGCCTCAATGTGACCACTAAACGTCCTCAGATACGTTTTGGCGAATAATAAATATGCAGTACGGTTATTTCAATTATCACCTGCTTGTTTAAGTAGATTCAAAAATGTAAAAAAAAATTCAGGCTTGTAGAATGTAACAGACCTTGTTGCCATGGCAATGGGGACAGCCTTTCCTCCTGTGACGGCGATGCTTAGCATCATTACTGCAGTCATGGCAGGGGCAGAGACAGTCCTTCTCTGGCCAACCACAATCCTGCTGACAACACCACAAATGTCACATCCTCGGTCTCCACATAAGAAAATGGGATAAGCGAGTGAGGGCACGAGCGAGGGCCCAAAGGGAAATGAACGCAACTGAATGTGCACTTCTGATAAGTGGATAAGTAAAGAGCACATGAATAATTGAGAGTCTCCTCATGTCCCCACTAGCTTGCTCACCTTGTAGTTCCTGTGCGTGTTCAACTCCTTCCTTCTCCTGCTCCTGCCCGTTATCTGGGCAATCTTCTGCGTCTCCTCCTCCTCCTCCAGATCAGGGAGTGCGACTTCTTCAAAGCCAGCGCTGACCCCTCCAGCACTCGCCAAGTTCATGCCTCCATCTCCTCCCTCCGGCCCACCCCCACCATCCTCAGGCCACAATGCCTCCTCAAACTGCCCCGGTCGTGCCAGCGGCGGGCGCATCTCATCAAAAAACAGCGAGAACTCTCCCTGCAGGTGTGTGTGACCTTTGAGCAAGGTGGCCATCTGCGCTTTAAGCTGACACACACCAACAGAGAACAGGATTTAGAATACAGTTGCTCTAGAAAAACAGTAACATACTCTTAAAAAACATACAAACAAACAAATACAGACAGACAGACATAGAAAACAAACTGAAAGCAGAGCGTACGAACGCGCCTTACCTCCTCCACACCTGTGGGGGTGAGGGCAGATCCAGCCTGCAGTGCTCTCACAATCTTCTGGTAGTGCGAGGGGTTCTCCCCAAAACTGATCTCGAGCTGTCTCAGGAACCGCCTGCTACGCTCAAATGCCTGCTGTTCCTCAAACTGAAGACAAAGAAGCAAGGGGGGGGGGGGGTTTAGTTACATTTCTGGTATAGCACTTTAATACACAGTATTAGTACTTAGTTCAGTTATGCATGCAGTAAGTACAAAAGCAAAACAGAAAAGAACACGACTCGGTCGCAATAAATACTGAGCGAAACGAGGGACGGCAGTGGCGTACCAGTCCACACTCCAGAGCCTGCTCTGGGAGGAGGAAGGCAGCAAAGTCCCTCAACAACTCGGGCCAGTCTTTGAGAAGAGGTCTAAGCTGAGAGAAGAGCTCCACAGCACTGCGGTTCTCCCCGCCCTGCTCAAACTCATAGAGCAGACTCAGGAACTCCTCCATCTTACCTGGAGCGTCCAGCATGGCCTCCCGCACCTGAAAGCCAAAGCGACAGAAACGCTCCCAACAACTTGAAACTGATTTTAGTAATCTGTTGATTGCTGGCCGGCACCTGAATTTAATGTTTGTTTTACAGTTTTTTAAAAGCAGTTCCACTGACCCTGTTGAGGTAGGCCTGGGCAAAGGCAATGTCCTTGCTCTCCCTCAATGGATCGTTATCCAGGATGTGGTCATCATAGAGGAGGAGGAGCTTAGAGGCATCTTTGCTACCCCGATCCTGCCGGCGGCTTCGTCTCAGACTACGTGGGGGAGGGCGACCACGACCTGCCAAAGGCAACGAACGAAATCAGTCGATTCATTTTCTAATAAACTAGAATGAGAAAGTAGAACGAGAGAGAATGAGCTAGCTAAGGATCTCTTTGTAACTGGGGTATTAGCCATTCTTTCTGGCCAAAGGAAGTTAGCTCAGTGTTTGTTATGTAGTATATGAAATAAGAAAAAAGAAGTTAACCCTACCTCTTCCTCGTCCTGTTCCTTTCCCGCTCGTCTGTGGAGGGTCATCCTCTGGTGGTGCCTCTCCTTCAGGCAGTTTTCCTCCCTCTCCTTCCGTAGGCTCCAGTTCCTCACCCTTCATTGCCCCATCCTCCTCATCCTCAGAGTTGTCTTCCTGGGAGTTCTGAGAGATTGGGGAGGTCGGGGAGGTCGGGGAAGTGGGCGAGTTTGGAGAGTTCTCCTCCTCTGAATCTCCTTCACCACATAACCGCCGCTCTGATGCCAACCACGTCAGCTTCTCCATTGTCTCCTGTAGTTGTCAACAGATACAAGACCCATAGTTTGTCATATATTCCATAAAACTCTTCCTAAGATATAAAGCCACAAAGCAAGAGACAGCATTAACAACATCCCACATGTAATTCCTCCCCTCACAATCCAGTCACCAGCAGCCTTCCTACACTCCTGGTGATGGACGGCACACGGCAGAGCTTGGATACTTATTTCTCTTAAAAGTTTTAATGATGTGTGTTGTTTTTATATTTAAACTACTAAGCATAAAGAAAAGGCAGAGACGAAAGTTAACAATGCAGCACAAACCTGCAGTTCAGGCACTGAAAGGACAGATTCCTCTGATGCCGATGACATCACTTCCTCTTCATCTTCATCCTGCGTGAGCTCATCAAAGTCTTCCTCTTCCTCCTCACGCTCTCCATCTCCATCCTTCTCTTCATCGTTTTTATCCCGGCCCTCATTCCCCTGCCTCCGCCCGGGACCGTCTCTCTCTCCGCCCCCTTCTCCATCCTCCCTCCTATACGCTCCATTTCCCTCCCTCTCGCCACCTCCTCCATTCTCTCCATTCTGGTGCCCCCCTCCCCCCTCCCTGTCCTCCCTGTCCTCCCCGTTTCCTTCGGTCTGCCCCTCCCCCCCAGCAGTGGGTTCCTGGCTCTTGGCCCCCGAAGCAAGAGTGAGCAGCCCAGGCAGCTCCCGCCCTTCACCCCTGCTGCTAGTCTGCCCTGCCCTCACCCCAGCAGAAGTTCCGCCACTGCCAGTCTTCTCTTCGTCTTTCCCGGCCAGGCGGCGGCTCTCCTCCCACCCTCCCCTCTGTTCTGCAGGTGCAAGGTTCTCCATGCTGTCCTCCAGCACGCTGTCCAAGGCTTCTGTGCTGTCTGTTAGGCTGCTGCTCAGGCTGGAGCTGGAACTACGTGAGGACTCCGACAGCATGAGGAGAGGGCTGGCAAAAAGTGCGCCCGCCATTTCCTCCCCAGCCATCTCTGCTCCTGACTCCACCTCCTCTATACAGACTTCACCACCCAAGCCGTGCAGGTTTAGTTGAGCAGTTACTCTGCTAACTGCACCCTCTGAAGACAGTCCAACACCACGGCTCGACAAAGCTCCTTCTCTCGTATTTGACATGTTTGACCTGTGAAAAGTCTCAGGTTTGGTTAGTGCAGTTTGATGTTGAGGTGCTCCACTTGTGGCCCCGACTTGCTGTAGCAGAGGCTGCTCTGGAATCAAGCTGTTTTGGGGCACCAGGAGTTGGGGTGTGCCTCCCGGTAAAGCTGCCTGAACTAGCACACAGTGGGAATCATCTGCTGGCGAATCTATAAGAGATGAAGGGGTTTGAGGGTTCATGGCACATTGTGCAGATCCAGTACTGCTGTTTCCAGGCAATAGTGACCTTGAGTTGACATTCACAATGCTTAGGCCATTACTCAGAGTGTTCAGTGAGGGAGTAGTTTGGTAATTTGCCACTGGCAAATTACATACAAGTTCAGTCCTCATCTCACCCTGCCAGGAGTGTTCCTTCTGTTTTACGGTTGGTGTGGCAAGGATTGATTTCAGTTTGACAGTAGCTTGGAGTGGAGGAGAGGGAGTATGTGAGAAAAACACAGGACTAGATTTCAATTTAAATTCAGTCTCTTCTGGTTCCTTAGGAACATCATGGCTTGAGATTCCAACATTGTTGCCCAGCAACAGTGGTCTGGCCAAGGTTCCTAGGTGAGGGAGACTGCTGATTGGTTGAGTGATTGAGAGTTGAGGGGGAGGAGCGGTGGAGGCTTTGACCAATCCATGTGGAGGTACACCAGTGGCGTCCAGAAAGGGGGAAGCAGGCTGGATGATGACCACAGATGAAGCAGCATTTGAGATATTTTTGGCAAAGCTTGCAGCTGTGACCTGGTCCATGGCTGGTCCAGTGTTAGCCAGGTTCACATTAACTGTAGGCCCAGGGATGAGGGGTATGAGCTGGGAGAGCTGAGGGGCTGGATTCAAGGGCAAAGGCTGAATGGGAAGCAGCTTTTTAGGCATGACTGGTTTCTTAGACACCCCTGCTTTCTTCTGTGGAGCTTGCATTACACATGTGGTAACTAGCCCATCACTGGGAACAGCTGGAGCTGGGGGTACCTGCACTACATCCGGAGGCAAGCTCACAGGAGGCTGTGCAGGATTAACACTCCCTAACTGCGGAACAACATATTGGAAGTTGATGGGACCAACACTGCTTAATGGCACTGTTCCATGGGCAGGTGTGGCATCAACCTGGGTCAGCAGGATTACTCTTTGAGAGGAGAGAGGTGCCTGTACTTTGGGCAATACATTAACTATACCTGTAGGGCCTGGAGAGGCTTTAGCCAATGGGGTAAGAACAGGACAGGAGAAACCACGAAGAGGGCGCGGTTTAGGAGGCTGGACAGAATTCTGACGTCTGGATGAAGGATGTAGTAGTAGGGTGAGACCTTTAGGAAGGGATGGTGGGTACTGTGTTTTCTCTGGGAAAATGAAGGTGGGTGAAGTAGGTGATGTCCTTGTATCATATGGTGGTCGCACTTCTGATTGGTTCTCAAACACTGCTTTATGGATGTGCGGCAAACTTTTCTGTTGAGGTCAAGAGATATTCCATTAATTTTCAGTAAGGTTCTTTTGGTGGTAAGCCATTACAAAGAGGGGGGTATAATGCCTGCTTTAATCGAGTACTAATGTAAAAAATAAATAAATAATCTGGGAAATATATATAAGAAAAAAAATAAATACTTTTTTTTTTTTTAAATTAAAAGGACATTACCCGTAGCCAGTTGGGCATGATGTTCTTCTCTCTCTCCACTGGGGGGCGCTCTTCTCCGGGTAAAACTTGACAGCAAGCCACTGGTAGAGCTGGAACAACCCGGTGTTGGCAGTAAAACTGAAGAAAAGAACACAATTACAGAACAAAAAAACAAAAAACAAAAAAAAAATATATATATATATTCCTTTACAAACTCTCTGCTGGCAAATTTGTGATGTAGCCATCACAGAATTAGGTACCAAACAGGTACACAGAAATAGTTTACAGATGAGGCACCTTGATGACATTGTCGGCAGCCCTGCTCGAACACATGTCCTTCACACGAACCCGCAGCTGTTCACGCTTCTTGGGCTGGAGGAGATGCTGACTCATTAAATGGTAGGGGAACTCTGTTTCACTGAAGTGTTTCAGACCCAGAACAATCAGACTAGAAAGAGAAATAGACCATAGAAAAATACAAAAGTAGGACAGGAAGGGGGAAAAAAAAAAAAAAAAAGATTTAGTGCGCCAACGCCACCCGCACCGTTTCTATGATTTAGTGCGTCAACGCCACCCACACCGTTTCTATGATTTAGTGCGTCAACGCCACCCGCACCGTTTCTATGATTTAGTGCGTCAACGCCACCCACACCGTTTCTATGATTTAGTGCGTCAACGCCACCCGCACCGTTTCTATGATTTAGTGCGCCAACGCCACCCGCACCGTTTCTATGATTTAGTGCGTCAACGCCACCCGCACCGTTTCTATGATTTAGTGCGTCAACGCCACCCGCACCGTTACACATAACGGCACCCCCTCATCCTTCATCTCTGAGGAGCGCCTGTCGGGCTATTCGACAGACTATTCAGGAATTCCCCATTTCCCTGTGAAGTGAAAGGTAACAGATTACCCATCCTCGCCCTTTGTGTAGAAGTGCTTGCTGCGGGGGGGTTGCAGGGCTGGGTCCAGGCTGCAGTGAGGCAGTAGCTCTGGGTAGAGGAACACAGAACGTGTGGCGAACAGCCAGGCCAGGTGAGCTGGCAGCAGCGGGTAGGGATGCACTGCACACACGGAGAACACACGTAACGGCTATGTTGCCGTGCAAGCCTTCTTAAGCATTTAGCATTGGCAAAAAAAAAAAAAGAAAAAAAAAAAAGTGATGAAAGCACCACATATTAATTAAAAATGTATAGACATTTCAATGTTCAATTGAGTGGCATTTTTGTGGCACTAAAAAGATATGCACCAAACTTTGCTGGAATTAGTGTAATAAATAAATAAAAGGTGCTATGAACAGAATGAAATGATGCATCAGCTGTTGCTAGGCTACGCTGGATGGTGGTATAAGACACCAGTGCACCCAAGGCCAAGAACAGCCTTGGGTAGGATTCAAGTAGAAACAAAAGCTCAAACAAGGTGAATAACATCGTGTATGTGAGGTGTCTCACCAGGGTGTGATCGTTTGGCTGAAGGGGTGGGTGGAGGAGGCATTTGCTCCAGCTCCTCAAGAAGGTCCAGAGATGCCTGCAGGTTATACACTCTGAACACACTCCTGAACTCAGATACAACCCCCACCCTGAGCTGCTCTGCTCGCTCTGCAAACAACTTCAGCTCCACCTGAAACACAGCCCAGAACAGCCATGCAGAATCTCACCAACGCACTGAACTACATGACTATTTAAGACATGGTAATGGTTAAAAAAAAAAAAGAACTAAAATATGTAAATATTATGCAGAGAGAAGCAAGCTGTAAAAATGCAGGCACAGTAATGTTATATGAACAGTAGATAACTGAACTACCTAAAGCAGTGACATGCCTGTTATGTTTGACAGTGGAAACTACAGCAGACAAAAATCTAATGTGCCCTATTTGGGCATCTCAGAGAGAAATGAAAGTTCTCTCCTCAGATTAGTCAAGATGGTCTACCCCAAGCTCTCCCTTAAACTGCCCTTTTGCACTGATGTAAGACCAGTTCACTTTAACCATGGGTGTAAGTGGAGAAAGTATTTGTTTGATATTCACCAGGAAAAGCTTGGTGGTGCTGGCCTGGCTATGCAGTGCTTCCACAGGGCTACACAGCATGTTCACCTGCGTCAGCAGCTGTATGTGCTGGAACGAACGAACAAATGAAGACACATCTCCAGGTAAGCGTCTACACAATCAAACAGTTATTGTTTGGCCAATCCCTCCTCTGCACCTGTTGGATTTGCTGCTGAAGCCGCCGTTTCTGGCTAGTCGACAGCACCAGGGAGCAGGGGGATGGGAGAATCACCACAGTGGGCCCCAGGGTGATGGGGCTCATCCGGCTCTGGGGCTCACGCCGCTGCTGGAGGGCGTCGAGCTGCTCACGGACGGTCCGCCTGCATGCGGTCAGCATGTGGGCCAGAGGCTCCTCAAATCTGCACACCGCACACACATAGAACATACACATACAAGGGGCTTAATCGTAATTTGGATCTGAATGTTTAAAGACTTATTTTTGTTGTGGTCTTTCTGCACTTCTAAATACATGTGACCATAAGGCCATTATGAGCTGCAGAACATCACCTGTAGGGGGTCTGCTCTCCTACAGTAGAGGGGAACTGTTCCAAATCTACTGAACTGTTCCAAACTGATAAGGCACACACAAATAACAATGACATGCAAATGCTTAGAAAGAAATGGCAGAACACAGTACATCTACCGCATTTTTCATCCAGAATATATAAATGAACTTCACCGATCTAATGCCTCTGTATATAAACTGAGAGAATGTAACACTGGAACATGTACAGCCAAAACATGCGAAGACTGACTTTACAAACTAAACTGAAAATGAACAAAAACACTGCTAGACTGTCAGGTCTGTTTCATTCTAGCACAAATGTGCATTGCAAACAGGAAAACTCCTTGCCATGAAGTCCCCTTTTTCCACCTCTATAGAACATGGAACACACACCCGCACGCATACACACACACCCACTGGCCATTAAGTATGATGGGCAACGAAGCCCGCTCAGCCTAATCGTGCCAAGAGGCAATTATAGCAGAGGTAAATGGGCACTGAGACCAGTGCGCTCACCTCCACACACACACACGGCTGGAAAAAAGTCAGCACAGACGTCAGTGTGGCTCATTAACATTTTGAGTTTCACATCTGATGAATGTTCCCAGAGTTACGTGATGTGCCTTTACGCACATACACACCATTACTGGGCACAATGTACACAGCCCCACTGAAGGCAAACAGCCTCCCAAAGGTTATCACCTGGCCTTATCATGAGCAGTGTAAGGGCACTAAGAGCATCATTAAAAATATGATGAGCATCACGAGTGTCACATCAGGCCTTGGAGAAAGGACCCAAATGATTAAAGTAAGACAAGCATCTGCTATTTTTCTCACTGAAGTGCTATAAAAAAAACTGAACAAAATTAGTTAAACCTTAATGAAAAGTCAATTAATTATTCAATCAGTTCTGATTCAGTTATTTACATACATGTGTGAGGGCACTGAGTGGAGGGGTGCTCACAAAGTGGTGAAAAGGATGGAAGGAGGGAACTGTGTGTGTGTGTGCGCGTGCGTGCCAAGCATACAGCTGCCATCTAATCCAGTAAATGAGGTCTATTCCTGTTTGCTGAACCAGATATGTGCTTACACATACACACACATTTTAGCAGGTAACAGAATTAACATACATAACAGTCTTAAATTTAGCACAAATCCATTCACGCCTTTTTTGCATGAGAGAGAGAGAGAGAGAGAGAGAGAGAGAGAGAGAGAGAGATTTCCAGGCACACAGCTGTTGTGTTCCAGTAAATGATTCTTGTTCCTCTCTACTGTGTCACACCTGGATCCTGCATGTCTCACACTCCCCTTTCAACAGGAGGTATAATTAACATCCTCACACACACACACACACACACACACACACACGTCTGTATGCTCTCAGAAGAAGGTACACACAGTCAGGTATGTACGTGCACGTAGTCTCTGTAGCTCTGAGGTGTTCACACTGTACTCTTGCTCTGCTGCAAGACAGGTGGACACCGTGAGCACATCTCTTTGCCTCCCTACCCAAACAAGACACAGCACCCTTCGGCAGTTCTGTCCCAAAGGGAGGACTCTCATATATATATATATATATATATATATATATATATATATATATATATATATATATATATATATATATATATATAAATAAAAATATAAATATAAATAATACACACACATACTCATATACACACACACTTTTCTAAAGAGTATAATGTTTTAACACCATAAACCTTGTTATTGTATAGGATGAGGGCAAAGCTATGCAAGCATAATAGTTGCTAGTTATATAATGGAGAGCACAGAGGCATTCATCAGCACAAGATCAAGGTCCATCACACCAGACAAGATCAAAGATGCAGACTATGCCTCTGAGTTCAGTGTCTAGTAGCAGGATGCAAGAGCACACACCGAGAGACACAACCAAGTGGCAGGGATCACATACAGAAGCATATGCGAGGTGTATGAGCTGGACAGAATGTGGCAGAAAACATGTTGCTTTGTACTCTGTTAGCTACCGTATAGTTGGAAAAATACTAGACAACACAAAGTGGCCGGATGGTGTACTTTAACAGAATACGTGCCCTGAAGCACACACTCGGACCCAGCAGCAGATGCTAGACAGAGCACTGTGTCAACACACAGAGAGAGAGAGAGAGAGAGAGAGAGAGAAAGAGAGAGAGAGCGCAAAACAGAAAAATAAGTGAAAAAGGAGGAGAGACAGGGCGGGCGAGGCGTGCTGTACCGAATGGCCTGGGGGACGTTGAATTTTGCAATGTTCTGTGATGCTGCCTCTTCATCCCGCTCCTCCTCTTCCTCGTGACCCTCTTCATCATGCTCGTTCATGCCCAATTCATCCTGGAACTGGGAAGGACATAAAAGGTGGCAGGGAGCACAAAAGAGTCATTACATAATAAAAGTCCCAGGTTTAAAAGAGTTTATTGCACGTTTATTGCTCTACTTTAAATGCTCTCACCGTCTCAAACAGTTCCTCCATAAGCTCATTAACTTCCTTCTCTGAATGGGGGAGAGAGAATTTAAATTGATTTATTTTTTATATAAATAAAATATGGGAACCAAATATATGGTTGTTATCTAAATAAAGTCATTCTAAGTTAGAGAGCCATTGAAGTTTTGTGTCTTTAAAAGGTAACTAATGTGAAACTGAAGAAACCAGATCTACATGACAAACACCTGGCAGCATATTTTGCATTAACACCCAAGTAAGAGTGAAGGCCCATCTGAACTCACTAGTGATGCGAACTGCTCGATCGTTGCGGTAGTCCTCCAAATCTGGCTCATCTAGATCCTCCAGGAAGTTATATTCAGGATCGTCATCGTCGTCACCCTCCTCTTGAAAAAAAAAAAGAAAGACAGAAAGAGGAGCATTACAACAGTATGCCCATTAACAGAAGCACAATAAGACACTGCTGATGGGAGTTGTGCTCTGTCCTAGTCAGCTATTTTAAGGTGACCATAACCTGTAGAACTGCGGTAGAAAAAGCGGGAAAGAGAACGTAATAAGAACTGTGTACCAGGAGAAGAAATGGCACAACCACACATGGAGTGGTGATTGACAAAAAGACAAATAGGGTAAAGGTCAGAGGAGTGAAAACAGGACAGAGCAAACAGAGATTGAGCCATCAAGCACCAGGATGTACAAAACAATACACATTAAACTAGAGAAAGCCATTAAGATGTAGAGAGGCTTTCTGTCCCATCAGTGATTAGCCCATGCGGACATTCTTTTAGCACTTCCTCAACCCCATGAAGCTTAAGAATGGGCATACAAAATAATCAGTAAAAAAATGTATTTCTACTTAATAAAAATAAACTACATAAAAACGAAGCCGACTCCCTCGCTCAGTTTTGCATGACCTCTGACCTTCATTGTCCAGCTGCGAGGTCATGAGGCCCTGGAGCCACTGACTCCATTCTCTGTCCTCCAGGGCTGAGATGCAGTCATACATGTCCGGGGTGATGTCAGGCGCACGCAGCTTGGCCTCCAGCTGGTCCAGCGGCACGTCCCTCAGTGGACGCTTGGACCGCGTGCGGCATGCCACCAGGCTCTCCTCTGCATTCTCACTGCTGCTCAGAGTCTGGAGTTGAGGGACAGAGAGTGAGAGACAAGGAGAGGGGAAGACACATGAGGAGTTGAGGAGCTGTTCAAAATCCAAACAAAAGCATAACTAAAATGCCCATTTTAGCTATTCATGCTCTATAGAAGCATGTAAACAAAACTACAGGCAAGCTTGATTAGAAAGATAAACTGCATGGGGCAGATGATATAGGAATAAGAACAAACAGCTCCAAATTAGGAAGGGTTTTTCTGTATTCTAGTACAGCAACTGTAATAATGATTAATCCAAGCTTTTGTACCTGGCTTAACAATGTATTGAATTTAAATTACTGTTTACTTAACTACAAATGCACACATGCAAATAACTGTTGTAAGACTGTGATGACACCGTTTTACATAAAGGTGATCCAACATTGCCACCAATATGTCCAGTCAATATTTCTAAAATGGTTTATTGTTTTTTGCAATTTCTTCTCTGATGATAATGTCATTAACACGCTGAATGACAACCATTTCACTGCGAGTTATACTATGTATGACTATGCATGTGACAAATAAACCAAACTTGAAACTTGAAGAAGGCCATGTACTGACAGGCACTTGTATTTGCTCTGAAAGACTAATAAATAAATCATTATAAAATCAGCAATTATACCAATGCTGTCCACATAGGGCAGAGATAATAAGAACCCTTGTGGACAAGCCCCTCAGGCGGTACATGTAAAACATGCTGTACCTGGTAAGGCTCCATGCACAGGGGACTGAGCTCCAACTCCTCATCCACTGCATGCAGCTTCTCCATGAAGGAGTCGAGGGCTCTCTGGGGCCGGGAGGAGCCACAGGTCTGGGAGGGAGGGGCAGGGGGACCCATAGGCACTGCTTCTACTCTCAGATGTCTCGATGTCCTGGACTTGGGGGTGAGAAAAAAGGCGGTATTTATATGCATCATAAGGCTTCAAAATACTTCCTCAGAGCAACACAGAGGACTTAAGAAAAACAGCCCTCTATGAGATGAAGGTTCCTAATATGAAGACATAAAATGAAAAAGTTCAAAAGCTGACCCCCAAACATTGTGTAAGCACAAAACCAAAGTTCCGACTCCTTATTGTGAAGGACGTTGCGGGGGTTGTAGCACTGAGTGTACCAGCTGAGTAACGCTGTTCCTGTCTTCCTCACACTCCGACAGATCCACGGGTGTGCGAGAGTGACCTCGTCTACTGATGCGTGGTGAAGATGCTGTGCTGTCCAAATCACTCTCCAGAATAGTCTGTGTGTTACAAACACACAGTGAATTGAACTCATGCACCTACAAAGTACCATTAGTATGTTTGCACCACAGATTCTTTAGTAAAGTGGCATGTCATGAGTGGATGGAAGTGCTACCTCCTCTGCAGTCTCATCCTCTTCATCCTCATCAGGGTGATACTCTTCATCAGAGGAGTCTTCTTCATCTTCAAGGGGAATGTCTAAAAACTGTGGGGGCTACAGGAAAAGCAAGATAGAAAGCAAGACAGAAGGCAAGAGAGAGAAAGAAGCTTAGGCTTCTCTCATAAAATGTAAATTGCAACAACTTAATCTACCTTAATCTACCTTAATTTCTTTTGATTTCTTGATAGGGGAGATGTTCCAGGTAGGAATTCCCTGAAAGATACATCAAAGCCACAAAGGGACAGCAAATGAAACACAAACTGAACATGTAGACAAAACACACAACTGCTTGAGAATAAAGAGACACCAAACTCACCACCCCTCTCTCTACAACCTCTTTAAGCTTTGAACGCGTCATCTTGGGCTCCTGTATTGAAAGTATAATTACATAAATCTATATCACACAAATTCAAATGAAGGGCAGCTTCACTTACACCTTCCATATAAACAGTGAAATGACACATACAAACATAGGCATGTCCTGAGTGTCCTTAATGGCTGCTTTCATCATGGCCACTACATGTTCATTGGTGATAACTTCCTGTATGTAAACAAAACACAAAAGAAAAACCACAGGTGGTTACAACCCCAGTGAACATTTCAAAAATGCTTATTCAAACAGACAATCATCAGGATGTAAAGCCAATCAGAACTATTCATCTAAAGCTTGGTAGACTGGAGGTCAGCGGCACCTACATGAATGATCTTGCGTACGTCAACTGAGGTCAGGTTGTGTTGTCTGGACTTGATAGTCAAGTCTCGGTCCAGTTTTGTGAACTCCTCCTCCTCGCTGTCGTCCTCCGGAGCAGAGTCCCCACCAGGCCTCTCACTATCTGCCATCGGACAGTCGTCATTGTCGTTTGCTACGACTGCTTTCTTCGGCTTCCCTCCACTCCTCCTCCTCACGCGCTCCTGCTCCTCACCTCTCTCTTCATCTTTCAGAGAGCATATTGCCAAGGTCAAGAAAGGGACCGAACACCACAGATGCAAACAGGGCAGATGACGAAAGTAAACTTTTGCGTGCCTCCATGTATCCTAAATCATGAAGATCACTGCCTGACTGTCTCACCACACTTACACAAGTTAATTTAATTACTCTCTCTATAGTTTGCAATGAGGCAAATCATAATATAAAATACAGAGACTGTGAAAGGTAAATCTTACCCAGTGTGATGACCAGTCCCAGTTCTGTGTCCTCCTCTGACTGAAAGGGGGATGACATAGCACTGCTGGAAGACTGCACCTCACCATTCACCCCATCAGCAAAACCTATAAACAAACTCACCAGTCACTGTATAGTGGAAGACCCCCACACAACTTAAGGTTAGATAAACTACAGAATGTAAGACGAACGCAGCCGTCTGCTCACAGCAGTCAACAGAAGTTGAGGAAAAATTAAACTTTGACAAGTGTGCCAGTGACAAACATTAACTGAAAAGTCCAAGATCTCATCTTGCTGTGGGCATAGTCATAAACTACAACAGGCTACTATATTTGATCAATCTTGATCATTTATTTCTTTAAATGAAGCAAATGAATGCTATGGCCAAGTTTTCAAAATTGAACTGATACACACAACTTCAGGGTTTCTGACCATATGTGGAGGTCCTGCACTGAGAGGTGAAATCAAGAAACCGAGCCTCACCAAGCTTATACATTAATCACATCCATCACCTTCTTCATGCCGTACCTGGTTTGTCACAGTGATTCTTAAATCTAGAATGCTTTCTAGGAGATAATGAATTCTGAGACTTGTTTTTAGTGGGAGTGGAGATCCTTTTAGATGGACTGAGTGTCAGTCTGCAGGTGCCAAGGTATCCAGAGACAGCATCCCTCTTGAGAACTTTTGCATGTTCAGGTCGAGGCTCTGGGGAGCTGGACTTGCGTTTTCGGCCCGTTTTCATGTCGTCTCAGGGACTAATGTAAAGCAGACAAGTACAAACTGTGGTACTTCATTCATTAATCCAACATTGTAGTGACTTCACCTGGAACATCTAACCTAATGAACCGCAATTATACTCTTACAAAACATTGTTAGGAGACTGTTAATAAAAATTAACTCTCAGTACACATACTTATGTGAACACTTTTACCAAAAAAGCATTTTACTATCCAGTTAGCATAGCTCGCCTAACGTTAGCGTTAATTGTCTGTCAAAAGAAAATGGACTGTATTGTACCTTAGGCTGGCTGCTACCAGCTAGCTAGCTAGCTACGTCTCACTGGGCTCCACGGATATTGGAACGAGATAACTATGATGGCTAGTGACATAGTTATATTGGACAAACATCAATACAGCTATTTGTCCTCGCTAACACATAGCATACATTGCTAGCTAGCTAACGCTAGCTACTTAGAGTTAGCAAACAAGCTAACCCCGTACCTCAGTTAAGGTATCTAGCTAACGTGCAAAGGCTAATCTAGCTATTTAGAATCTAATACAAAGCAACGGGGTACTCTGTCCTAAAGAGTCAAATATGGGTTTATTTCTCAATTCTAATAAATTGCTTACCCTTAAGCAAATATGTGTAGCCATCAGTAGCCAGCTAGTTTATGAACTTAGCCAGCTGGTCCACAACAAACTGACGTTTCGCGGGTGCGACAATCATTTCCTTACCCAAACAGTAGCGCCCCCTACAGGCTAACTACTCCTAAATCCTTGTAGGTTGCCTATAAACTAACTACTCCTAAGTCTTTGTAGGTTGCCTATAAACTAACTACTCCTAAGTCTTTGTAGGTTGCCTATAAACTAACTACTCCTAAGTCTTTGCAGGCTGCCTGTATCAGCATCGTCTGAAATTTGCTAAGAAAACTGTTGATATACAATAGAGGTTAACGATACAAAATATTAACTGTGTGGTACACATAGTCCTTTCTGTACCATGATATGATACATTTTCGATACAGAAGTAGAAAGTAAATGTCAACCTAAATTTTGCTTTTATTGTTTTGTGTTGGGTTATCTAGTAATTGCAAAAAAGGCAACTGTGCTAAGTGAGGTGAAAACACAAGTAATTTTCTTAGAAACCATAAAATAAACATAATATAAAATGTGCAAGATCTAAGTGTGATGAAGAGATTATATTACATTAGTGGCAAATGTCTTATCATGGCTCATAAATGTAAACAAAATATTTCTTAGATTTTAGGGCTACATTTTAGGGCTATATCTTAAGAATAAACTGTAATAACAATAAATTGTTCCAATAAACTGTTAGACTTCCTCTTATTCATAGTGATTAACCTGCTCTGTATTTCGGCTCTGCTAGGCCAGGCTATATTTACATGTTTTTCCTAAGGAAGATCAGGTGTCTACAGATTGGCTGGCAGTGAAAAACAATCTCCTGCTAAAAACTGAGGTCCCAATAATAGCTAGTTGATAGCTATTAACTCGTGCTTTCTCTTTACTCTGGTAACTAACACATTTGAGTGCTGTCTTTGTGAATGAGTTAGCATGTTGGAGGTATTAGCATCGCACATCAATTTTAATGTCACATATTGTTACAGCACAAAACCTATTTGATTCACAGTGCATATGGTATCACAAACAATGTATAAACACAAGTAGTAATATGGATAGTGATATGTGTGATACCCCTAATATACACTTACCCAGCAGTTATCAGCTATCATCATGATTGCTAAAACAGCTGAGAACAAGGTACGACACTGAACACCAATAAGGTGTTTTGATCAAAGTGATCTGTCTAATGAAATGGCTGATGACAAAACCTGCATTTAGGAAACCAAATGGACCACTTTCTTTAATCAGATATAGTGGAGCTGTGGGCTACAGATGAAAACGATTGCAGCCACGTAAAGTCCAATAAAGGTCAAAAGGTTATCTTGAAATTGATCACTCTGAGAGCCTTGCAAACACGTTTATGTCTAGACTGTTAGTAAGCTATATGGTCAGTGTAGCCATATAATCTTTTTTTTTTTATATCTAACGTTTTATTATTTATACATTGGCCTATTATTGAAACAAACATCCAGGGGACTCCTAAATCACTGTGTTGAAGTTAACAGCCTATTCCCCCGTTTGACGTGTACAGTAGGTAAATTCCAAATCCTGTTGCATCATGTCAATACAGTGTGGGTGATGACAGCGTTTTCCTTTGGCTGGACAGTGGGGTGGAGCCTCGTGTCCTGCGTCATTAGCAAAGGTATATTTTTGCTATATCGGTGATGTGACGTTGCCTTTTCACTTGGCAGATGTTAAGAGGACGACAGTACTTCTGTCCAGTAGTTCGAGTAAGCGCTCAAATGAGTAAATTGCCTACATTTAGAAAGCAAAAAATAAAAGAAATAACCAGCATAGAGGACAACATAAGACAATATCACTTGGAAAAACAATAAGCCAAGTTGATCTGGAGGACGTCTGTGTAGGGAAAAAAAACCCCACCCCGATATGACCGGGTTGACAACTGGCAGAAATCCAGGTTTGGAGAACTCATCAACTTCTAGGCGAGACAAGACATTCCAGTCAGATTATCGGGACATTGAACCAATGGCAACGAGACATGTTACACTTCGTGACATGGTAGTGACTCCTGCCAGCGTACCCCGATTTACTATTCCGCCTCTGTGCCTTTGGACGCGCCCTCGACATTACAACCTGCACAGCCGGCGGCACACCATGCCATGTTCATTGCTTTCATCTCTCCCGGACCAAGAATTCAGCCGCCGCTACCCACTCTCAGAACTTCATCTTATGGACGAGCTACACATTTGGGCTTTATGTGACCCGACTACAAGAGCCGCAATGTCTCTGCTACATCTAACAAAGGTGACCACTCCTTACGGCTTTGTCACCCTGGGAGAAAGCCCTTCCGTCCGCAGAAGGGAGTCATTATTTTTCGAGGGCCATATCCCACAGTTTTGTCACAGCGGGAACGACCAGCAGGTTTGCTTGCCGAAATCCAATAGTCAGTCGTACTCAGTTACACACACCGAAAGCACCGAGCACGCTGCAAGACCCGCTCTTCGCTCTCCGTCCGCTGACGCGGTAGCGCTCCGCTCCACAGCTTGTGAAACAGAAAATCACGTTCCCACTTCTTGTAACTGTTCAGGATCATACAAATCTCCACACGCTTCCATTGGTTCAAAGAAAGAAAGACTTAAATATTTACTCAAAAAGCGCTTTGCAGCCGTAAGAGCCTTTTCTCTCTCAGTGACGCCCCCCAAAGAGCTCGTGTCCTTTTGTGCATAGAACATTACAAGGAGATGCTCCATCAAGAAAAAGAAGTAAACTTACCCCCCAAAGTGAGCGGTGGGCACCTTTTATTTTGAGGGTTTAAATGTAATGGAAAAAAAACCCCGCGATGCTCCTTTGTGGTACAATAATTTATTAAAGTTATATTTATAATGTTTTCTGTTTGTGTCTTATATTGTGTTGTTTTTTGTAACATTATGATCAAAAAATGTAAAAGTGCACTATATAATAATCCCCCTGGTATCTGTTGTCGCAAATGGTAGCCTACTTCTTCTTGAGGAGGGGTGGGTATAGACATCGAGCCTCTGGGAGAGGCCATCAGAAGCTTTTTCAATATTTTTGGTGTATCTGTTAGATCTAGACATCATAAATGTATGTGCAATTCACAAGAATAATTTAATTGTTAAATCTATTTTGTGCGCATGGACTCTGATGAAGTGGGGAAGGAGAGCAGAAACTGTCTATACTCACAGCTATTAAAGGAAATCGAGATTTAGTACCATGTCTCATAGATGATTGTTTTTCTTAACGGAAAAGCCCATGCATGTAACTCTGAAGAACTTCACAAGGGCCAGTCTACCAGCTACTTATTGTTTTAGATACAAGTAAGAAGTTTGATACCAAAAGTACTGGTTTAATATCCAAATTTTTCCCATTAAAATATAATGTCTAAAGCCTCTGGATTCCAGATGTAGTATTCAAAGTTGTTATACAGCACTTATAAAATCTAAAATGAAACCCTTCATACAAGGAAAGCTGATCTTAACTTAATTTGTCTATAGACAAAGATACCAAAACAAAATCTGGTATACTGCAATAGGCAAACATATATCTGTAGTAGAACAAAATAAATAAATAAATAAATTACTCCATACACTGCAAATTAACCCAAATATGCCTGATTAGTGTTGAAAGAGTGTAAAGAGGAGGAACAACAGACATGTACCTGTATTTTCATTTTGGAAATAGATATTCAGTCCTCCAATTTAATTTGGACATTCCATTCAAAACTATTGGAGGTCCTTATTACAGAAAATTACTTAGATTTTTTTTTTTACCTGATATGCCATTCTGTGTGTGTTTGGGGGGGTTTAAGGTGATACTGAAGAACTGTCCAATGGAATACACACACAAAATATGAAGTTTCCAGGTGAGTAACTACAGTGTACTGTAGAAAGATGTAGAATATTTAAAATTGTAATAAAGTATGCAGAGTTTCCAGAGAAACAGAACACTTCAGACAGAGGTCCTTCATTATCTGTGCAAGCACATAAAGTGTTCCATTTCTCTGGAAACTCTGTATACTTTATTACAACTTTGAATCTTTCTCTAAAATAAATGAATAAATGTACAGTGGTGTGAAAGTGTTTGCCCCCTTCCTGATATTTTTTTGCATGTTTGTAAAATGTTTCTGATCAAACAAATTTAAAATTAGACAAACAAGTAAACAAAATGCAGTTTTTAAAGTGAAGGCTTTTAAGGGGAAAAAAAGAAAAAAGAAATCCAAACCTACATGGCCCTGTGTGGAAAAAGTGATTGTGCCCCCCCAACCTAATAACTGGTTGAGCCACCCTTAGAAGCAACTGCAATAACTAGGAATGAGTCTTTTGGCCCACTCATCTTTGCACAATTGTCGCAATTCCACCACATTGGAGGATTTTCAAGCATGAACCGCCTTTTTTAAAAAAAGGTCATGCCATAGCATCTCAATCGGATTCAGGTCAGGACTTTGACTAGGCCACTCCAAAGCCTTAATTTTGTTTTTCTTAAGCCATTCAGAGGTGGACTTGCTGGTGTTTTGGATCATTGCCCTGCTGCAGAACCCAAGTGCGCTTCAGCTCACAAACAGATGGCCGGACATTCTCCTTGAGGATTTTTTGGTAGACAGCAAAATTCATGGTTCCATTTAACACAGCAAGTCTTCCAGGTCCTGAAGCAGAAAAACATCCCTGGACCATCACGCTACCACTACCATATTTTACTGTTGGTATGCTGTTACTTTTATGCCAGATGTAATGGGACATACCTTCCAAAAAGTCTCTTCAGTCCACAGAGTATTTTCCCAAATGTCTTGGGGATTATCAAAATGTTTTCTGGCAAAACAAACAAGCCTTTAATGTTCTTTTTTGCTCAGCAGTGTTTTTTGTCTTGGAACTCTGCCATGCAGGCCATTTTTGCCCAGTCTCTTTCTTATGGTGGAGTCATGAACACTGACCTTAACTGAGGCAAGTGAGGCCTGCAGTTCTTTGGATGTTGTTGTGGGGTCTGTGTGACCTCTTGGATGAATCACGCTCTTGGGGTAGTTTTGGTCGGCCGGCCACTCCTGGGAAGGTTCACCACTGTTCCATGGTTTGGCCATTTATGGATAATGGCTCTCACTATGGTTTGCTGGAGTTCCAAAGCTTTACAAATGGCTTTATAACCTTTTCCAGACAGATGGATCTCATTTGTTCCTGAATTTCTTTGGACCGCAGCATACTATCTAGCTTTTGAGGATCTTCTGGTCTACTTCACGTTGTCAGGCAGGTCCTATTTAAGTGATTTCTTGATTAAGAACAGGTGTGGCAGTAATCAGGCCTGGGTTTGGCTAGAGAAATTGAACTCAGCTTTCAGGCAATCACTTTTTCACACAGGGCCATGTAGGCTTGGAGTTTTTTCCCCCCTTAATAATAAAAACCTTCATAATAAAAACTGCATTTTGTGTTTACTTGTGTTGTATAATATTTAAATTTGTTTGATGATCTGAAACATTTTTCAAACATGCAAAAAAATAAGATATGAGGAAGGGGGCAAACACTTTTTCACACCACTGTGTGTGTGTGTGTGTGTGTGTGTGTGTATATATATATATATATATATATATATATATATATATATATATATATATATATATATATAAATTACACAGCTCTGGAATTGTCTTTTCTTAAATCAGCATCTCCATGTACAGCAACCATTCTATTCAAGTGTTTGTTGAATTCCTTCACAGACACACCTCATTCTACTTAATGAGATGCTGAATAGGTGAACACCTTAATATAGAGTTAGCATCAGGTTGCTTCCATATTGAAAATTTCAAAAACTGCGGTTCATAAGAACAAGGTCAAGCAGCAAACACATAAGATAACAACAGCTACAGACTGGCAGAGGTCAAAAATGACACTCTACCGACTGTGATGATCGCCACCTCATTCGAATGTCACTTAACAACCGTAAGATGTCATCAATTGCCCTACAAAAATAATGACATGCAGCAGCTGAATTGCACAGCGAGGACGGTTCGAAACAGGCTTCTAGAGGCAGGGCTGAAGTCGTGCAAAGCTAGAAAAAAAGCCCTTCATCAATGAGAAGCAAAGAAGACCCAGACTGAAGTTTGTGAAAGACCATACAGATTGGACTATAGAAGACTGGAATAAGGTCATCTTCTCTGATGAGTGCAATTTTCAGCCTTGTCCAACACCTGGTCATGTAATGGTTAGATGGAGACCTGGAGAGGCTTACAAGCCAGAGTGTCTCGCACCCACTGTGAAATTTGGTGCAGGATTGGTGATGATCTTGGGGTGTTTCAGCAAGGCTGAAATTGGGCAGATTTGTCTTTGTGAAGGACACATGAATCAAGCCACTTACAAAACTGTGCTGGAAGAAAACTCGCTTCCTTCTGCCACTGACAATGTTCCCCAACTCTGATAATTGGCTTTTTTCAACAGGGCAATGCTCCATGTCACACAGCCAGGTCAATCAAAGTGTGGATGAGGGACCAGCAGATCAAGACCCTATCATGGCCGTCCCAATTTCCAGACCTGAACCCCATTAAAAACCTCTGGAATGTGATCAAGAGGAAGATGGATGGTCACAAGTCATCAAACAAAGACGCGCTCCTGGAATTTCTGTGCCAGGAGTGGCGTAAAGTTACCCAACAGCAATGTGACAGACTGGTGAAAGCATGAAAATCAATGTTTTTCCATCAAATATTGATTTTCTAAGTTGAAATATTAGTATGGTGTTGTTTGTAAATGAATATGAGCTTGTTTTCTTTGCATTATTTGTGGTCTGAAATTTCAAACTGTTATTTTGACCATTAGTCATTTTCAGGAAAAAAACTGAAATATAATAAAATATAATATTTTTATCTGGAATTTGAAAGAAATGTTGCCAGTAGATTATAGAATACAAACAAAACTGCTCAGCCTGGTCGAAAGATGGTGCTACAGTTAATACAGATCATGTTCAAAATGTTAAGAATAGATAAAGTTTCAATATACTTCCTTGGTCCCTTTACTGCCTCTGGCTGTAAATTTAAATTTGATCTGCAACTAAAACTTGCAACACTGTCTGGGTGCATTAATCAATCAGTTACTGAACATGTGATTTAGCATGTGCACGCGGCACATTAAAGGTATGCTAAATGCTAAGTAATAAGCATTCATGTCTTTGGAGAGAGGGGCTGGACTTCTACAGTAGGTTTGGTGGCAGTTAACGAGAATTGTATAATGTATTCCAGCTTTAATGCATTCTTACACACTGCAGGCATCAGGTGTCATAATATAACAGAAAGAAAAGCAATAGCTAAAATGCAAATTTCCTTCGTTTTGTGTGATGTCATTACTCAGGGCTCAGTGCTACTCTAATAAAAGGTTAAGGGAACAACTGCAAGATGTAAGGAGAGTTAACACTACACAAGCTCATTAAGAGTGGCAGAAGTGTACTAAATGTTTTATTTTTGTAATACTGAATCTGAAATTTTATTTTAGTAAACCTTTGTGATGAAAGATTCTGCACTTAATTGGCAGTTATCTGGTAACTATTTAAGAATCCTACATTGTTAAAGGATTTTCATAAAAGAAATGACAATTTGCAAAAAAAACAAATGGGTTTCAAATATTCCAGGTAGAAATGTATTAAAACAGTCCATTAACACACTTTCCCAAGGCATAGTTACAATTCTGATATGCAGTGTACATTTCAAAGGAACATGGAAAACAATGAACATGGCAAAGGTCCAAGACAAATTGAATCATGCTGTTTAACAATGTCCATGTTTATGTTTTTTTCGTTAGTGATGACCTGACTTTTGAATGTACAAAATGATATATTCCAGTCTGCACCTCTCGTTCCTGTTTCGAATTGTGTCTGAAGCTAACAGAGCCGTGAATCTATCTGAAATATCTTTAGAGTTTAAAAGAAGGAGCTCTTAATGACTGCATAAACCAACACAGTCCTTAAGAATGTCTTTTAAAATACCAAGTAATTTCAGATAAAATCATAACTTCAGAGCATTTACTATTCAGTATATATCGCACCAGTGGTGAAGTGACTGGCATAATGAGGAATGCTTTTGATGTACTGACAAAAAAAAAAGAAAAAAGTACTAAAGTAGTATAAAAATAATACTTGAAATAATTATTAAAATAGTACTTGGTGGTGGGGGGGGGGGGGTCCTTTTTTCTTGATTTGTGGTGCATAGATGCATCATGCCAAACAAACAAAATTAACCTTTGCATTAGCCAAAGGCTTTTAGTGACATTAACTGTAGTTACCATATCCCACAGTGCATACTGAAAATTAGCTTGCTACACTTTCATAACTTGGTACTACAAGATCAATAGCAATTATTAAAACAAGTAAATGGGCTTATTTGTCGTGAACTAATGAAACCTCATTTTTACTGAAATCATTCTGGCTTGTTAGGGGAAAATCATTGGCAAGACACTGATTTATCATTTGGAGGGACATGACAATATAAAAGTATGAGGAAAGTTCATTTATGTGCCCAATATTCAATGGGTAAAAAAGCAAAAACTACTTTGGAAACATCCTCAGTACCCTGAAGTTATGACTACCATCACAGTGGCAACATGTTTTATGATATTTTTGTTTGGTCACGGATCAGATCATTTAAGGTCTTGGCTGATATCAGAAAGAAGTTTCAAGTCCACACTGTTCAAGCCTGTGTCAAGACTGAGTACAAATTTACCCAAGTGCATCACATGGCAGAGATCAGATTAAAAAATGGTCTCTGTAATCAGACTGCTCTGGTGTAATACAACTCTATATAGAAGATGCTGTAAATTAACATAATTTGTGATTTCACAAAGTTGAATTAGGTTCTTGTACAACTACTGAGGACAACTCTGGCATTACCTCTACATCCCAGTCATATCAGTTAACAGGCTCAGTTGGCTTTAGGCGTCACCTATCCTCTAAAACACCTCAGGAAAATGGGATTACATAAATATTATGGCATGAGTCTATGATTTTTAAAACAATGGGATTACATATTTAATGGGATTACATTTAAACCCAAACATGGCCTCCTCTTCTGTATGCATTTACAACAGCAAAAGTGACAGTGGCCAAGGAGGGGTGGCGTCACGGCATACAAAATGTTGTGACGTCCATCAACACAACAGCCAGAGTTCAGCTACAGCGATGCGGTGTGCTGGAATGCAACATGAAGCCCCGTGCAAAGGAGGACAGCGTTCCTGGCAGCTGTGCCGCTCCTCTTGTGGGTGCCCTAATGCTGGTTAGCATGAGGAGGGAGAACCGCCTCCCTGTCTGTGCTCTCTCCCAACAGCCAGTAGGTCCTCATCTTACCCTTGCCCTTCATCTCCACGTCTCCTCTCAGTTCCAGCTGAAAGCAGTTAAACTCCTGCAGCACGTCACGTGTGGCTGATGACACGTGGATCTTCAGGGCTGCCAGAAATAATAGAATTATAGTTACTGATGGCATCATTAATCAAAGATTTGACAGCGTAAGGATGGGAAGTCGGTTCATCCATTGTGAGAAGTTAAACGGTAACGGGATTAGCCTTTCCAAAGATGGAAGTTGCAGCTTAAACATGGCCTAGACTAAATTTCATTAATGAAGAGCAATCTACATTGGGGATACATTTCGGCCCTGGAGCGAGGTTAATTTGTCTGGAAAATTGGCCCTGCATTCTTACAAATCACAAATCACCCTGAACCTCAGGGTCTGATTGCATAATGTGATGTCACTGACCCAATCTATTCTAAGAGGTGTGTAATTAATATGATTCATAGTAGCATTGAGAGGATAGCGGCCTCACGTTACAGGAAGAGCAATACTAATCATCTCAGAAAATGCCTTCAAACTTGAATTTGCATCACTGATTATAATTATTCTGTATTTCTACATTTTTGTTAATCTCTCAGCACTTAGAGTGCAGTTAATTGCATTTGATTACAAATAATAAAATAAGCATACATTATAAAATGATAAAATTGGTTTTTAGTTATACAATGTCTGGTACTTTTATTAGAAGGGCTCTTCTAATAAAAAAGAAATAGCAAGCAGATAAGGTGGATCTGCTGCTCTCTAATAGGAAATATGAGCAAGAGACAGGCATAAGACAAGAAACCGGCAAGGACAAGTTTGTAGGCTGGAGTTGAACCAAGCACAAATAGCATTTCTGTTTTGGCATAGTGAAAGCCTGAACTCTTTTGATGACACAGTTATGAAGTACTATTTGTATTATACATTTTAGAAGTAGATAGAACGCAGTGACCCCATGCTATAAAGTGAGATTCAGAAACTTGCATTAGTAAATACAATTGCAAGAAAACACTTGGATTTCTACATGAATAGCTTCTATGCCATCATAAAAAATAGTTATTTTTAACAAAAACATACAACATTCTACATTTCTATATCTTTACTGAAAATATAATTTAAACAATCAAGGTCATCAATAAAAGAAAAATGACCTCTTTAGAAGGCATTTCAATCAATTCAGGTGTTGATTATCTGCTCTTCACAACAGAATAAACAATCTGTGCTATAATGGCCCCATTAAAAGAGATTTTGCAGGTCATGAGGCACCATCGTCAGAAAGACGACATGAAGTTTGTGGTCTATGGGACACAATATGAACATTTTGTTGAATACACTGCTTTATAGACAGAGTTGTCCTATCGGAAGGGACGGCCTATCAGGTGACATGGAGAGGATCCACATCCAAACCGTGCAGACTCTCCACTGGTGTTCCACAAGGCTCAGTATTGGGCCCCCTTCTCTTCTCTTTGTATACTCGTTCTCTTGGTGATGTAATATCTTCTCATGGTTTCTTCTACCACTGCTATGCCGATGACACTCAATTATTTATTTCTTTTCCACCTTCCAACATGCAGGTCTCCAGAAGTATCTCAGCATGCTTGACTGACATCGCATCATGGATGACAGCCCACCACTTGAAGCTCAACCCCAGTAAAACCGAGCTTCTGTACATTCCAGGTACTCCCAATGCTTACCATGACCTCACAGTTTCCTTCAAGAACTCCCCAGTATCACCATCCGAAGCAGCCCGTAGCCCGGGCATAACCTCCATAATTTGTCCAGAATGCAGCAGCACGACTGGCCTTCAATCTTCCAAAGTTCTCACGTTACTCCGCTGCTGCGCTCCCTTCGTTGGCTTTCAGTAGCTGCACGCATCAGATTTAAAACCTTGATGCTTGCCTACAAAACCAAAAATGGACCAGCCCCTTCATACATGAGGTCAATGGTCAAAGCCTGATCCATACCTTAAGTACGACTCCGCTTGAAACACTGTGCTTCAGGACTCATGGAACACAAGCATCGAGACTATTTTCTGTCCTGGTTCCAAGATGGTGGAATGATCTCCCGTTGCAGACATATCTATTTGTGGAATATTGAAATGACAACTGACCCTACTCTTATATTGACTGACTAAATTTGTACTTATTGTAGGGTATTGTTTATTACACTGATGTTGTATAACAAACTCTAGCACTTATTGTTTATTACACTCATCATTGTTTAAGATATGCCTTATGTATTTTGTACTTCTAGGCATCAGCAGTGATCCATGTATTTGTATGGTGTTCTAGAACGTTGGTATTTTGGACTCTAATCTGCTGTACTGGCTCAGATGTATTCTATGAGTAAATGACCAAGCACTTTTGTAAGTTGCTCTGGATAAGAGCGTCTGCTAAATGCCATAAATGTAAGTTGTCAGTTCACAAGACACATCCTTTACCTTCACATAAATAGCACATTCAAAAATCGTACATCGTGTGGCTGCAACATGTGGCTTAAAAATGAGTTGGTGACAAAAATTAGAACGAAATGAGGAATATTAGTGAATGTGACATGATATTTGGCACTAGGCAGATGACCTGGCTCACAGTAGATGTTCCAGTGCACCCCAAAGGTGTTCAGGGGGGTTGAGCTAAGGGCTCTGTTTAAGCCACTGGAGTTCCTCCACATTAAACCTTGCGTTGTGCTGGTAGAAGTAAGGGCCTTCCTCAAACTGTTTCCATAAAATCAGAAGCATTTGACTGTTTAAGATATCTACATATGTTTTGCATTAACATTACCCTTCATTGGAACTAAGGCAACTAGGCCAATCCCAGAGAAACAGCCCCAGAGCACTATCCCATCTCCAAACATTACTGTTGGCACTAAGTGTTCTTCGGGTATCTGCCAAACCCAGATTCATCCCTCAGACTGCCAGATAGTGAAGTGAGATTCATAACTCCATAAAACACATTTGCACTACTCCTGAGTCTATTGGCGGTGCGCTTTTTACCACGCCATCTTACACTCGGCATTGCACACAGCAGTCTCGGGCTTGCATGCAGCTGATCAGCCATGAAAATCCATTTCATGAAGTACATCTCATCTGATGTGCAGTTCTAGTGCTGTGGCTTCCAGAAGCAGTTTGGAACACTGTGGTGAATGACGCATCAGAGGATAGGCAATTTTACCAACTGCACACCTCAGCACTCAGTGGTCCCACTCTGTCAGGTTGCCTGGCCTATCACTGTGTGGCCGAGCTGTGGTTTCTCCTAGACATCTCCATTTTAGGATATTAGCACTTGCGTATCTAGCAGGGCAGCAATTTTAGGAAACTTGCTTGTGACAAACATGGCATTCTATGACAGCATAGCATCTAAATTCACTGAGCTCTTCAGTACAACTCATTGTATTGCTAATATCTGGCAATGAGCGTGTTTTTATTCATTTCTTACATTTGTATGACTCAAACAACTGAACTCAATAATTAGCAGAGGTGTCCAAAAATCTTTAGTCCACATACTTTTGTACCTCCCAACTGCAATATTCAACAGTAGCTACAGAATGCATGTGACTGAAGTTATTGACAATAAAGGAATCAGCACTAAGTACTACATTTAAGGGATTGCATACTTTTTGCATCAGCAACCTTCACCGCTTAGACCCTTTGTGAAATTGTGGTCAGTAAAACAGGTTTATTAAATAATATGTCTATTTATCATTATGACCTAAATGATGAAAAGATTAATGTCTGTTGCCATTAATTCAGAAATCCAAGTAATTCCAAAAGATTCACAAACATTCTTTGCAACATACGTTCACCGTTGGACTCCATGCGTGATGATGTGTTCACTGTATCTCCAAATAAGCAATACCGTGGCATCTTTAGCCCTACCACACCAGCACATACAGGGCCTGAAACACACACACACACACAAAGACTATTCATACAGATTTTGGAAAGATATGCACTGGGGTTAAGGAAATGAAACATGTTTGTGTCTTGGTGTTAATGAAGAGCTCTAGCTCGCTCTGCTAAAAGCCAACGTGACTGCTAGTAGAGGATACAGAATTTCAGGAAGCCCTCACATCTACACCCTACACACTTGGCATAACCAGCAGGCAGTTCTGTACTTACCAGTGTGGATACCGATGCGCAGTTTGAGCTGCTGGTCGGGTCGGTGGCGGATCTTAAAGGTCCGGACAGCCTCCAGCAGAGCCAGGGACATGCGAGCGATCTCGCGTGCGTGCAGCTTCCCGTTAGGCACTGGCAAACCAGACACAACCATGTACGCATCGCCAATTGTTTCCACCTATAGGATAAATACAGGGACCGGCAGAGCTGTAGGTGGAGTCAAGAATCAGGTCACACTCATCCATTTAGACATTAGTACTACCTATATGATGTCCAATGGCCTACAGTCCACAGTACAAAACTGTATCTTCACTGCTATACTCCACACATGTTGAATAGCAGTGCAGATACAGTGTTATACATAGTGTTACATAGAGTGCAGATATAATTCTGGCATGCACAGAGTTAGAAACAGATCCCAAAATTCCATTTGGCAAACCTTAGACTGCATTTAGAGATACCTTGTAAACATCAAAGTTGTCTATAATGGCATCAAAACAAGTGTAGAGGTCATTGAGGAGGGCCACAACCTTTAGGAGAGACAAACAACAAACTGTAGGCGAGACATACAGTATACAGGAAAGACAAACAATATTCAGCTCACAGCTGAAGTAGTGGATTAAAAAGCAAACGTGCACTGCACATTCAGAGCAAACTGAGAAAACACTCTCAGAGCAGCCACCATTTACTACTCTTATTCTAGTTTACTCTAGTCACAGTTAGAACCAAGAAAACAACACGAAATGGACAGTTTGGACAAAAAAATAAATACAATTAATTTACACAATTTTTTAGTCCGTCCACCAAAATATGTTTGGTTAAAAACTTTCACACCGGCGCTATGAGATGAATTTATATAGCAAATACTGTAACTCAGTAACTACACTGGAATAGTTTTTTTTTCCATAAAAACATTTCCATAAACCTGCTTCAAACTGCATCGGGCTCTTATGTAATTTAAGGCAGACTTGGTGTCATTTAGGACACAGCATGACTTACTGTAATGTACAAAAATAGAAAAAACAAAACAAAACATACTGTTAAACACTGTAAGGGGTCTGCCATCTTGGGAAGATCTACCCTTAATGCATAATTAGGCATCATTTTGAAGAAGACACCAAGAAGCAGGGTTGTGTGAATTCACAACAGAGATGCATTATGCTACTGGTAACCAAAGTGACTTCAACCATGGTAGGAAATATTTAAAGGGCAGTTGTTCTTACTGAAATCGGGGGCATTTTAAAATAAAGTATGGTGCTTTGCAAATTACCTACATTAAAGCAAAAATAAGGGGTGAAAACGCTAGTTGAGAAAGAAATTAGCTGAGAAAAATTTGTTTGCTAGCCATCGTACTGTACCAGTAGCATTAAGGCTGACCAACATAATTTGGGGTGAGTGACAAACTATAAATTTCCTTCTTTTTTTTTTGCATAACCATCTCTTTAAAACAATAACAAGAAATCATATTTTGGTAATAATAAATCTAGAAAACAATATTTTCAACTCATGTTTCATATCTGATCCAGTTTTCTCCTTTGTAATGTTTGAAGGATTCAGCCCTTTCTCTCGAAGGAAGCTGCCCAGATGTTTGTGCAGTCTCTTGCAATCTCAAAGCTAGTCTACTGCAACTCGCTACTTGCTGGTCTTCCTGTAATAACCATCGGACCTCTACAGCCAGTACAGAATGCAGCAGCTCGACTAGTCTTCAATCCTCCGAAGTTCACGTCACTCCGCCGCTCACACGTTACTCCGCTGCTGCACTCCCTTCGTTGGCTTCCAGTAGCTGCATTCATCAGATTTAAAACCTTGACGCTCATCTACAAAGCCAAAAATGGACTAGGCCCCCCATACATGATGGCAACGGTCAAAGCCCGATCCGTACCTCGAGTACTTCGAACCTCCATTACGGCTCGGCTCGAAACACCATGCTTTTGAGTCTCATGGAAGACAAGCATCAAGACCATTCTCTCTCCTGGCTCCCAGGTGGCGGAACAAACTTCTGCTGGCTGTCCTGACAGCAGACTCCCTTGCAATCGTAACGTGAATGTAAACGTTTGGAGTCCAGGTGATGCGGAGCGCGTACCTGCATGGGGGTGCTCTCTGCAGACAGCGCAGTAAAGCCCACGATGTCGCTGAAGTAGATGGTGACAGAGTCGAAGGCCTCGGCCTGCACTGTCTCCCCCCTCTTCAGCTGCTCTGCTACTGAGCTGCAGCAGAACACACAGGCATTACACACTAGGGGCCTTACACTCGATGCCGCTGAACACTTAAAGACAGGATCTCTCTCTGGTTGAGTGGGGTTATAACAGCTCAGGGACACAATAATGGATGGCAATGACTAACTGGGGGAGTATCTGGTAGAGCAGGGTTATACTGAGGCCATGTACGTGATGTGTGTGATGATGACTAACTGGGGGAGTATCTGGTAGAGCAGGGCCTCTGCTTTGCGCTTCTCCTCCAGGTAAGCCTGCGTCCTCTCCTCCACCAGCTCCTCCAGGTTGTTAGCATATTGTTCCATACGAGAAAGCAAGTTGTCCAGGATGTCCCTACTGTGTTCCCTGAAACGGCGAAGCCACAGGCAGAGACGAGGCTGAGAGAACAGCAGGAGCACAGGGAGGACGGGCTGCGTGGAGACGACTTGAGCGCACGTCGCTTCGAAGAAAGGCGACGAAAACAATGCTGCTTGCATTTGAAAGGAACTGGCTGAACGAAATACGCGAGCATCTCGAAACTGTTGCGGATGGATAACAGCACTATCTGCACCCGGAAAGAATGACGAGTGAGTGAGACACGGTGAATGAGAGAGGAAGAAGTGTTGGAACAAAAGATGATGTATGGAAGAAAGGCTGACGTGAAATAATAATGCCCGCGTGAGAGATACGGACCTGTTCTGCTTGCGCAGGAGGACTTTAACCTGGCTGAACTCGGGCCTCTCGACGGGCTCCTCGGCCCAGCAGCGCTGCATGAGGAGACCCAGCTCCTCGCTGTGCAGCTGGGGGTTAACGGCCGGCCGCACGTACGGCCACTCACCCAGGGCCACGCGGTCTGCTATCTCTGCAGAGAGAGCGAGAGAACGCAGTCAACCCCAAGACCAGCCAACGATGACAAGCCTTTCTCCATCCACAGGAAAGTGCGTGCCTTTGGGTACTACCTGTATGGGTGCCTTTGGGCACTACCTATATGGGTGCCTTTGGGTACTACCTGTATGGGTGCCTTTGGGTACTACCTTTATGGGTGCCTTTGGGTACTACCTGTATGGGTGCCTTTGGGTACTACCTGTATGGGTGCCTTTGGGTACTACCTGTATGGGTGCCTTTGGGCACTAGCTGTATGGGTGCCTTTGGGCACTACCTGTATGGGTGCCTTTGGGCACTACCTGTATGGGTGCCTTTGGGTACTACCTGTATGGGTGCCTTTGGGTACTACCTGTATGGGTGCCTTTGGGCACTACCTGTATGGGTGCCTTTGGGTACTACCTGTATGGGTGTCTTTGGGTACTACCTGTATGGGTGCCTTTGGGTACTACCTGTATGGGTGCCTTTGGGTACTACCTATATGGGTGCCTTTGGGTACTACCTGTATGGGTGTCTTTGGGTACTACCTGTATGGGTGCCTTTGGGTACTACCTGTATGGGTGCCTTTGGGTACTACCTATATGGGTGCCTTTGGGTACTACCTATATGGGTGCCTTTGGGCACTACCTGTATGGGTGCCTTTGGGTACTACCTGTATGGGTGCCTTTGGGTACTACCTATATGGTTGCTTTTGGGCACTACCTGTATGGGTGCCTTTGGGTACTACCTATATGGGTGCCTTTGGGCACTACCTGTATGGGTGTCTTTGGGTACTACCTGTATGGGTGCCTTTGGGTACTACCTGTATGGGTGCCTTTGGGTACTACCTATATGGGTGCCTTTGGGCACTACCTGTATGGGTGTCTTTGGGTACTACCTGTATGGGTGCCTTTGGGTACTACCTGTATGGGTGCCTTTGGGTACTACCTATATGGGTGCCTTTGGGCACTACCTGTATGGGTGTCTTTGGGTACTACCTGTATGGGTGTCTTTGGGCACTACCTGTATGGGTGTCTTTGGGCACTACCTGTATGGGTGTCTTTGGGCACTACCTGTATGGGTGCCTTTGGGTACTACCTATATGGGTGTCTTTGGGCACTACCTGTATGGGTGCCTTTGGGTACTACCTATATGGGTGCCTTTGGGTACTACCTGTATGGGTGCCTTTGGGTACTACCTGTATGGGTGCCTTTGGGTACTACCTGTATGGGTGCCTTTGGGTACTACCTGTATGGGTGCCTTTGGGCACTAGCTGTATGGGTGCCTTTGGGCACTACCTGTATGGGTGTCTTTGGGTACTACCTGTATGGGTGCCTTTGGGTACTACCTGTATGGGTGCCTTTGGGCACTACCTGTATGGGTGCCTTTGGGTACTACCTGTATGGGTGCCTTTGGGCACTACCTGTATGGGTGTCTTTGGGTACTACCTGTATGGGTGCCTTTGGATACTACCTGTATGGGTGCCTTTGGGTACTACCTATATGGGTGCCTTTGGGTACTACCTGTATGGGTGTCTTTGGGTACTACCTGTATGGGTGCCTTTGGGTACTACCTGTATGGGTGCCTTTGGGTACTACCTATATGGGTGCCTTTGGGTACTACCTATATGGGTGCCTTTGGGCACTACCTGTATGGGTGCCTTTGGGTACTACCTGTATGGGTGCCTTTGGGTACTACCTATATGGTTGCTTTTGGGCACTACCTGTATGGGTGCCTTTGGGTACTACCTATATGGGTGCCTTTGGGCACTACCTGTATGGGTGTCTTTGGGTACTACCTGTATGGGTGCCTTTGGGCACTACCTGTATGGGTGCCTTTGGGTACTACCTATATGGGTGCCTTTGGGCACTACCTGTATGGGTGTCTTTGGGTACTACCTGTATGGGTGCCTTTGGGCACTACCTGTATGGGTGCCTTTGGGTACTACCTATATGGGTGCCTTTGGGCACTACCTGTATGGGTGTCTTTGGGTACTACCTGTATGGGTGTCTTTGGGCACTACCTGTATGGGTGTCTTTGGGCACTACCTGTATGGGTGTCTTTGGGCACTACCTGTATGGGTGCCTTTGGGTACTACCTATATGGGTGTCTTTGGGCACTACCTGTATGGGTGCCTTTGGGTACTACCTATATGGGTGTCTTTGGGTACTACCTGTATGTGTGCCTTTGGGTACTACCTGTATGGGTGCCTTTGGGTACTACCTGTATGGGTGCCTTTGGGCACTACCTGTATGGGTGCCTTTGGGTACTACCTATATGGGTGTCTTTGGGTACTACCTGTATGGGTGCCTTTGGGTACTACCTGTATGGGTGCCTTTGGGTACTACCTGTATGGGTGTCTTTGGGCACTACCTGTATGGGTGCCTTTGGGTACTACCTATATGGGTGCCTTTGGGCACTACCTGTATGGGTGCCTTTGGGCTGCCATCGTGAAACATTAGGAAAATGCTCCAGGCACTCATGCTGCTGCATTCCTGTTTGGCTGATTTCTCCTCATCTTTGCTCAGTGACCTGTTTCATTTGAACGATCATTGTTCGTTTTTAATTTTAATTAACTTCCAGAGTGGATTGTGTGTGTGTGTGTGTGTGTGTGTGTGTGTGTATGTAACTCTATGAACATGTTTTTTGTTGATGAAGCATGTGCAGGCCCTTCTCTGCTCTCATTGTATTTGCACAGAATTTCTACTTTCCAATGATTCTTACTTTTCCTTTATAAGAAATGCAATAAAAGCTCTGCAGGTTCTATTCAGTCCATGTGCTGGCTGCTATTGAACATGCAGGTGTGAGCCTCACCTCACCAGTATGTTATGTAGACCATTATACTGTGTGTCTCACCATGTTGGGGCTCTTGCCCTTCATCTTGTTATTATGGTGAGTGTATGCTGCATGGGTCAGTTTTGTAGAGGAAAACGCTGTGAAACCTCCCTGTGAGTGCAGGACCAGCAGAGCTCTGACTCACTCGCTCGCTGACTGAGCGCTACCATAGACTGACCTTCAAACAACCTCATTATCTTTGTTCTCTAATATATATGAATATACAGCCCAGGTAACGAGTGTGTGTGTGTGTGTGTGTGTGTGTGTGTGTGTGTGTGTGTGTGTGTGTGTGTGTGTGTGTGTGTGTGTCAGTGTCTCAACTGTCTGGTGTGTGATAAATGTTCAAGGCTGTGGTGTCCTTCATTGCCCGATATGATCAGTAAAGTGCACAGAATGGCAATGCTGGCTGGGGCTAATGGTTCTGGGGCCAGAAATAGCCCCTGAACTCCACCAGGCACCTGAACTCCACACAGCTCAGTCTCAGCTCTGCCTCCCCAGTGACCTCCATGCACCACCTGCTGCTTTCTCTGCTTTGCATTGCCATTTGTTTGCAACCTATCTAGGTAGTATGCAAAGCTTTCACATGTGATTTTTATTCGCCAGCAAATGACTTTCTTTAAATGAATGAACTTCTAGTTAAAATGAACTTCTAGTTAAAGCTACATCTTCAGGCAACACTACTACGTCAACATTCAGTTTAAAAGAGCCCACTGGATGTTGCATCCTTGAGGGGAGAAAGGAAACTGTCTAGCCTGCTTTCCTCACAGCTTTAGGACAAACACCACATTTGGATTCTCGTCAATATTTTCAGGTCATCGAAACCCCCACGAATCCACTACACAGAAGTAGGGGCTACTGTAAAATGTAACTCTGACTTGTGTTCTATTCCTACACCTTTAAAAAAAAAAAGGCCAGATTAAGAATGAATATGTTCTCTAGAAAATGAACAGCATAGTTCAGGAATACAGTCAGATTTAACAATTTTGCATGAAGTATAAGAAAATAGTTTATGGGGTAGCATCCCCCCAACAATGATCACCCTCAGTCTGCTAACCTCTTTGATTGCCTGGTAGTGTTTTCCTGTGTCAGTGTTCATACTGATTGGACAAACCCATTCCACGTGGGCTAGTCCACACAATATCTGTCAATTGTGTCACATTAAAATCACTACAGTGTTGCAGCGATGTCAAGCCTTGCACTCCACATCACCCTGAGTCAGCAAAGTGGAATGACACTTTCCCTCCAGGAGGGTGGGACTATATTGCAAACAAAAGAGAAGTTGCATTTTTGAGTGATAGTCATTCAAAACCACACACCTTGCATCTGGCATCTATTATGCCAGAATTCATAAACTAATCTGATCAAACTACACTTGGTTTCCAAGCAACGGCCACACACAATTACATTTCTGTCTAATTACCACCACTTTCTGCACTGCATATAAAGTCTTTCAGGTTGAAAATATGATATTGCTGTATACAGGATAGCTAAAATCAATATAGTACACCTATTACATATTGCCACAGATTTATAAAGAAGCAAGTTTAACTTTTTCCGATTTTTGCACTGTGGGATCTATAATGCACAGCTACTGTGACGCAGTAGGGGGCGTAAATGACCCAGGTCTGAATCCTTCCTCCTTCTCTAGATGACCCAGAGAGCGTGTTCCTTTTCAGAGATGACCATTAACAACATAGCATTTAATGAACCAAAAAACTGAGGGCAAACTCTTGGTGTTTGCTTGTCTATGATGGCAAGTATTTAGTTCATTATAATGTTCCCATGACAACAGAAGATGCAAAATTGTAGGAGACAAAAATGCAGTTTGTTTTTGCTTTTGGTCACTTAAGTTCAAGTTAGGCTACATTTTAGGTGCTGTTTCAGTTACACAAATTAATTGAACCACCCCACAAAGACAGTAACAAAAACCACTGCGTGTGAGGAGGTGTGAGTGCAGGTGCAACCCACTTGTATGCACAGGCACCGTAGTGTTGCGGATGCACTAATGGAACAGACTTTTTCTGCTCTCCATCCACAGTAATTGGCAGAGACAGGAGAGGCGTAAGATCTAAGGAACTCGGTGAAGATGGAGCCACATGTCAGTGGGTCACAGCTGTGCTCTGAAGCATGAGCTCACGTCTCGGCACTGTTTCAGCTCCTCTTAACCCAGATCGACACCAATCCCACACAAACTGCACTGAAATGTGATCCCCGAGAAGGTGAACCCGTCACTCTAGATTCATTATGGCTGCCAAGAAACTGAGCTATTTCAACACTGTATGTCTAGGTGAAATCCAGCCAAGCAATAATATGCAAGTTTTCTGAATATACATTGCTCTTATTAAGCCTTATTTGGATATAGATTTTATATATTCAAGAGTTTCCCCATCTTAAACACACCTGGTGACTTTGGGGGGGGGGGGGGGTAGTTGGAGTAGTTGTGCTTAAGGAAGGAATCACCTAACAGTGCTAGACTCTAAGTCCTAAGGGAACGGAGGAACCCCTTAGATTCCTGTTAACATACAGCATTAAATCCGAGATTTAGGGTTAGGCTGCAGCTTGGGTTTAAGGTCAGTCTGTAGGACTGCAGCATATCCAGCACTTCTGTCTGACCTTTAGGGCTGAGCGAATCCCCTTCCATGTAGAACACTCCTCTGCGCAGCGCCACCTCCTGGAGGATGATGCCGAAGCTGTAGACGTCTCCTTTCTGCGTGCCACCGGCTGGTGGGCTGCCCATCCGCAGCAGCTCCGGGGCCATCCACAGCTTCCCTGCACAAAGCCAGAGACCCCTCAGTTAAGCCGGCCCTGGGCTTCCCAATGCAGCCACGCCCGTCCTGTCAGAATTAGCCGCGTCTGGCTCTGCTGCTGCAAGCCCAGCACGCGAATACAGGCAGACCTTTGCAATACCGGCATTAACCAATTACAGCGGACAAAGTCAGTAACGTAAACGTGCATATCTGTCACTGTGATTAAATGGCCAGGCCTACGGTTCGGCAGGCAGTGCGGCAGGACGGCGGGACCTCATCTCCCCCACGTCTCCCTGCTCCCCTTCCACAGCTAAGTGGTAATTCGTGGGCACCGCAAACAATGCGGCAGGTAGCATTTGGGAATGTGGAAACCCATGTTATCAGATACACTCCTATCCACCCCGTCGCCACGGCGCTGAATGACGGCTCACTGCTCCTCCCTCCTTCCCGCCTTCTTTCCCTGATGCTTTCACTGCCTCTTCTCTATCGGCAGGAGAGAGAAGGGCGCAGCCACCCACGGGCGTAATAGGCGTGACCGTCCTCGGGCTCCGACTCGGATCTGAAGCTGGACAGCCCGTAGTCCGTGATCTTCAACACGAAGCGATTGTCCACCACACAGTTGGAGGACTTCAGGTTGCCATGGGACACAATGACGCTGTTGTGGAGGAAGGCCATACCCTATGAGGCAAAAAACCTGGTAAGAAGATAAATACTACATGGCTCTACAGAAGGGCGAGTCGAAGAGAGTACTCAAGGTGACAACAGTTCCAATATGAAATGAGGGCTCCTTCAGCAACTGGAGAAGGGGACATAAGAGCAAGTGTGTGCAGCCAAAGGAAAACGCACACATACCTTCACAATGTCATTGATTAAAGAATATTTGAACATCCAATCCAATGTGATGCTCTCATTCTCTAGAATATCCTAAACACACAAAGATACAGACAAAAACACTCAATTAGGGACACATTGCCTCACTTTCAAAACACATTTTATCATCATCACCATCATCATCACATGTGAATGAATGTTTTCTGTCAAGTCAATTATAGCTGGTATCCATGTTGGCTGCCACAACGGAAGGGTATGAGTTGAGTAACTATGGAATTCACAATTTGGTTTGGCCTTGGTGAATAGAGCTTTGGAAAGGAAGGGTACAATATATCCTGCCATGTGTATGAGAACATGCATTGCTTCTGCCTTTCAAAACAGCTGCCGCAGGTGAGCGATACTGAGGTCCATAGAGTACACTTACACTGTAACCAAGACAACACTGCTGATGGTAGCTAACGCGACATTTGAACGTTAGTAGGGCTGATGTTGCTGTCCGTTCTTGACCCCTTGAGGTCTTTAATTATTCTGGCTTCTGTGAGAATGTTATCACTGTCTGGAAGTGGTTCTACAACATATATACAAGTAGAATACCAGTATCCTGAGCAAAAGTACTGTGTGCTACTGTGTGTACATTCTCCTCCTTGGTGTAGATACCATGGTTACCATTATACAGTCTCCCATGATAGAAAATATAAAGGGCAAAGAAATGTGTGGAAAGTGTGGAGTGAAAAGTGCGGAAGAGTGGATGAGTTTGAAGTGCAGCGGAGCAGTGGAGAGCAGAGGAGTGTGAAGGAGTCCAGAGCAGAGCAAAGGAGTAAGGAGTAGAGCAGAGGAGAGCACACAGCAGGCAGATTTAGAAGATTGGGTGTGTAGGCAGGAGGCGGGGCGGACCTGCAGGCTGCCCCGCGGACAGTACTCTGTGACGATGCAGATGTTGGGCGGGTCAATGCACGCTCCAATAAAGCGGGTCAAATGATCATTCTGCACATCCCTCATCTAAAGAACAGCACGGAGAGACACAGGATCACACACATACCCGTTATTAGAACATATTTAACATGCTCGCAATCAAAAAGTAAACAAAGCCACACCAAAAGCAACACGGATAAATGCACACCAAAAGCAACACATTTCCTTGCACACTCACATGCTTCAGTTCAAACAGCATTTTCCTGGTCAGTTCAATGCGCTTCCTGTTGATATATTTGATAGCCACAATATTTCCCTGCGGATCAAATGCACATGGGATGAGGAGTGAGGATGAGGAGGGGAGTGTGAGCTCAGTGCCGTTCTGTAAAAGTTGGACCCCAGCAGCACAGTGGTAAGGCAAGCAGGCCAATCCCTCCCTGCGAGCCTGAGCTCCATACCTTAAAGTAGGCGGTCTTAGCAAACACCTGGAAGTTGCCGTCGGCAGTGAGCAAAGAGCCGTAGTTGGAGCCCCGCTGGGGGAGGGGAAGAGAGGTGGCATTAAAGTGGCTGTTCTGGAGGCCTTCATTCATTTTTCTTTTCTTTCTTTATAGGCTTTTTTTTTTTAAGGTGTCCTAAATGTAAAAAGTGGTTCGGTGTGTGTGCACGAGTGTGTAACTCACCAGAGAGAGCGTGAGCTTACTGCCCGCACTGCGCAGGACCTTCTCCAGATTACTCATCTGCATGTCCTCCCAGCAGATCCTCCAGAGCTGAGCAGCCAGCTCCTTCTCCAACTTCAGCTTCCTGTGTGCGTGCGAGAGATAATAAGAGAGGTGCTGAGGGTGTGGGAATGAAATCCGTAGCCGTGGAGATGAACAGACAGAGAAAAACAGAGAGCGAGCGCGCTTTAGCTCAGCCAGCATCATATCCACTCACCTGTATATGAAGACGGTGATGGTGAAAATGATGACGAGGATGAAGAACACTACAATAGAAACCATCTGAAGCATTGTGATGGTCCCTGAAAGAGCAGTGTGAGAGAAAGAGGCTGTTATTGCTGAAAGATTAACAACACAACAGGGAAAGCTATCTTCATGACACAGTGCCAATGATCAAAGTAACATAGCAAAGCTACGATGCCGATTCAGTGCTCAGGTTATAAAGGCAGAAGAGGAGTGCTGCCAAAGTAATGAGAGGTTTTCACTATCTCTAAAGACTGCACATAAATGGGCAGACGTTACCCACATGCAGTACATTCGGGGTTATCGTTCTTGAAGCCACAGAACGGCATGTCTGGGGGGACGTCGCCCCCTGGCCAGTGGAAGGCCATGTTGGGCAGAGTCTCCATCCGCTTCTGTGTACCATTATACACCGCCACAATCTGGACAAGAAGTGACAGAACAAAACAACAGACAAAGGTGACAAGGTCTCGGAGTCGGTCAGAAAGGCCTAATCAATTCAGAAATATAATCAACATAACTGAGAGAAAGGCCATGTTAGTTAAGTAACTCAAGGGCACAGTACAGGCTTTAGAGCTTCTAGGTAGTTTTAAATAACCTTATTTATTTGGAAGAAATGAACTGAGAAATTATGAATATGAAAGCTCATGGCAGTTCGAGGCCTTGAAGGCAGCGGTGTTCTCGAACACCCACTGAGAAATTGCCCCAAAAATGATATTCCTATATTATTAGCACAGCAATGCAGCATCAGTGCAGATTAAGTTTAAGATATGACTGGAATGATTCTGTCTCTTTAGAGAGAGTAGGCTGATTACACCAATACACTGATGCACATGTACACACCCACACCCACAGGTGTTTGTAGCAGTAGTTAAATGATCTAACTAGTCAACCTATCAATCAGATGACAGAGAGATCATTACTGAATGCAGGAAGGTAACTGACTTTTATTGTTTGCGATTAGAGAAATAACATCTACCTGAGAGATCCTGGTGTGTGTGTGTGGTTGCACTCGTGCAAATGTGCATGTGTCAGAGAGACTTACTACCTGAAAAATGCCGGTGGTGGTATCGTTCATGTCCCACAGGGCAAAGTCTGTCTCTCTGTCTCCATTCTCGTCTATCTGCACAAGACCCGTCACCCCTGCACACACATGGTGGCTACTACCTATTAAAACCTTAACAGCCACCTGCTCACAGCTGAGTAGCTGCCATCAACTCAAGTACATGCTCTCCACCTGTTGCCAGCCAGAAGGCATGTCACTGCTGAAAGGAGTATCAAAGTGAGAGAGGAAATAATCACACACATTAAACCATTACAAACTCTGACAACACTCCTGGAATGACTTCTGCAACAGAACCGACAACAAACAAAAATATTTATGGCACACAAACTACTGACAGAGAGATCATGATCACTAAAATGTTCATTATATGTTAATACTGCAGAGGATCCACCCTGACTGTAGACAGATGTGTGTGTGGTGTGAGAGTCTTTGTTCATGTCCAAGTGATTAAATATGACTATGTCTTGCGATTCCCCTCTTCAGGTCGGCTCTGTGCCCTGTGTGGTCTCTCCCCCCCCACCCGCTACCAATGATGTTCTGGGTCGCGCGAGGAGGCCGAGGGCCACGGCTGTCATTTCCTGCTCGAGCTGCCTCAGCATGTCAGGAGCAGAAGCAGGGCGGAGCTAAATCCTCAGGGAAAAGCAGCCCTGACATTTAAACAGATATGAAAAAGCTTAGCTATTATCAGCCTGGAAATGTCAACCCATATAGGAAGGAAAGAGACAGAGAGAGAGAGGGAGAGAAGAGAGATAAAGAGACACAGATCCGTGCCCGAGGTAAAAGGGATAGCATGCCCCCACCCCACATACACACACATACACAAGGAAATCATTCATTTCTGTTATATGGAGGACAGTGTTTAGTGTGGGTAGGAGGGGGGAGGTTGTGTGGTGAAGAGACCAGTGAGGGGCAGGAAATGGGACACACAGAGCTCTCGTATCTCATCCACTGCTGACTCGACATGAACTGTGTAGGTACTGACAGCCACTGAGATAAATGATCCATTTAATTCCAAAAGATATCCAAAGGCGGCACTTTCTGCTGATGGATTTCCCAATTAAAGGAAAATGTGCGCCAGCAAAGTAAGCCCACGATTTGGATGCTAATGACGCTGATGAGGGAGAGCAATGAATAAAAACGGGCTTTTCTGGGAATTCTGAGCTACTGCATTTCCTAAAGAGGAGACGGGCTTTTCCAGCCAGAGAATGGTTGGACTGGCCTGACTGCCAGTGGAAAATGTGGGTTAGTAGAACAATGCTTATGGACTGGATTATAAGAACAAACACAATCTGTATAATCTGTTTTATGGGAAGAAAGTGGTCAGCTACTACTCTTCTATCTGTTCCTACATTTCAGTGACTATACCTCTTTCTGCTCTCTAACCAATGCCTGCCCCGCTGTTTGTGGAACACGCACTTGGTACATTTCGTTTTGTGACCCATTTTGTCGACGGAGGGTGAATCAGTCACTTTACCACATAATTCAGTCAGTGTGGACAGATCGGTGCTGATGAAACATTGTGTACTTGCAGTCCATTCAGCATTCAGGAAGGTTCATACTGATGTGTGTTTCTCAGTCATACTCATAGTGAACTAAGGCACCAATCAGGAGATTACAGCAGCAGACAGAATTGCAGGCACTGGCATCTGGATCACCTCTCCATTTGTAAGATGCTGCACTGAATGAAGTCCTTGAGAGCGAACATATCATACACACACAGAGCAGGGTGAGTTTAAAGAGCAATAGCTTTTCAATTTTCAGCTACACAATCTGAAGAATGTTTAGACACGAGTTGCATGATCACTCACTGGAATCAACGATTCAGAAACGATGTCAAAAGCACAAGAGCAGAAGAAAAAATAATGTTTGTAGTTTGCCATTATTAGCTTCCATCGCCAAGGGATTTGCTAAACATTACTTTGGGGACAGATCGCAAAACCAAGATGCCGAGCAAGGAAGGAAGGGTAAATACAAGCGATGTGGAAGCAGACGTCAGCAAAGAATTATTCCCAAAAAGGGAGAGTCCTCGTCATTTGGAATAGGTTTGGATTCAATGTTTCTGGCCATACCCAGGAAACTATATCGTGCAAGATATGTTGACACACTATTAGCTAGAAACATGTCTTAGACTAAGAGGAAGAAACATGTCTTAGACTAAGAGGAAGAAACATGTCTTAGACTAAGAGGAAGAAACATGTCTTAGACTAAGATGTGGCAAAAAAGAAGTATACAGTTAGCCCCAGTAGCAATGGTGCTCGACCCAAAATATTTAGCTCAACGAATACCCACTCCCATCTCTGCAATTTACACCGAGATTTCCTGTTCAGTGTGAATCAGTCAAAAATATTACAGAGGTCTTGTAAAATTACTTCACAGACATTTGGGGACAACTAGCCCAGGCTGAATAATAATTTATTCTGAAGGGAACAAAGTTTTTTGGTTTGATATAATTTATGTGTGTGTGTGTATATATATATATATATATATATATATATATATATATATATATATATATATATATATATATATATATATATATATATATATATATATATTTTTTATTTTTTTTTTTGGTTAAATTATTTATTTATTTATTTATTTATTTATTTATTTTTGAATTCATGCTTGCACAGTTCTACCTCATGTGTAAACAAATTTGCACAATAAAGATAAGATTTTCTCCTGCAATCTATTCACCCATGTTTTGGCTTTGTAAATTAATATTTATTAAGGCATGTAAACATCAGTAGTAATAATAATATGTTTTATTACTTTTTATATATATTCTGATATTATTATTATCTGGACTGTGGAAAATACTGTGACATGAATTTTAGCTCATACCACCCACCCCTAGACACAGTCTTAGTTGTAATCTTAACCCTATTAGACAGCTAAACCTAAAAGGGAGTTACGGAGTGAATGTGTCATTCATTGACACATGCCGTCAAAATCTATAGCAGCCTTCGCACAAGTGGTATCCAACAGACATTCAGCTGACCTACTGAAATCCATAATGCAGTACCACGATTTACATTCTTTCTATCTCAAAATCTAATTCTGTTCCATGGCACAGTTAGAGACAGTTAAGATGGCCTGAGCCTATCAGCATCTGCTTTACTCTTCAGAGGTCTGATTGCGGGGTAACCAGTGGCTAAGTGGCCTTCATTTGTCAAGACTCAACACTAAACAGCCCATTATGAAAGACAGAGAGGAGCACTAAAGAGTAACAAAGTTATCTCTTCCATCTTTGCTCCACGTAAGAGAGAGATTGTGCAATTTCCCCTCTGTGTTTAATAAGCGCGAGTCTGAATACAAAGCATTACCCAGGATCTGTTCTCCCAAACACAGACTCATAGTGCTGACTGACTCTGGAGCAGATTCTCTCAAATCCATACTCATCTGCTGCATAGAGAAAACACAGACCGAAGGAAAGGTCGTGGGGAATTCTCCCTCAGACCCTGAATAAAACGTTTGCTTTTCTCTGATCAGAGTCGCCCCCCCCACCCCCACCCCCACTTCCTCTGAGAATTATGTAACCTCAACACAAGGACATCACAAAGGAGCATGAAGTTACAGCCCAACATCCTAACTATTCAAGGCCTGGTCTTATATATATATATATAAATTCAATGAGGTTTGAGGTGTCAGAAGCTCAAGTATATGATAATTTTGACTTGCAGTCTAATATTACATTGGGAACATGTGCTTTCATGTTACATATATTATCCTTGCAGCAATGCAAAGCTGAAGCACACTTCTGACACCAAAGGCTATGCTATGTATTTGAGGTCTAGGAAAAGTGCATTTTAATTGTATTCTTTTACATATACTGAAATAAACAAGTGTTTATTTGTGTTTAGCCGGTTTTGTCTCAACACAGTTATTATGACGCGCACCAAACTTGTATTCTGTTTGATGCGTTTGAAATGAAATTACTGTGAAAAATAATCGCAGTCTGAGCAAATCAGTGTGGTCAGCTAAAAAAATCGTGATCGCGCGGTTGTGTAATAATCGCAACAGGCCTAGCTGGGAGATGTCAAACAGAGGCTATGGATGATGGTGGCAGTGCTCAGGTGTATGAGGGGTGAGGACCGATGCTTGTCTTCAGCTAACGGACACTGCGAGAGCAGCTGGAGTAGATGCAGCCTGACTTTGCTCAGCACCAACACCAGCGCTCTCCCCGCATCAACCACACAAGGTTACATTTATAACCACACAATAAGGCAGAGCAGAGTGAATGACGAGGTGAAAGCAGAGGGGAGGAGACTGACTGATGGAGGGGAGACTGAGAGCAAGGGACAGATGGATGGGGGGAGAGAGAGAGAGAGAGACAGAGAGCGAGAGAGAGAGAGAGAGAGAGAGAGAGCGAGCGAGCGAGAGAGAGCGAGAGAGAGAGAGAGCGAGAGCGAGAGAGAGAGCGAGAGAGAGAGAGAGAGAGAGAGAGAGCGAGAGAGCGAGAGAGAGAGAGCGAGAGAGAGAGAGAGCGAGAGAGAGAGAGAGAGAGCGAGAGAGAGAGAGTGAGAGAGCGAGAGAGAGAGAGAGAGAGAGAGAGAGAGAGAGAGAGCGAGAGAGAGAGAGAGAGAGCGAGAGAGAGAGAGAGAGCGAGAGAGAGAGAGAGAGAGAGCGAGAGAGAGAGAGAGAGAGAGCGAGCAAGGGGCAGATGAATGCAGAGAGATAGTGGGAGAGCAGAATGAAGGGCCCATTTCATACAGACAGTGCCAGGGCTTAAAGATAGGCAGATGACCTGGACTGAACTGATTACAGTCCTGGTTATCTCCACTGGATATGCACCATGGGAACATGAGAGCACAACGCATACATGAATGAAACCACAATCTAGAATGGACCTCGGTATTAAAGTGGTCAAGAACTGTACAAGCAGCAGGCTTTAGAGTCTGAAGTGCTTCTCTTTCGAGAAGTGTAACTACTACTTCTGTTCTTCATCTTTGACACATTGGTGCTAGTCAGAAGCGTTTCCGCTACACACAAACACACGCGTGCATGAACACCCTCCACCCACACACAGTCTGGTGAAGGGGACCACCAACTACAGTTGCATACTGCTCTGTTTTATAACAGACTTCCCAATTTGAACGTTTGTTTTCCCTGGGTTTGCAGAATTCCAGAATAAATACACCTGTCTGCTTGCTGGAGTCCATTCCCCCGCAGGGAAGGGATCGGGGATTAAATCGGGCATCTTCATTCTGAATGGCTTCTGCTTTATCGAGCCGTGGTGTTGGAGGTAGAGGTGATGCAGTGATATGTGAGCTGAGGGGGGTTTCATTGCACCTGTGTAGACACGTGCCTCCCTGACCACTCAATTATTCATTCAGGTCTGGAAGAGCAAACACAACACTGAACACGAGACTGAATCAATGGCTCAAGGGCAGGAAAAGAAATCTATTCAAAGATTAAAGGAGTCTGCAGTCTGCGCTCCATTGTCTGCTTTCATTTCCTCTTACATTAAAATGAGTGGCTGACAGAAGTTGCGAGAAAGAGACTGAACTAACGCCTTGCAGTTGTTCGCACATCTGTCATTTTGCAAGCAAAATCCTCTCAGCATTAGGGAAGCCCTTGATAGGACAGCTGAAGGAGAGGAAACACCATGTCATCTTTTCATAACCTTCACCCTATCAGCACAAATTTCTGTCTTACGAACAGGCAGTACATAGGCTGAAGTTGAGCAGCTTGCCCTCTTCTCTCACGTTTTTTAGAGCTCACCGTAGTACGTTCGGTTCCACATCCTCTTGGTGATGCTCTCTCTTGAGGGTTGGCCCTGGCTCTCCGCTAAGCTCTCATTCAGCGCGTGAACATACAGCATGAGGCCATCATAGAAGCCTCCGGGGATTATGTTCATCTGCAAATAAAGCACAAGGAATAAAGCAAATCACATCATAAAATGTGCAATAAATTTTAGCCAACATATTTGCTAATTATAAAAAATCTTGTTACTAAAAAGGTTATATAACAATGAAGGACCTACACTTTTGCTTCTGAATATATTCAGCCCTTATTTACTTAACAAATTTGCAAAATAGAAAAAAACAAACAAATTAGGGGCTGTCTGACAAAACCACTAGCTGATTGTAAAGGCAGAGTTGAATCTTAGTGAATTCGTTTTTACTATACAACATAATTGTTAACAGTATGGTGGATAAAGAATTTGCGTGCATGAAATTCAACATTTAAATCTCTCATAGCCACACAGTTCTTGACCCTATTATTTCTTTTTCGCTTTTTGAGTACGTTATACAAAATCACTTGGTCTCCTTAAACAGGAGAAACACGTGAACCTGAGAGCTTGCAGATTAAGGGAAAGTAAAAATCAAGCATCCTCTGTTGGGGTAAGTGTTTTAAAATGTCTGATTACAGCACTGTCCAAGATTCTTCTTAATCAGCTGGGAGATATATTGGGCCCAGAATCCAAACAAAACTCCCCCCATTTTGCCCTTTGAAGTGCTGCAGAAATGAAACAGACTGTGCTGGGTTTCTGAAAGTGACATCAGGGCCACTGTGGTCTGGCTAAAGGTGAGCAGTGGGCTGTGGGAGACCTCACCATCACCTTCATTTTTTAGTTTAGTCATTTTTTAAACTTTAGTTGGTACTCGTACTTCTAACTAGTAGTCAACAGATATTGGGTTTTCAAAGGCTGACACTGATCATTTTTGGAGGGCAATGTGACGTGAATAGCCAATAATTCTATTATTAAACTTTATTTAAATAAAGGCCATTTTAGGAAGTAAGAATAGCCTAACATTAACATTATTAATTACTAGGTAATTAACTACAATGATGTAAACCTGACGATAACAAGGCAGCCTAAAATGAGGATATTGGTTCCGACACACTTGTGTCTGGAAAATAGCTTTCTACTTAATGTCAACAAGACCAATGAGCCAATACTAGACTTCAGGAAGCAGGAGAGGGAAAATGCATATTACTCTCAATGGGTATGCGGCAGGGAAGGCCAACATCTTAAAAGGCCGCACGTGGCCGCACGTGGACTGGACACACCCGATGTGTAGTGATGAAGGCACAGTGCCTCTTCTGTCTCAGAAAGCTAAGACGGTTTGGGATGAATCCTGTCTGGCTATATCACTGCCTGGGACGGTGATACTGCATTGCTCCCGACAGCAATGCGCTCAGGGTGGTGCAGACTGCCCAAATCTGCAGGGTCACACTCCCTTCCTTCCTGGAGTTATACACCAAGCACTGCTTGCTCCACCCACCGAGTCTCAGTCTGTTCTTACTGCTGCCATCTGGCAGACAGTAACGAATCATAAACTCCAGAACCAGCTGGTTCTGACTCTGCTTTTGTCCTCAGGGCATCAGCCTGCTTAATAGAGAGCAGTCAGAACTTAATGCACAGATATACAGGTTGCATGCACACAACATACCTAGAACTCACACGGGCAAGCTCACCTTGAACCCCATACAATCCCAGGTCACAGGAATATGGCCAGTAATATTGCCCCAGTGGAGGGGCAAGATCTACCCTTATATAATCACTGGCTCTCCCAGGAACCTCCACCACAAGCATAATATGCTGCATAATATGCTTCTATCTGATATATTACACTCTGACCAGGGGCGCCATCACTGTATCACGCTACGACCGGGGGCATAATAAAATATCGGCGTTTGGTTTTGGTGTGCCAGCCCCAGAATGTCAGTGGTCCCATCTGGCCACCCCTATGAAACATTTCTGAGGGCAGCATTGAATATGTCTGCAATATTAATTTGCCTTTCTGGAGGTTATCAGTTTGTCTGAGTGAAGTGTCTAATTTAATCTACTGTAGCAGATTTCATCTGTAGGATACCTTTTTCAAAGACTAGCCAGCGGGGTGGTGGTTAGATGAACTAGCCTTGTCTGTCTGCTGTAGACGTCTCTAAAATAGCACAGAAGAGAGGCATCGATAGAGAATTCAACACACAGTATGAGCGTCGACAGTGATGACTACACTCGTCATTACAGTCATTAAAATCATAAGCCAACTGGACTGTCTAGCAAAGTCACTCCGGCACTGCCAGGGTTTAGGTTGGCTTAGAGGAGAAATCTTCACTCCCTGACTGAGTCTCATCGTAATGTGCGTACATGATCACGTTAGCTAGCAAACACTGAGTGCTGTGTATGGATCTGCATGATTTGCTCACAAGTAGCGCACATCTCTGTCATATGTCGATAGCTGCAGAGCAGAGGAGCAGGCTAGCTGCAGCCTTGCACTGCGTTACTGAAATACTCAAAACAGGGTGTCAAACTCAACTACTAAAATAGCCCTCTTAAAATCCAGACTTTCAGTGAGAATGAAGATTTCTGCCGGAAAAGTACAGAAACTTAAATATTTTTTTTTATAACTGCTGATTTCCTAAGAGATTCATAGGTGATTCTTTGCTAGAGTTTTACCTGTTCAGGCAACAGATGCGCTGACCAACAAACCTATAAAGAATTCTTTGGTGTTCAAATAAAACAGTGGCAAATATTACTCTTTATATTTGGAGGGTTTTCCACAAATCGAGCTCAGGATAAGCATAGATTATACACCGCGAAGCTAACCTGCCATCCAGTAGATTCACTGGACACAAACCAGAGTCAATGTTCGGATCGCCAGCCGATTCTACAGCGCGAACATTCCTAAAACTGCTCCTACATGATTAAGTAGGTGTTGCGCCTCACATTATCGATTATAGAGAGTCATTAGACTCTTTAATCTCTTTGATGGCTGTCTTCATTGATCTTGCGTTTTCAGCCGAATGAATCTTTTGAACATCTTCACCATCGCATTTCACATACCAGACTACAGGTTCGTGGATTTGCCCCCAGTTTATCTACAAATGTAGTTACACTGTAGTACAAATGTACATTTTCCCTGTTTTTCTGACTTTAGAATTTACCCTCTCTAACCTTTAAAGTGTGATGAACATAACGCATGGGCCCATCCTTTTAGCCCATCGTATGTTGTTGTATTCAAAAAGTATGCTATTCAATTTACTTAGCAATGAATGTGAATAGAAATGTTTCCATACTGTTAAGGTGAAGGCAATGACAGGCCTTATTTCACAATATACTTGCCTTTCCCACAATCAATAATAGATAATAATAGTTATAATTTATAGGTATAATAATTAGCTATGTGATGATATATTGTAGGCTGCAACAAATTATGTTACTGTTATAGTCCCATGCTCCCTCTCATGTGATTTCCTTCTTAGAGGCAGAGTGTAGCACTGCCTGCTGTTTCTCATGATGCCACATCCTGACTCTGCTACAGTCTGGCCCTCTGCAGGAATACAGCCAGGACTGAGACAGAAACATAAACCAGGCAAGGTTCCAGTGCCTGAGTACACTCAGGGTCACCCCCGAGAAGGCATTCGACATTACTGTGGATTGTTTGGCATTACAGACCCTGCCGTACCACACAATAACCCTAAGGGAGAACCACAAATGTGGTAGAGATGATAAAGTCCATAAGAGCCACCACTGGCATATTAGTTCCCACTAAATGTTCAAAACTGTCACGATCCCCCTGCATGTATGTTTGAAAAGGGCATTAAAGACTAAGTTTTCCAGATTTTTCAAGTTTTCAAATTTGTTTCATGTCAGGAATATTTAATCTCCCTAAAAATTTTACCAATTTTGCAAAACATCTGTAAAAATCATACATGTCCCCAAATGTAAGTGTTATTAAGAAACATAATTGTGGCTCCTTTCTTAAATAATAACATTTTATATATATGCTGCGTTTCATGCAGTTACAACCTTGAATACGTGTAAATATATGTTATGTATCAATATAAGAAACTCAACATGATATGTAAAACCTGTGGAAAGTACCCTTCGTCCTGTAATCTATAGTGTGAAGCTCAACTATAAGACTACCAATATATGCATACCACTACAGAAAAGAAGTAGCCATGTGTAAAAAAATACATTTCAATGAATTATGCTTAAAAACATTCACTTTACATGTTGCTGTCATCGCTGTTTTATAACCCTTGGATTACATAGGCTATATTAAAAGTCAGAATCATCACAGTCAGTCTGGGGAGGGGCTGGGGTTATGGTGCCTTTCTCAAGGACATTACAGCCATGATTGCTGAGGGAAGAAAAGCCCTCATACGCCCCCACCCCAACCCCATTTGCCCCGTCCAGGGTATCAGACCAGTAACCTTTCAGTAAAGCTTGTTTCTGTGGGATATTATAAACCGCTATATGTAAATTTATTAACACAGCCAGTAAAATAAGCACATCTAAAGGCTGGATTATGATCAGCCTTTCCTCCTCGTGCCTCACTGAGACCTACTATATCTCACGGAGACACACTATATCTCACTGAGACCTACTATATCTCGTGTAAGACATGTAATAGTAGATATGTACAAGGCACTTTAATAATAATTAATTTAGTGATCTGTTTGCATTGCGAGTTGATGCTATGGCAGCAGTGAAATGAGGAAAGCACTGACCTGTAATAAAGAGCTCTATAATTTAATTATACTAAAAAATAAACAGGCTTCACCTCCTTGAACTTCTTGATGAAGGACCTCTGTCCCAAATGTGCAGTTTCTATGGAAACCTTACGTACTAGACCGCAGTTTTCACTACCTCTCTCCTCCTCTTAATTAAATTACACCTCAACATCAAAAACGTGATCAAATTCCATAATCAAAAATGGTCAGAATTCAAAACACACAGACACACACATGCAGCATTCCCATTGGCTATTGAGGAATTGAGATATTGCCTTTTGCACATAGTTGCACACATCAGTACTACTCAAAATTAGTTGAAGTTGTTGGAAAGGTCACACTTCGGTGTTTCAGCGCTATGAGTCATACTGTATTTGCACAGGGCTGCAGAAGCTAATACAATCTAATACAGATATTAATAGTGATGTCATAAGAGACACAAATGTGTGCGCACACACACACACACACACACACACACACACACACACAGCTGATGTGTCTTACCAGGGAGTCCTCCACTGTGAAGTTGAACATCATCTTTGCATCTGCTTTCAAATCACTGACGAAGTCTTTGTATTCTGGATTCTCTGGCTCTCTGTAGGTCAGAATCTTCACACTCTGGGAACAAAATGCCAGCTAATGAGGAGCAGATGAACACTGCTCATCTGCGCAGAGGGCACCAAATGCTGCCATTTACAGCTAAAATGACGCAGTCCATCCTGTTAAAAAACGAAGGCTGCCTTTGGAGTGGATTGAGGTGCTCATCTCTAGTGCATTTTTGGTTAGCAAAACTTCACTGGCACTCAGACACCTGTACAAACCCAGAAGGAATACAGTGAATGTTACCTTGTATGAAACTTTAAAAAATATATAACCCCAGAAACTGCACTGAGATCGGCCTCCAGCCATATCCACTTCTTTCATTCCAAGCAGATAAATCAGACCTCACACAGACCCCCCGTCACCCAGCAGCGAGCTTAAGGCTTCCGTCACTGCCGTATTAGCTATAGCTTTTCTTGTGAGGTTCATATAGCGATGAAGATGACCAAGCGGATGGAAGCCACGTTTACACCACTCCAGCTTGCGTCGGGAACACGCCGACTGAGCCGTGCCCATTGAAAGCCAGCAGAGCCGAGCGTGCTACAGTCCGAACGGAGAGAATTATTAGAAGTGGAAACTGGGCTTGCTGCATGTAGGCAGGCCAGACTCTTCTACAGTGTGTGCGGTTGCAGGAAGAGAAGTCTAAGAGACACAGGGGCTAGCAGTTGATTGATTACAAGTGTTAAGCCGACACACATCCCCATTAAGGCCTAGCCTTTTCATGTGATTGGAATGCATCTTAGCTGACCATAATTGGTTAGATTTCCTGCTACTTACATTACTTCTGCTGGTAGGAATGACACGCTTATATGGTACATTGTTGTTTTTGGTTTACAAGCTAGCCTATTTAGCAGCTTTGGCACTTTTAATTGCACACTCTGATACCATGTCCCTGAATGAGAATGGTTCCACTTAGGGTGGTCCCTCAATGATGTCGGGGACACTTCAAGACATATGACTCCCCTGAGCACCTCCAAATGTGGTTTCAGAAATTTGCCATGGTTCTCCAAGACACATATGACTGCATTTAGTCTTTTATCTAGCACTGATCACTTGCAGTCCAGTTACTCTAAACACATGTTAATTCCAGGTGTAAATTGGGTAAATGAAAGGCCAAAAATGTGCCGCTATGGGCAGCTGCCGGCACACACGCAGAGCACCAGGTGTAATGAGAGAGAGGAAGTCCTATTTGTCTGGATGCTGGTGTAATGTAATTATACAAAATATAATACAATCAAGCCTACAAAAATGAACAGTGAAAGGGTAATAGAAATGCCTGAATAAAATCACAATGCTTATTTAAAATAAAACTTGTATTTTTCATTGAAACCTCTTTGCTTCCAAGATGTGATGTACCTGACCATTTCAGACCAACCATAGAGTATAAAATCACACAACAAAAAACCCCCACCTCAAACCAAAACCTTAGAGACAGTAGGAAATTTTAGTTCAGCGGAATAAATTCCTTCAAAAGCCCAAAGTCTGATGTTTGATTCAAGCACAAAAGACATAAGTGTTCTGCTCTTTCAGGATATTTCTGGCTGTTCCTTTCTCTAGGGCTCTTGTGTTATTGCAGCGTTGATTGTCCACCAACTGTGTGTGCTTTATGGCCAATTCAATTCTAATCACAATCAGAGCTGCAGGTTATACCACGCTGCTCAACATGCTAACCGCTGTGCTTTTCTTCGTCCTGCTCCCTCCTGCCGCTATCACACTCAATCCTGCCGCTGACTCTCTTATTACTTTCTGTCTAATCTGCAGCTCCCTAAAAAAAGTTCCGAGTGGACGCGAAAGCTTTTTATCCCTGAAATAAATTCCGATTGGACGCGAACACATTTTACTGACGAGATTCCCTGCGGGATTTTTTCCACCCTCTGTTGGCTCTTCTGCTTAACCGCTGCTCTGTTTCATTCCACACAATCTTCAACCTCTCACTGTCCTGCTCGCTACCTCCCCATGAGCTCTGCATCTGCTGGAGTCTGTGGGAAGGCGGTTCATCAAGGCGGACGCGTGCTGCCCAAGCACCCAGTCTCCCTCATTCTTTCTTACCTGGAAGGCCTCTCTGGCGAAGGCGTCGTCAGCGTCTCCCCGTGCCCAGGGCTGGGCAGGCTGGGACGCCACCGTGTGTCCAAAAACATCAATGTAGATAAAGACAAACTCCTTCTGAGGGAGGCCCACCTTCCGGAAGTGCACCATGAACTGCCGGAATATATCAGGAGGACAGCACACAAATACCACTACCGAAAAAAGGAGACAAAGGGAAGAGATAGGAAGAAGAACAGTTGATTAAAATGAAAATGCAGAAGTGCACAGCAGGGAAAAGATTCCTGAACCATCAGAGGTCATGTAAATCACAGTTCGGTATCCCTCAAAAATGTTGGCCCAAGCATTTCCCTATTTGAGTTATAGGTCCAAATATAGACGTTACACTTCTCCCATTAGCCCCAATTTCCTAGCACCATCTTGGTGATCAATAGTCCAATGAGATTACTCCACCATACAGCAAGAGTAAAGCATCAACCCGGCAGTATTCAACACAACAGTATTAGAGAAGAAATAAAGGCTTGTGTGTCTGTGTATGTGTGTGTGTCTAAAATCAAAACCAAGAGACTGTGATGGTCAGACAAACAAGCTCGTTGTAATGAGGCCCAGAATGCAGCTCGCCACGGCAACGTGGCTGGCCTCGTGGAGAAACAGAAGGCAGGGGCATTAGCATTATGTGAGGCATCTATTACCATTTCAGCAGTGGCCCACAAAAATGGCAGTGCAAATGTCTCTTTCTCTCTCTCTCTCTCTCTCTCTCACACACACACACACACAGCTGAGAGGGAGAAAGTGGGCATGTCTCCCCACACTATACTGTTCTGGCCTTCACAGTGACATTACAGGATCCATTTCAGTGTTATAACCCAGGTCGGCAAGTCTGCATTCATGCTTCATGCCATAAGTGGACAAAATCAAAAAGCAATAACAGCCTCTAATGTGCACAACCAATGAGTAAGTGAAATAGCGCTTGCATTAAAAACAGAGGGTGGGTGAAGACAGGAAAGGGAGATAAGGGGAGTGTGAGCGACGGCTTCTAAAACTCCATTAATGGTGACTGTATAAAGGAGAGAGTGGGCTCGCACTGGAGCTGCACTCAGAGTGCCGTGGGAGGGTCATGGTCATGTGCACAACGGGCAGGCTCGGCTTGGCTTGTTTGCCCCCATTTTATTCTTTGTCAGTACTCAGCTTATGAGGTTCTCCTCCCACAGTCAGTGAAGCTGTGTGAAGGTGAAGGCCAGAAACTGGATCACGAGGAGGATGAGAAGTGAACCTGAAGCAAGTCATGAACACACGAAGAAACAGAGATGAGGAGCACACACTCCACACCCTCACACACACGCTCGGAGAGGAAGACAGAAAAGCAGATACAGCTTGAAGTGCCAGCTGGGATTTTGCAGTTTCCTATACAACTAAATAGCATGTTTTCTTAAAGAGAATGTCGTATGCTGAACACACTCTCCATCCTCAGAAATGCTCCCAGGTGACCTCTCACTGAGGATCTGTACCTCTCTGTAATTTGATGGCTGTACGCCAGACTCCACAGATCACAGAGCCATTTTACTGTCTCCCAGATTAGTGTACTGTCTGTGTCCTTGGCTCTCACCCTGGTCTACTGTTTCAGCAGGCAGGAAAGGTGGCTGGGTGCATCTGTCCTGATACCCACAAGCTCACATCACTTAGCTCTGCTTCATTTGGCCACTTCCTGGATTTCCTGTGTTTGCTCATATACGTTTTGACACTGGGTACAGGGCAAAGACATTTACTACATGGATTATACCTTGTTTTGACATTTACTAGCATTGGAGTTTCTCCAAGTCCTTGTTAATTAAGCTGCTCACAGCATTGATCAGAGTATTACTATTGTGGCAAAGCCAAGCTGGAACCACAGAGTGAAGTTCTAAGTGAAGCTCATATTTCAGGATTGTCATACAAGAGAAGAGGAAGGGGCAGAAAAAGAAAGAAAGAGAATGTTCTCTTTTTTGGACAAGGCCACACAGTGCTCCCATCATGCCCATTATGATTCAAACAATAGCAATTGACAGGAAACCAGTGCGGCAGGAATGTCATCCTGACCCCCGGGACTTCCTGAACCAACAAACTTCAGTGATAATAAAGAAAACTCTCAGCATCCGCTGAACTGATTCATGACGAGCAGTCTTCATGTCTGTGCAAAACTAGGCCCACTATGTTGAAAACCTCAATTTCTCCAATATGCCTACAACAGCTTTTTGAAAATCGAGGTGTATTTGCATTTACAGCAGTGTGTGCATAGATATATGCTTGAATCCACTTATGATTTGTTCACCTCAGTTAATTGGAGAGAATTAGATATCCTAAGGCTGCAGTGATTACATTTTGAAAGTGATTTGCCTTAGTTTTCTAGGTACTTAATTTCAATAGACTTATACTGGACCTGGTGCACCAACCAAACATTTTCTAGGCCTCTATATAACCTTTGGCCATTTTTAAAAAATGCCCTTCTTGTGTTTACTCATGTCACTGGAAAGATCTTTACTCTATTATATTCCCTTAAAAGCAACATGCAAGATCCTAGCAGGGTGCAAAACAAGCTGAAACTCTTTCCCCTTAAGAAACATTCAGTCTGGAGACCGAGAACCCATCGAACTATACAGTGTCTCTCTGGCAATTCAAGCTGTTTCCCATCTAAAAAAAAAAAAAAAAGTAAGCTCTTTCCTCTCAATAAACAATCCATCAGCTGACACAACCTAGACACCATGAGCCCATACAAGTATAAAAACACTACCAACCCTAAAAGCACACGCAGCCAGGAGTGGACAAAGCTTTCAACAGGTGAATCAAAATGGTGAATCCGTGGAGGAAGCAGTCTGAGTCAGAGGGGAAACAGCAGTGTTACTTGGACCAGCAGCTGACATAGGGAGACAGACAGAGAGTGGGAAGGACAGAGAGAGAAATAAAGAAAGAATCAAGCTTTTGAAACAGTCCTGATCGGTAGGGAAGCTCACAGGTACCGGACATGTGGAGATAAACAGAAAACCCTGGAAGGCAGCCAAGCCTATCAGTTTGGATTTTTCACAAACCCTGACATCTCATTATTTAGAAGAAGCCCAGAGGGTGGATTTAACACATCCTTTAGCAGAACTAAGGTTTAGGAAGGAAATTGTGGCTCAAACCAGTTCAATACTGGCCAGAACTTAACACCTACACTCAGGGGAGCAAGCAGATCTTTCTACTTTTCACATGCTATCTTTGTCTCACACCTTGCCTCCTGCTATATGAAGCCAATGGGAATACTGTGTGTGTGTGTGTGTGTGTGTGTGTGTGTGTGTGTGTGTATGTGTGTGTGTGTGTGTGTGTGTGTGTGTGTGTGTGTGTGTGTATGTATGTGTGTGTGTGTGTGTGTGTGTATGTGTGTGTGTGTGTGTGTATGTGTGTGTGTGTGTGTGTGTGTGTGTGTGTGTGTGTCTGTCCATGTCCCCATGTGTGTCAGAGAGAGAGTGAGAGAGTGAGATTCTGAATTGCAAATATTGAATCTTCCCAAATAAGTGCAAATGAGAAAACCACTCCAATCAGAAACTCAACAACATTGATTCTTTCACAAATGCACAAACATGCACATATACAAACACCTCTCCACTCAGAAACCCAAAACCACCAAGCCTTTTACATATACACAAACATGCACGTATTGCTCTAATTTCCCTCCACTGTACTCTGGTAAGAAATTAAACAGAACAGAGGGCCTCTAGAATTCCTCCTCCAGCCAATTCCAAACTCCCCCAATAGGGGAGGGCCAAAAGGTCATATTGTACAACCAGCATACACCTACATTATGAAAGCACTAAAAGAACAGGATGTCACAAAAACAGTTGCTAATTACAACTGTGCTGACGTGGGATCAGATACAATATCTGCAATGCCCCTGGCTGCAATTAGAATCTAGGCTGAAAAAGCTTCTTCAGTGACATGCCAAACAGGATGGCAATCACGTATGGATGAACAAGCATTGTCGACACAATAACAACTAAATTAAGTTGATGTTTACTGTGAAAAATTGGAGCATTTCAAAATGTGTGAATGTAGCCACAATAAAACATGCTTACACATTTGTATAGAAATATTAGCATGCATTTCATAAATCTGTTGGGTCATTTATTTCGCAAATCTGTTGGCCGTTTATTTCGCCACCTTTGCTATGTTTAGGAGGTGGTGAAGTTGACCTGCTGAACACCTGCAGGAGTCATCACGCCACCTGACATCCCGTAACACCTATCCCGTAATGTCTCATCATATTTATTTTTCATTAACCTAGAGGCTTCTTTGTCTATTTCCAGATTCCGGGGATGCAGAGTAATTACTTGAGTAATGAAAACAGGGTTCCTCAAAATAATCAGTACATCCATATAGTAAAATGGCTCTTTAAAACAGTGAAACAGAAATGAACATTCTAAAGACAAAGAAGAAAACTGAAAAACAGTAAAAAGATTTGGTCAAATCTTGTGGTCATGTGTGTAAACAACAATTTTACATCATTATCTCCCTTCTGTAGGAGCTCCACTTCTGTCAGTATGGCAGCCGGTTCCTGGGAAGCGTTTGTTCCTCTACACTCGTCAGCTCTCGTGCTGAGATTGTCCAGTCTCAGACATCAGTGGAAATGGAAATGAAAGGAGACTGAAGCAATTTCCGCTACTCGCTTTCATTCACCTACTTAATGGCAGAATCATCTAGCAAAGTGTCAGCACTGCGTCCAAAATTTGATACTCTGTATTCAAATCCTGTCCAAGTTTCAACCTCTGTTATGTTATATGTGATCAGCTCTGAAACTTCTATGGGGCTCCAGGGAGCCCTGCTCAGCCTTGTGTAAGTGGTGCACCCTTTAACTGGGCCATGTCATGTCATCCGTTACAAGCCTGAATTCCCTGCGCTCACAAACATGAACGTCCAGTTTGACAATTTACCTGCATTTCAACACTCCGTCTGAATTCAGCTTTTAAAAAAACGTGGAAAACACAGGCATTTAGTGGGCCACGTTAATCACTGTCCACTAAGTGAAGTGGCTGTGAAGCAGGTCTGTCTGCAGCACACGGCACCTGGGCAGATTCCTCACATCAGCACTGCTCCAGCAGCCGCGTGCATTTATGTGTAACATCCTTGGGTACTCATGCACATCTACCCATGCCTCTCCCTCAAGCTTCCATCAAGTAATGCCTGTGTGAGGACTATGGGAAATGACAACATGTTTTTCTTCTCTTTTAAGCATGCACAGTCTTCCCTAGTTATTGTTTAACTAGGGTAGGATGGGTGGGAGCAGACTGCAACGGAACGCTCCGTGCAGCGCACAGGCCTGCTTTGTTCGGGATGGGTCCACCCTTTGCCTCGATACCATGGTGATGGCAGGGACAGAGGTAACAAACATGCCGAGTGGCTTCTGTAGTGGCATAACTTCCAGGAAGATCACATCAAGGGACCTAGAGGGCCAGAAGGTCCTCTTAAGATACCCAACAATCAGGAAGGTTGCCTTCATTCCCTTTAGTGCCATACTGAATTTAATGAATAATTGATAGTGGAGTCATTCTCTCAAGACTCCCCAAAAAACTTTTGCAGAAGGAAAGGTTTTGAATTAATATACTAAAGGCTTAATAACTAGGTTCATCTGGGGATAATGTTTTGTCAGATTTTCTGTAATTATCATTTTTGTTTATGTATTTATAATAGTTTGGGATTTCTCCAGTCTTACTCATGGTATTTCTTGTCTATTTATTATAGTGTACTTCCTAGTTCAATAAATAATGTTGTAACCAGTTATATTTTTACCAATATAAGAGAAGAATTTTTCTCCAGCCAATGATCCTTGTGACCTGGTCAAACCTTATATACATGTTTATTAGCAAATTTTCCTACCCTGACAATGGCTATTGGTTGTCAGGTGTACGATGTGAAAGCTGAAGAAAAGCTTTACACCCTTTGTGAATGTGTGGGCCCATACTGCTTTGGACCTACACTGAACTGAACCCAAACACTACCACCCAAGAAGCAACTCCACATGGTTCCTTTTTTAAGCATTTTGGAACTCAAATTCATCCGGAACTGAAATTTTCAATGCTGATTAAATTAGCGCAGTTAAAAGCTTTAATGCATTTCAGAACTACAAAGGTGGAAACTGAAAAATGTGCGCGCGTCCCCCTGCTGAGTGCTGACCTAGAGAAGTAAGGACCTTCCTACAACTGGCACTGCTGTAACAGTACCCAGTCGATAATGACTGATGTGATCTGAAAATCGAGGAGATCAAGTCCGGGCAGAGCGGTGGGTCCTCACGAACAGAGCCGCTTTTAAGTGCGTGAGTGCCTAATGAGAGGTATTGATGCTGAAGCTCCTGCTGATTCCTGGCCATTAGTAGGCCTGATGAAAGGAGCTCCACTACAAACAAGCCAACACTGGGACAACTGCAACAGGGTGTGCCAATCAGAGGGCACTCTACGGGCTCTCTTAAAACACAGAGGGAATCCAGAAACATTAGAGTTTGCAAAAAGCATTAAAGGTGTGTGTACTTTGTTTTTTTTCCCCCACATCAGGCAGAAATCATGAAAACCTATGTTTTGTTGACATTTCACTGGTCTTTCTTTTGAAAACTAAAAGAGCCATAAAATTTCAGTTTGGTTGCTACAGGTAAGATTGGAGATGTCAATGTAGATGCAGGTTCAGCAATATTTACATACAGTAGTATAACAGTCACTGGAAATCCCATAAAAGAAATGAACAAATATATGGAGGTGAGAGGTAAGAAAATAGTAAAGTACAACATTTAATAACTCAATGTCGAAGCGATTTAAGTTTCTGTGACAGGACATTATATTCAAAGCCACAGCTCTTTACGGTGTAATATTCTAGACCCTGCTCAGCAGTAGAACAGAGCGTTCTGGAGAGACACTGTACAATACGTCCAAGCAGGAACGCTAGGTAACAGTGTCTTTAAGTGCTTCTGCTAATGCAAGTATGTTACATATTTATTGTGCCCAGGCGAGTGAGATGAAGAATGAGTGCCATTTTGAGAGGCACTTCCTGTCAACTGATGAGATCCTGGGGGGGGGGGGGGGCTCAGCAGGAGACTGCAAAACAAGTGTTTATCAAGCAGCCAGGAGCAACACACACATGTGCTTCAGCAAACTATTCCACATTAACCTGCACCCCGTCCTGATCACTCCCTGGGTCCCTCTCTTCCAGAGCTCTTTACTACCCTCCTCCATCACTGTCTTTAGTGGTGGAGGCTCTTCATATAAGTACTTTGTTCTGTTCAAGCATGTGCCGCGTGGCACCCATGAGGAGACAGGCAGACACAGACGCACACGTACATGCACATACAAAACCATGTTTTTAAGCTTTTAGAGATCCACCTGTCCTGATGTTTCATCACGTTTAAGTATTTTATTTATTTCAAGACATTATCATCTAACTTGGTTTAATCTCAGTGATGGACTTCAAAGAGGGAAATTACTTTGAAAGCATTACCTAAAAGCAACAGCTGAATTGCAGGTAACAGTCTTCACACACTTGTGACTAGTCTCATCTTTCATCTGATTCCGTTAAGTGGACCAGCTCAAAGTAGATTCCAAGGAAATTGCAATAAAGTGGGCAGATGATAAAGTCTGTTTTCACAGGAAATACCAAGAGATCTGATACAACGAGCTGAACTTCCTTAAACAGCGACACTTTTGACCTCTGTTAATAAATGTTGCTGTGTGGGCATTTTTATATCCCTTCGGGACCTTGGAGACAAGTTAAGGCACACACTGCAAACTAATCCTTATGAACATCATCTCACTGGGTTATAAAAACAATGTCAAAAGCAGTAGAAGTGACTGCCTATATAATAGAAATGAAATCAAGAATTGGAATGTATGCCATTATAGCCACTGCTAAATATTAGAGTTCATTTCTGCCTGTTAGTTTACCTCTCTGTGATTGGCTGAGAAAACCATAAAAAAGCCTTTTCTAGTTACACAAGCTCCAGTTTGGCAACTGCAATATTATTGAATACATTTCTACCTAGTTACTTCATGAATATGAATGGATGGTTTATACATACGAAATATAAAGGGGAATTAAAATGAACCACAACATTTAGTGTTGTTAGATTCACCACAGAGCACACTAGAAGTGTGTTGTAGGGTGACAAATGTTAACTTTGTATTCCTGCATCACACAACACAATACAATTCCTCAGCCTGGTTACAGATAACAGAACAGGAAGGAGTTTACCTTCAGTAAGGAATAGGAATGGCTAGTCAAACGGAGAGGTCCAGGAAACTGCTGCAATACAGATAACTTTGAGTCAAATGTTTGAAAAGCTATTATGACAAAAGAACACACGGTGTGTATGAACCAGATAAGGGACTGTAGACTGCAAATTACATAACAGCTGAGCCAAAATCTATTTCATCTGGAAGGATATGACCAAGTTCTAGTACAATTTGCACAATGATCTGTGGTTAAGACCTGGATTAAGCTTGATCTAGTTGTGGGAAACAGGCTCTGTGAGGTTCTGGGTGGCTGGAAAAGCGTGTGCAAACAAATCCACATGTCTGCTACTGTGGAAGAAGGTGCCATGCCACTCACCTCTGCCTTCCTCTTTTATCTTGTGCAGGTGCTCGGTGTAGTTGACAGGTCTGCTGTCCTCCTCGAACACAAACTCCGCGGTGGTGATATTGGCCTCATGCAGCTCTGTGTATAGGCCCTCGATGGCAAAGTAACAGACACGCTCACCCATCTTGCTGTCGCTAAACATCAGCAGGATGTGCCGGCTCCAGCCAAAGTGTTTACACACTTGCAGCGTGAACTCGCCCAATTTCTTGTGTGTGGGGCCCGTGTTGGTGATGGAGGTGTAGACCTCAGCACGAAGGAAGCCTACGGCGGGGGCCCCTGCTGTGATCATGGGGAGGCCCCAGTGGGTGGTGAAGAGCCCCACGGGTGAGGAAGTGTAGTCACAGCCTGGGCCAAGGAAGGCCCACGGCTCATGGGCGAACTTTAGGTCCACAGCCATGAGCGGGGCAATGGACTCGGAGCAGATGCCGTCGGCGTTCTCGCTGTTCTCGAAGACGTGACGCAGAGTGTAGCTGGGGAGGAGCGAGGGGTCGGCGTTGACGAGGGCTATGGCGCGGGCCAAGGCGGGCCCCACGCGCGGCCAGGCCCAGGGGTAGGATGTGTTGTGCTGGGGAAGGATTACGGCCAGTGTGATGTTCTGGTGCTTGGAGGCATGTTTGTGGGTCTCGATGGGGCGAAGGGACCTCGTGCGGGGGTGAACAGCAGGACAGCACAGCAGGAGAAGCAGGAGTACCAGAGAGGGTCTACCACCCCCTGGGCAGCCCAGCAGACTCATAGTACTACACATCACTGTCCCAACAGTCTGGAAAACTGTGCAGACACACACACACACACACACACAAAATCTCTACATCAGCACAGAGAGCAGTGAATCTCCACAGCTCTACATATCAGAAAAATAAATTGTGGGAAAAAGTTTTAAAAAAAAACAAAAGGTCAAAAATTCTAAACCTAATATGCAGTTTTATGTTTATGATGTCTCTGCAAAGCACCCATAGAAAGGAAAAATAAACTGCAATAGTCTTAAACCTAAGATTAACTTAATTTGTTGTTTGTTTTAATTTCTTTACTATCATGAAACAACAATATTCCAAAAAAAACAAAAAACAAAACAAAACAAAACAAACACCTAGGCAGATTTACTTTGCTTCTTCTCTGCATTGGAAATCTAGATTTGACTGCTATAAGCTGATGCAATTGTGTTCCTGTATAAGATAACCATACACTAGAGTTAATTTGTTTTGGGTATAAGGATGTCTTACAGCACACATCTACAGGTTAGAGCTATTAGTTAGATAAACCATCAGTCCCAAATATTAGTTAACTCACTTGATTTGAGTAAAACTGCAAGATTTCTGCATCATCCAAAACGCAACTATATATCTGAAGATGATACCAAACATTAAACCCAAACCAAAATATATTGTATATGCCACCTTATCATATCATATACTTTTTTGTGCTGCAAAATGTTTTGGGGTTGTTACCAATAATAATAGCTTTTATTGGTCACAAATATTCAGAACTCAGTTGACATTACTACCGTGTCAACTGACTTTGCTTTGCTATTGAAGCTGTACTCTGATAAGGATAAAGATAAAATAGACCTTTCTGTGTATAGTATAGTCTGTGTATTGTGCTAGTAATGTGCATTACTAGAACAAAACAAGGATAAAACTTTACATAACTTTTGCCAATATCAAAGACAAAAATATCTTCAGGAGGAAACTCACATTCTGAACTCTACCAGCTGTCAGGCCCTTTGAGGTACAATTCAAGTTGCTTTTGCAAAAAAAACCTAAGACTTCTCAGGGGGTAAACTAAACAGATAACAGAATAGCAACACATAAATTATATGAAAATAAGGTCTCTGCATCCTCATTCTTGGACTTCATTCCGATTTGAATTTGCTAACTCAATCAAATACGTCCTTCTAGATGTAGATTCTTAATGTCTAGCACTGTATGCAATGAATAATGTACTTTCAACAAGTATTTGAAATGATTCCTACCCAGTGTAGCAGGTGATAAACCAATACAATCAATATAGTACAGGTAGCTGCACTAATCCTTTTTGTAAATCTGCATATCTGGGTCAAAACCGAACTACATATAGCAATCACTTTTACAGATATACACCATTTCAAACCAAAAGATGCCAGAGAAATACAGAATACTAGTCAAACCACGATTTCCTGATGCACACATTTCACCAAGCACATGTGAGAATGTGCTAAGCAGAGGAATAATTCCTTATGCCTTTACCCTTTTTCACCAAAAACAAAAATTTATTTTTTTTCATGAAAATGTTCTTACTTACTTTTCCATCAGTGGGTCCAATCTAATTACAGGGTACTTACCACACACCCGCGCGGGCAGCTTAGATGAGGGTGTACGGAACACATTACAGCTGCTGATCAACTCAGACCAGCCTACCAGTCTAATGCTTTGTGCGCTTTCCCCACCGGCGATTTGCCCAAATCAGATTACCTTAAATAAAGCAGTGGGTTATCTCCATGTCGAGCTGTGATCTGTACAGCAAATAGGGGTGATTATGCCTCTCAGCTGCTGCTGTTGCTACAGCTGGTGGGAGAGAGAGAGCAAGAGAGAGAGAGAGAGAGAAAAAGGTCTGGTAGGGAGGGAGGGAGGGAGGGAGGAAGGGAGGAAGGGAGGGAGGATGAGCAAGTAAATTAGTAGAATCAGTAGGAGAGACGGCTCTAGGTCTATAGAAGTACACACAACCGCAAAGTGCAACGGCTGAGTAGAGAGAGTGAATATAGTGAGGCTTCACCTGTAACATTCCAACAGGCTGAGAACAGAGTGGAGCATGGATGTCTCACAGCGCAGCAGCCTGGCAGGTCTGGCATCTCTGTACCATCTCCAACTAGCCCGGATGTACCCTTCTATATTCCCACGGAGAGCAAATCACTGGACAAAAAGGCATACATCCGCAAAATGCAGACACACTGAAAGTTGGAAGAGTTTAATCTGTTGCTGATCACTGATCGTGGTCCTGAAGGAGTTATGCTGAAGGCACCATCTCTTAGGATCCAGAGGTTGAGGAGCAGCATGGATGTTTCGGCATCACCTGTTGTGGTAAAGAACCGGAAGAGCCTTTATGGTGGGTGGGCAGAGCACCTCAGGGAAGCCAGGCATGGCTAGTCCTGCCCGGGGTAAGGACACGCAGCCTCACATCCGACTGCAATGATGCTGTGACCTGCACTACGGTCCTTGCTGAACAGCAGCCAAGAGGCAGACTGAGCAGGGGATGGCCGATTGGTTGAGTAATGCTGTATGAGTGTGAGAATGTGTGCGTGCGTGCACTAAGCACTCTGTCTCTCTCTTTCCACTGGAGGAAAGGGTTAGTAAGGGAGACCGTCTAATGGCTTCTCTCTCCATCATTCCTTTCGAATAAACGCTTCAGAATATCAAATCTGTCCTCACCAATATTTCAATGATAATGTGAATAAAAGTAAGCAAATTAAATTAATACACTAGTAGATTGAGCTCTGTTAGACTGAGCTGTCTTTGGATATTTTCCAATTATAAAAGCAGACAGGTCTATGTAGTGTAAGTGTGTGTAAGAGAGCCAACAGATGCCAAGCCTTCTATCCTGTGTTTTGTTTCACACAAACACTTCCCATCCACATCCCTCCGCCATTACTCATTTGCTAGCAATGTCACATGCAGTTTACAAATCAATAAAGAAGGGCCTAGTGAGTCATAAAGCCATTAGTTTGTGAGAGGGGTTATAGTGGGGAGTAGAGAGCTCTCGGGTCAGAAGCGTGCTTTAAATCTCTCTGGCTGCTGAACCAGCTATGACCTGAGCTCATATCACTCCCTAGGGCCAGAGGAATCCTCCAAACCCAGATCCACTCCTCCCCGGAGCACGAGCCGGACCGCTCCTGACACAACCTGCGCTCTTGCATCCATTTAGGAGCACAGTCTTCTTCTCCTAAACTTCTACTAAATACTGCAAGTGAAAAACCTGCAAAACATCTTTTTAGGTTAGTGTAAAAACGCTTAATGTTTCACGTTCCAACTTGGCTGCAGGACAATGATGAAATAACTACAAGAAAACTGAAACCAACTCGATCTTACGTCTATGTATGGTCATTTTTATTAGCCCTGAAAAGCGGGACATGGCCAGGCAAATGGGGTTACCAAAACAGGATGCAACAAAATAGGACCTCACTCCCCTAGACTTTCAGTTTGCCTAGACTTCCTGTGTTTATCAATATGCACTTTAGTCCTCCAGTTATTCATTCAAAATAATTTAAAACGTCTACAGTTATACATCACAACAGGGGGGTGGTGCAAATCCACAACCATTCTTTTGCAGTAGGTGGAACAAATAAAAGCATTACAACTGTGTGTCCTGGTACAAGCTGTTCAACTGTTCCTGTTTACTCACCACCAGCATTCATTTTTCATAGTACATAAAATTAGCCAGAACCTTGATGCTCATAACAACAAGACAAACCTCCTGAGTGGGCAGCTCCAGCAGGGCTGTCTCCTGGGAGGTGCTGCACTGGACCATGTGTCAACACTGCCATGGAGCGATCAGTCCAAGCAGGCCTGGGTCTAGATGAGCATACTTATCTATGGGTCAGATTTTTTGTTGTTGTTGTTTTTGGTTTTTTTTGGGGTTTTTTGCTTTGTTTCAGAAAGGTTTTGAGAAGAAAAAAAAAGACCGAAGTAACAGAGCAAATTGTTCACTCCCTGGAAGAATATGTGGAAGTGTGTGTGTGCGTGTGAACGTGTGTAAGCGTGTGTCTGTACCTCTCTGCTGTTGTTGCATCTTCTCTCCACCTTCTCCGCAATTCAACAGTGACTAAGGGTGTGTGTGTGGGTGTCAGGTGGAACAGATAAGGGCAAATGTGAGTAAATGGAGTAGTGACTGATTCTGTAGCACTTTGTGGAAGCTACCCAGACAGCCAGCTTTCTGACTGACAGAAACCACAGGCTTCCTTGCATATCTCATAATGGTTTTCCGCAGACACAGCTGGGATACAAATGGAGCTTCTCACCCCTTAAATGTTTTTTTAGACACAGCTGACAATTACCAGTATACTAAAATGATTTCCACCAAAGACCAATGTGTTATGGAACTTGAAATATGCACTTACCCACCTTTTAAAATAAAAATGTGAGGATTCTAGTTTTAAAAACAATATGACAGCTTGTTAATTTATAGGCAAGTTTTAAACTATAGACTATTGCAGTCGGTTGTTGCATACAAAACTATGACAACATTTCTATACTTTGCATGCTAACACATTTTATGAAAATTCATAAAAATGTATTTAAAATGCAGACACTCTTTGCCATGTGCTTTTTCGACCAATAAAAATAAGGTTTCACACCATGGCACACACAGTAATACACAGTGACATGTAGGAGTCAATAAACTAACCACACACTTGACCGGAGCTGATGGAGTAAATCAAACGCCACTTCATGAGTGCCCTCTATATGCACTTCGTTTGAAGCCTCCCCACTGCTTTCACTTGGTTCAGCTACAATTGTATGTGTAGCATCACAAACAGGAGACTGAAGTCCATCCAGGAGTATATTACATGGGAACATGTTCACTGCAAATGTTAGATGGCTTTAAATAAAGATCTATAAGCTTGCAAATGGAATATCATTTTTGTACCTTAAAGAGTAAATAAATGTTTTTCATCTGCCATTTGAATCATGATTTCAAATCCTGATGGAATCAATTTTACTGCAAACTAAAGGGAAACTGAAGACAACCTAAACAGCAGGAAAACATCCGATCTGCCCAAGCAACTGTAAGCATTATTCAGGAACTCCAACTCCAGAAGGCTTAGAAATAAATTAGATGGGGGGGGTTTACAAATGATGGTGTGTACTACAGCAAAACAGAACAAAACACTGAACACACTACTCTGACGGTTGGATGACGCTTGACCACGAAGATGTTACATCAACCTTCCGCCCACAGCACTGTAAGCTCCAAAATCTCTCATTACAACAGTGTTAGAAACACAATATGAGGTTTATTGTACTTACATGGACTTCCAAAAGAGCTGAATCATCCTTTGGCTTTTGCCAGCGACAGGAAGGGAACACTTTTTTATTTGAGCAGCAGGCAACACTGTACATGGGGAGTGTGACAACGTTGGTCATTTCGTAAGACCTGCCTCTCAGTCAGCACAGATGGGGGTAATGGAGGTGTTCGCTGTAGCAGCTCACTGCTCTATCGCTATCTCCAGTGTAACGTGGGACTGACGGCAGCAGTGCCATGGCAACGCTGAAGCCCTATCCACAGGTCTAGAAAGAGCGTTAGGACCGCTGTGCTGCAAGGGGCCGCCACGGAGACGACTATCCACCGAGAGAATAATCACCAGCCTTTAATCTACCTGTGCTTAATCAACACTCCCACCATGCAGTTGCTTTGCCTAAACTGTGCGCTGAATATGCATATGCAGGTGCTTGGCAGTGGTATGTGCAGAAAATATTCAGTTGAAGCACCAGACGGGGTCAGTGAAAATCTTGGGGTGGCACACTAAAAAGGCTATACAACACAGAGGAATTGCAGGGTATGCAAGTTGCAACAAAGGTAAAGATAATATATTATAGTATACAATAAACTGTACTCTTACCTTGCATTTTTAATTAATTAGCCTATCAAATTCCAACTTCAGTTCATCAACAACAAATCAGGAGTGTGGGTTTCTTAAACATACACATTAATTATTAGCTAAGAACAAAGATTTCATTCATATCCATTCATGTTTCATTCATCTACTGTAACTTAGCAAACTTAACGTTACTCACAGGGGTGGCGTTTGCATTTTCAGTATATGGGTGTTAGAGAAAACGCCTAGATGTGGGCTACAAAAATTGTATTGTGCTAAGCCACCTGCACACACTAACCAAATACATAGAAATGAAGATGTAACCCCATCAAAAATACAGTAAATATTTGAGCAATCACACAGGAAAAATCGTTGCTACGTTGAAAAAGCATCAGTGTGGGTTAACATATTGATTTTTCTGTTCACACAAAAATGTGTTAAATGCGACAAGAAGTAGCATCTGGACGTATTTAATGTATTAGACGTATTCTGATTGACTCTTGAAAATGCGCTGCATGATGCCATGGAAACGGCCCGTTTAGCCTAAGCCAAGCGGTGCAATGTTTGGAAGCAGCACCTACACAACCGTTTGCGCTTCAGTGAGCAAAATTAGAAATGAAAATGGTGTGTAACGTATTTCTTTAAATCATTAAACATTTGTTTCACAAAAAAGTTTTTTGTTGTTGGCTTCTCCGCACAGGCCATGGGTCCAGGGCACATACATCACCTACTGTAGCTCCGCTATAAAGGGGAGCTTGTCTAAAACGCTAATTTAACCAATAAACCATAGCTATATTCGCTATAGGCTACTAGCATTAGCTAGCAACGTTTACCACCACAAGTACATTTTTATCATAGGAAACACTGCGGTGTCCAGTAATTTTTGCAGGGAGGCCGTAGGGGGCGCCACTGGTGCTTGGGAAGGGCTTGGCGGCAGCCGCTGCTGTCTGGCTAAAGCTGTTTAGGAGAATGCTCACGGAGAGTCTTCTTCAGAGGTGCTGAGCAACCGAAATGCAACCCCGTTTTAGCATTTTCTCATTTATTTGGTCCTAATATTCCGTTGGATGTCAGACTCAACAAAGAATTTAACATGTTTCAAATTTACTGATGCAATTTCAATAATATTCATCATTTCAGCAAGACGTCAACCAGTTCCTGGGTAGCTTATCTGGAATGACAGTAGAGCAAAGATTAAAGCAGTAGGTGCGATGCTGTGTATGGTTATGAACAGGTTACTGAGTGTTTTTCTTTAAGCATGAGAAACCAGTGCAGCCATGTTTAGAGATTTGCACTATTAAAAAGCTTCAAGAATCTTCATGTTGGTTCATGTGACTGTAAGAAGTCTCTGCTAACTTGAGGAAATTAACCAACCTCAAAATTCAGTGTTCTTTAAAGTATGCTTGGAAACTTTACTAATTCTAACTGCAGATAAAACAGGTGATGCACTTTTGTTAGTGATGTTTGTTTTTGAACATCTACTCACTTGGTCAATTAAGTATTTCCTGCACAGTTAATGGACATTTGATTTTTTTTTCATTTGCGTTACATGAGCTACAAGGCTAACAAAACACGTGAAATCAAAGCTAAGATTTATCTTATAATTAGCACGATGCAAAAGAGTATAACCCCAGTAATTTCGTCAAACCACGCAATAGAGATATGGAGTGCTTTTAAGGATGGTAAGAAATATTCAACTTAGTATTACCCTGTATATAAATTAACTGTGTTACTCAGTCTAATCATTACATTACCTGAATTTTGACTTTGGTGATTCAACTGGATCAATACATTTATGGTAATTCATTGTGCTCCTTAGGAATTGCTAACGTTGTTATTGCCAATACACCATTTCTATGTCTTATTCCTAGTTTACAAAGACTGACAATTTTATGTCGCATGAGGCAAAGTAAACCAGAAGTACCCAAATCACTGTCTTCCATTTTTAAAGGAATTCATTATGTCAAATGAATTATGCTTTCAAGCTGTCATTATTTCAGAGTACTTCTGTAATGGGATTTGAGGAAATCTACAATTTAATCAGAAGGATAAAGAAACAGCTTAATGTACCTCCACCTCTTACCTTCACTGCTGTCAGTGTAGCCTACATCTTTCTGGAGTGTCTCATACTGTGACTAGCATTCACATAACACTATGTGAACAATGTAAAGAGCTTAGTGGAAATCAAGATGTGAACAATTAAAGCTAACCATTAGTCACAGTATCATTACTACAGGCAACTCTGTAGAATTACTAACAGCTTTTGGAACTTTAGCTAATTCATGGATGTTAGCTTTCAATGCACATTCAATTTGGCCTTTAAGTTTCGGTTTCATCGGATAGAGGATGAAACCAGGCTAATATAAAGTGGGCACTTGGTATAAGCGGAAGGCTGTATGAAGAATAAATTTCCTATTTTCAAACCATTTTTCCTATTTAAACCATTTTTAAGGTTTAATATTTTTAACATTCCAGCTGCTGAACTCAATGCCAGTTACATAAAAATAACAATAAAGTATATTACTTTATAGTGAAACTCTTTAGAAATGTTTTGTTATTTCTTTATTTTTGGAGTCAGGATAAGTCCTCCGACCATCCACCCCACACAGCACAGCACCTACGAGACAGTTATACAAGGCCAACTTTACTAAATGAGGCTTTTTGTGGCTCAGCCCATTTACAATCAGAATGACATGACAAAGTGAAAAGGTTTGCAATGTTCCTACAGCATCTTTAGTCTTATGCATCAGCATGTAGGAATAAGATGCGGAGGATGCTGCCCGTAGCAGTTTGCTGTTAAATCGTGAGCATCTGTTTTATGAATAATGGTCTGAATTCAATGATTTTCACAAACAAAGTTCACATTCCATTCATAGAAACAATTCCACTTGTGTGTCCAGATGGCTGATCTCTCGCTCCACTAATGGACCACATTATTTTAACAAAGGAGAAGATTTTCTGCACTGGTAACTTTTCTACATGTTTGCTCATTTAACTACTAAACCAAAAAGTACTTTAAAGGTGCTGATTAAACTCACGGATCAAAGAATACATTTGTTCTGACCCTTGAAATCAAAGAGAGATAGCTGCCAGCTCTGTGGGAGCAAAAAAAGTCTGGCTAACTTTAGTTTTAACAAGATGCTTTGCAGTAAAGGACACATTAAAGAAATAATTTTGTTATGTATACCAATCATACACATCACCATGCCGATCATACACATACCTACCAAACACTACTGAAATAGGTATTTAATAATGCTTTGTATTCCTCAAAAGTACTGCAACATTTTGATCGTCAAAACATTAATTATCAAAAAGACATGATAGAGGCCATCTTGATTGTTAGCTCATTAGAAGCTTAACTCCATGATGTGTAGTATAAAGCAATTAAAAATAAAGCACTAGGCAATGTAAAAGCAAACAAAACTGGAATATGGATAACTGAAACTGAACAGATTGTGCCTCACAATGCTATTAACATAACAACGACATGGTGGCTTGAATTAAAAAAAAAAAGCTTAACAATCAATATCTGTTCAAGTATGCAGGTGAGGACAGGAAATTGCAAACACAAACATTCATATCCTGATCTCACTTTCTGATGTGCCTCAGACTGTCACATTTGCTATGTAGAAAAAGCATCGGTGTAACCCAAAACATGGTAACAGAAGCCACTGCCTGCACCATCACAGTGAAAAAACCCATCAGCTCAGACACATAAAACAAGGAAAGAATGTTTGAGAATGTTTTTTTTTTTTTTAAATACAAGCTTCATTTGTCAAACAGAAAGGCAATCAAGAACTTTTGGGGGTTTTTATGCTATAAGTCATAATGTGTGGGTTGAACTGAGTTTGATTCACTGTTTATGCGCTCCCTCACCTTTTTCCCCACTTGGATTATGCACTTTGCATGCTGAGTCCTCACCTCCCATACCTCATCTTGTGCCACCACAACAGCTCCCTTCAGGTGGAACCACTGACGCTCCAAGGCACTTGGACTCGTATGGCACCAAGGCTGGAGAGAAGGTCTTTATCTAGCAAGAACAAACAAGCATATGCTATTGATGTATAAAAACAATGACAAAAAAAAAGGAAAATCAATTCAATCCCATATTACAGTTGCTATGGTGATCTGAGTCAAACAATAACCTGAAAAAAAAATCCCTAAAAATACACAAAGGACAATAGGCTTCTAATGTTTCACAGATACTTACAGTTGAGTGGAGAGAATCAATGTAAAGCTCAGATGTTAAAGAGGCCATCAAGTTCCTCCAGTCATCTATTACAGCCCCCTACAAGCTAAGGATCCTCTCCTACCGAGGCACTCTTAGCTGCCTGTGAAGTAATGCATAGTCCCTGTCATTATCATATGGGGGAACAGCAATCACTTTCACCACACTGCAGCCACACTTTAATGCATAAAATTCCTACTGTTGTACCTTTTAATCCTTCCAGACCTACTCGCGCAGTTGGGCTTGTCAGTACCCAAACATTAGGCTTTACCACGCAGGGATGCAGCTCTGAACGGCAAGGAAAGTGACCGCCCTGTCTGTTGCAATCACTGAGCCAGAAGCCAAAAGCATTCACTGACATGTCGGCGTTTGACTTTGACTTTTTGTTCTGCTAGAACCTTTTTTGATTCCAAACTATGCAACCTAACACACTTTAAAATGCTGCTTAAAATAACTTATTGCGTTATATGTTAGTATTGTAAAGATTATGCATTAATTCTCATTTGCGTGAGAAGTGGCACAGCAGCTGTATGTACAATGAGCACTCGACCACACACAGTGATCACAAAGAGCCCTTCATACTTTTACAATCAGTGGAGAAAATGATGGAAACAACAGTAATAAGGTGTCAGGAGGCCCTTTCTCTCCACTCAAATGTTCATACGCTTTTGTGGAAAATTTCTAGTGGGACATTGGACCATTCTTCAAGAGGAACGAATCCACCTTTATATTCAAATGTAGGGTGAAGACTTTGGTTGTTTAAAAAATTCCAGGCATAGAAATATATTTCATATTAGATTTTTAAACATGGAAATATTGCTGAAATATCCTGTTAAATGTGCATGTTTCAGTCATTTCTCAAATTCAAGGCTGTTCGTCCATGTAGAAATCACGCATGAATTCTGGATAATACCTAATAAATTGCATTACTATGCAAAGATGCACATTATGGGTAGGAAAACACCACCAGGTGGATGACAGGATAATGCCACTGTTTTAAAGGACACAGCCATCGTCATAGTTCTGTAAGGATATTAAAAACCTGTCCACCCCAATACCTTAAATCGCTTAAGTTTCTAGATAGTGCTGTCAAATCACATAGAAATCATGGCTTCACCGGTAAATGGACACAGAAAGGAAACAGTAATCAATTGGGTGATGTATAGATGCATCGATCAAAGGATGAATGGACATATAGATGGATGAAAACATACTTGATGCATAACTGATTATTGATCTTGCAAAATTGCATACATGAATCTATGTTGCCCAGAAGAGTGCATTTGCTGAATGAAAACCTGTAAGCATGATGTTTTAATGGTAATTTCAGTAATGCTAATGTAAATCCAAATCATGTAAATGTTCACTAACGAACCCTGCATCCACGTAGAGAAACTTAGTTTGTAATTTGTAATATTTTTTAAATGGTACATGTCAATACGAGACATGGATGAAAATTAAACATTACAGGTATATTGGAACTAAGGAGATGGAAAGAAGTCTTGCATCTGGGGCGACATAAAGACCACGAAGGGAATCAGGAAGTATGGCACAAAGCAGCCATCTCCCTCTGCTGGACTCTTAAATATACTGCACCTGAAAAATATCAGTCACCAACACAACCCAATAACCTGTAATTATAGGAAGAACTACCCGCGTGAACGGCTGCAACTGTGGTAAATGCAACCGTTTTACTTGTTGCCTTAATTGAATTTATGGGACTTTTTTCCAGTGTGAAATTTAAGTTAATATCTAAGCTATTTCACTGAACACTAAAGATGCCTCATTCTCAAGCAGAAAAGCCTACAGTGTTGACTCCATAGTTCATAATTCTGCTCGTCATCACAGAAACTGAAGAGCTCAGAGGATTTTATCATTGTACCTAATAGTTTCTAAAATCACAGTGAGTATAAATATAAACAAAGAATTACATTTAATCAGATAACTAAATATCTCAATACCTTGATCTTTTAGCTGTAGTAAATAAACTATACTTCAAAAAGAACCAAGTGCAAATGTGACAAGGGTGTTTTATATTAATTTCATTTATTGAATTTATTGACTTATTAAATGAATAATTATGACAGCAAGCCTTGCATGCAACAACTGGTCTTTAAACTTATAAGCAAAAATGAACATGCAAGATTGATTCAAAGCAACATACACACGTTAAGAAGGAACGGTTCCGCCACTCTGAATGCAATACAGACTGAAACGGAATCAGAACAAAGAATATAACAAAAACTAGATACTGAATGAAAGTGCTTCAAAAACTATCAACCTTTTTCGAATTCCAGCCTTTCCACCTTACCACAGCACAAAATTAAATCTTTCAAAGTATTTCTTCCCAAATTAATTGACAAAAGCAGAACTCACTGGCATAAACATTTGATTGACAGATGCAGGGGCTCAAGACTTAAAGCAACCATTCTGAAGGTTTCCTCTAGTGCCAAACAGTGCAGCACGTCTCCTACTTCAGCTCCAAAGGTCGGTTACATTATACTGGGCTCCAGCTTACAGTTGGCCTTAGGCTCAACATGCACAGGACAACATGCAGAAATCCATCAAGTCTCATCACTCTCTCAAATTAGGGCAAATGTTCCAAAATAGGAAACAGAATTTTCTTTTTAAAAGCTGCAAACATTCTTACCCTAGAGCGGAAGAATTCGGCACTATAGCAAACCACATCACAAAAGTGGCAAGAATGGTAAAAATGACTTATCCTAGAGGGACACAGCAGTCTAATACACAGGAGACATATTACACATTGCCATTTCAGAACACATTTACCTCTTCAAGTTATGCGATTTTGTACATTTCCCCACAGGCGTTGCACTTCAGTGGAAAACAGCATTTAATGAGCACAAAAAAGTGAGAGGTGGACTTTTTTTTAATATACAAACTGGGCTTTTCAAGTGTGCACTGAGATTCTCATTATCTCTGCAAAGCTGGGGAGCAGATACAAAATGTGCACTATAGCTACTTGCAAGGCTGCTAAACTCAATGTGAGAAAGCACCAAAATAATGAACTGTATAAATGCTTTCATCTCATTTTATTTATTTATTCAGCTAGACTGAATAAATATAGAGCACATCGAACCCTTATTCTAGAAATGTTTACCCCCCACCCAAAAAAAAAGCTTCACACATTATCACCTTAAAACAACTGTAGTTTGGGATCATATTACATATTAAACTTTAGAGCACTGCACCATTCATTAATATGATCAACCAGCCTACTTAACCTGGCACCAAATCTTTTCATTCTGGCTATGAAGAGGGCTTTACATGTAAATACACCGTGGTGGCTGAAGGTTGCATTAAAGCAGAATCTCCACATCGACTTCAGCCATGTATTCATCCAGCTGCTTATCCAGCTCCTCTCGTGTGGGGACTGGGCGACTATCTGCTCTACATCTTCCTCCAGGCCAGCGATTGCCTACAAATACCCCCTGCACTTCTGAAGTCTGAGCTCTACCTGTAGATTGGCAAGGGTTAAGTTGACACACAAAGAGAAAGCACTTGTGTTCATTTAATGATTAAGAAGATGCAGAGATCCAAGGAAGAAACATTTTAGAAAGACAAAATTTGTCTATCATGTATTCTGGCAATCAGAGATTTGTAGAATGTGATGGAAGGGAAAACCTTCGGAAGACATCATAAAACTTACACCAACATTGCAGCACTTCTTGCAGCAGTGTTGTATTTTTAAGCAATTTCAGCAGGACAAAGCAATAAGTAGCAAAATCAAGTGTGATGCACATCCACTATTACCATGTTTTTTCTCCAAATATCAGAAATTGAGCATTTATCGAATTCTTAAAAAAAAAAAAAAAAAAAAAAAAAGTTCAGTCACAATGTAAATACAGCAGTATATACAGCACAAAATACTCAATGTTTGCAAATACTACATTCACATAATCAAACATACTGAAATCACCAAGTAATGTCATTAAGGACTTTCAAGGTTTTTTAGTTTCGATCCCCTACCTTTACCTCTCACTCCTTTGTTCTGCACCACTCCTGCCCCATTTACATAAACGCCATGCTGAGGCTGCGGCTGCGTCAGGACACGTTGAGGCACTAAAACAGAAACCAGAGACTTACAAGCTACTCTTGCCTGCACACTGCAGAGCACCAAACCCCTTTGAATGTTTATGGCATTTAAGATCACTTTTGCAAAATGAATAAAGCCTTAGCACAGAGAACCACCTGGTTATTAATCCCAGCACAGCATAACTGCACCCCCATCAGAAGAATCACAGGTGAACCCACCATCTGACTCACGTCTCTTTGATAAAGGGCTGCCAACTAGGGCTTCTCTTCCTCTGCCCGAGTATTTAGGCATCCCGTACAGCACTCCTCTCACTGACCGCATGCCCAGCCTCTCTTTAATGTTCCCCAAACGCAGATGCTGTCTGAGACACTGTGTGAAGAAATAAGTTTCACATCAAAGCAAGATGTATTGGCCAAAGCAGTGAACAGAAGAGGATGGTTAACACTCTGAATGCACAGCTATTTTGGAACAGACAGCAGTGATCTGTAACAATGCAGCAGCGGGGGGAAAAACAAACTGCCAAATGAAACCTCACAGTGTGTTCCATACACAGCCACTCTTCACAGAACATTAAGCCCAAGACAAAGTTCACAAAATACGCAAATCTTCTCAAGCAGTGTTCATCTAATAAGGCGAACGATGTGGAACACTTACATTATGTATTGCTTTTCCTTCATTTACTCGTGTTTACTTTATTGTACTATGTGTATAATTTAAATACAGTAGGTAAACTTTATTTAACTGCAACGAGGTTGGTGACCTTTACAGCTCCTCTAATATCAATGCAGACTGGCAGGGTTGCTTACAGAGCACTGCAAGTAGCCTGGTAGCAAAGTGGTGTTTTTTTTTTTTTTAAATTTGGTGACCAACTGATACATAAAATTGAAGCTGTGAACTACAACTGCAGACAACCGCAATGGGATGCCTATAGCCCGAGCAAGAGAGATCACCACAGCTGAGGACAGCATACTAGAAATGTCATCCAAAACCGGCCAAAAAGTCAGTTTATGAAAAAGCCCATACCGATTACGTATCGAGTTCTTCAAGTCCTTAGTAGGGGAATATTTCAACCACTACACCTTAATGGGGTAACACCCCTCACAACCCCTTAATGAGAGCAGCACCCATTACTCTTCTGCTCTCATTAATGTGAAGAAGAAAGATGGCATTTTGATGTGTGTGGATTAGACAACAATGCCCTTTGCAATGTAATGCCCCAGAAATATTTCAAAAGCTTATGTGTGTGTGTGGGGGGGGGAAATCAACATTTCCAGCCAGTGCTTTTACATTTTGATGACAATGTCATATTTTCTTCAACTTATGCTGTCACAATTCAGGATGTGTGACCTTAGGATCAAATGGAATAAGTAATCACCCTTCCACAAGAAGGTATCACATATCTTGGCCATGTAAACTCAGCAGAAGGGGTTCCTACAGATCCTGATAAAATGTATTCTGTGGCAGAATGGCAACACCCTGCAAATGTGAAGGAATTAAAGTCTTTTTTTAGTCTTGGCAGGTTACAATAGATGGATTGTGAATAATTTCTCTTTGCCTCTCCAAAGGCACAAAAGAACCACAGGGGCCTAACATTACCAGCTCTGGAGCCCTAGTTCAGTGCCTTTCAGATACTGAAGCAAAAGTTGGTCTTGGCCTCAGTGTTGTGTTATGCTGACTTCTCGAAGCCTTTTTTCTGGACATTGATGCTTACCCAGTCCTTAATGGTTGTGTTGTCCCAAGATGGCAAAGGTTTGGGAGAGGAAACAATTGCTTACAGGAGCTGAGGATTCAGGGCATCTGAAGTGGGCCACAACAGATCATTTTCAAGTTTTTAATACATAAATATGCTACTGAGCCACCTCCAGACTACTGCTGTTGAACAGCAGTGGGTGTCAGAATTGCTTAGATTCAATTCTGACATCCAGCAGCAGCCAGAGCAACAGACTGGACAAGCCAGGGTTCTTTCCTGGCTGGTTTGATCATTAGCCTTTCCACTCTGATGGTCTGAAGCACTGACAGCAGTGCCTGCATACTGAAAATCAGGCAGCCTTTGTAGAGGAATACAGCTGTTCTTCTAACTACCAGTATATTCACTTAACTTCAACCATACAACAGTAAGCAGATCCTGTAATTTCATCATTCATGAAGTGCTGGAAGAATTCAGGGACTAAACCAGGCTGACAGCTGCAGAAGATGGAAGTCTTGTGAGAATGGTAAAGAGTCAAGGAAGAGAAGGGAATTTTATACCATCAATTTCATTATACTTAACAGCCTAGTTAAGCAAATCATTGTGCCTGAGACTATGTGAGAAGGATTTACAACGTATTCATGAAATACATTAAGGGGTGGACAACACTATTCAGTTGATTATAGCCAGATGTTACTGGCCAGGGATGTATCGGGGTATCAAGGAGCACTGTAAACAATGTGAATTTTGCATTGTGGCTATACCCCACTTACCAAAATTACAGAAATAGAAAGCCTGTCCTCAAAGCTGTGTGAAGTAGTAGCCATGGTTATGAAAATGTTCTAATTTTTACTGATGTGTTTTCAAAATTTACAGTAGCAGTTCCTACTAGGAACCCAAAAGCTGTTACAGTTGCTAAACATTATTGAATGAATGGATCCATAGATGAGGTGCTCTAACAGATTCACTCAAGATCAAGGCAGATATTCTGAGACTGATGTAGTACTGATGACTAATGACGTTAGCTCTTCAAATTGTACAGAATCAGAGTCAGACCACCTCTCATCAACCTCAAGGCAAAGGGCTTTGCGAGCGGTTCAATACGACTCTCAATGATATTTTAAAGACTCTCACCAAATAGGGGAGATGGGCTGAACATCTTTCAAAATTGGTCTTCCGCCGTAACACCACTGAGTATACTAGAACAGGATACATTCCTTACTTTTCCATGTGTGGTTGATTATCAGTAGGAAGATTGATACTTCTTTTAGAAGAGTATAAGGAGGATGCTCCAAATACTGTGGAACACCTGGCCAATGAGCATCAGGAACACATGCAAGAGACCAATCAGAGAAAGAAAGTAATTGGAAGAAGCAGTCAAGAACCACGGAAGGTATGAAGGCCATCCGTCGCCACTGAGCGGGATCTAACTGGGCCAGTTGTTGTACAGAACAAAACATGGACTCCGGGGTAGACATAAGATTCAGGAATAGGGATGCCAGTGTCATTTTGAGCATTAGCCCAGCCCGATCCAATCTTTACTATAGTGGCCACTCACTGTACCAAAGCACCTGACATTCAGAATGGAACAGAAACCCAATGGACTAAATGTATTGTCACTAGTGGGAAAAAAGTGGCTGAACACATCTTAATAATAAAGTTGACTGATGATTCTTCAGAAGAGGAGATGGTGAGGCTTATTAGTGATCATCACCTTGATGTGGGACCCCAAGCTAAGTAGTCTGAGTAAGAGGTAACTCCAGAGCCTGCTTTAGTGTCCAGCCAGTACTGAGAACAGGGTCTTAGGACATTGCAGGCCACCTTTAATATTTAATTGTGCTTTAATATTATAAAATTTCATTAAGATGGCATCTTTTGAGTGATGTGTAACACTGGGCAATTGAGACTTATTGTGTTCTTAAAATAGCTCTTTTCCAGCCTACAATTTGTATGAGCATGTTAATGCTAGATAATCTGATGCTATATATATTAAAAGTTCCAGATATGTCTGTACAATGTGAATTTATATTAATATATCATTCAATAAATTTAGACATGTTAATATCTAGGGATCTCATTAATGAGGGCAAACCTGAGATTTAATCACAGGATGTGGCTGTTATTCATACATAACCTTTAAAAAAAAAAAAAAGTTTCATTTTGGTGTGCAAGAAGCGACATTCACCGGTTTACTTTTCAGAGCTGCCAAAACTGAGGGTCGGCTGGCCATCTGTTGAACTAGCCGCTGGTTTTTCAGTGAGGCTGCCTGCGGCTGCGGCATAGCCCTTCTGATGTCAGTCAGCTCTGCCTGCTTATTCGTTAACCTGGTGAAACTACGTGAAAGGAAAATATTGTGATTCACAACACTAAAATAGCCCAAGCGCGAACGCTCTCTTGCATTTCACTGAAAGCTCTTTTTACAAAGCGCTCACATATTGGCCATAATCCTTCTTGTTGTTTTTCGTTGCAAACATTTTATTCTCACCGGTCATGTAGCGTTAATGATGTCGTAGAGGTGTTCGTCAGCAATATCTTTGGGGACGGAGAATCCATATTCATGACCTGTGAATTGTAACATGAAATGCAAGACACAAGCTGAACATACAGAATAGGTTAGCCAATTATCTAGTTCCAGGAAAAATTCAGGGCTATAACTGTTCAAATAACTCCCGCCTTAAAAACGAACTGAAAAGGTGGCCAGTATGAAAATGTATACTGCACTAGATAGGTTAGCTAAAATTATTTATCCACACTAGCAAATGAACAAATTACAGAAATAAGTATACACAGAAAGGCCAAAGTGTAAATGACCTAGGTTAACACAGCAGCCTTAGCTAAGGTCGTAGATGAACTAATCTGGAAAAGCAGCTAGCTAGCGAAGTACACCGAAAATTAGTGTTAGCTAACCTAGCTATCCAGCTAGCTAATTTTATATATATATATATATATATATATATATATATATATATATATATATATATATATATATATAGTGCTACGTTAATTGTATTTACCACAAACTGCATGCCTACATTATAGCCAAGCTTGCGAAGATAGCCGTTTTCTTGCTAGCATGTCTACGTTATATAAACTAGCTAGCCAAAGCAGTTATCCTAACATTGGACGTGACCAAGTACTTTAAGTTAACCTGCTTATTTTATCTAGCTGGCTATCTTTTTAAATTAACATGAACTAACAAAAATAATATAAAATAAATTCTTATGGCCAAGTTTTCTTGTAATGTTAATGCAGTTGGCAAGTGGGCGGCAAAAGTGGACTAGCTAGATAGCGTTAGCTACCCAACTACCCTGGTTTAATTATAAGTCAGCCACGAAGGTGAGGTAAAAGATTGACTGTTGATAGGCTTTACAGTAAAACTGCTCATTGTAACAATTAATGCATGACTCAAACAAGTCCAGTTAAAGCCAAACTGTTTAGCTAAATTCTGCACTCACACACGTAGCAACTGTCTTAACGTTATTCATCGTCCTTCAGGGAAGCGAAAAGTAAATTCACATTTCAGATAAATACCAATCTGAAGTTGCCCTCTAGCGTTTCTCTCTCGATGTCTTACAAGCCCTTAATATGCCGTTGTTCCGCACCACTTGTTCAAATGATACTTTGAAATAATATGGTAATGTGTTGAACTTTCTGCTTCGCAGCTGTAGGTTTGTGATTCTTATGTAATCCGATTATTGTATGAGGTTCTAAGTGAGAAAACGTCCGTATAAACTTGTTTTTTCAATAAAACGCAAAATATTGTATAGTGTCAGAGCGTGGGTTGTGTAAACCAGACATTCACCAGTAAGCGACATAAACAACTGAAATATTTAGATGAAAATGAACTATATAAAATTAAAATTTCGATTGGACTAGACGTCGTAACGAAATTCAGCCCATTGCCAAACACGCAGCGTCGTGGGACCCATGGCTCAGTTCTGCCTCTGGCTGAGGTGACTGTAATGATTGGCTGTATCTTTAAAACCAAAAAAAAAGAAAAGAAGCTCTTGCCAACCCCCCCTCCTCCTTTCTCTCTCTGTTACGGAACGTCTGGGGTAGCAGGATGTGCGAAAGAGAGCGCTAGACAGATAAACAGACAGGAAGACTGGCAGAACTTGGGCTAAATCAAGACGAGTGCGGTGAGAGAAACGGAGGTTTACGCATGACACCTTAAACCAGTAAGTGCACTTTAATTATTAATATGATTGTATTCTGTGCTTGTGACGTGCCAAAAACGATGATTATCAGGCGACATCTGATCTTGAATGAGAGACATAGCTAATAAACGTTTCTATCTACAAGAGAGGCTGTTTAAATGACTTTGTGGCTTGAATCTGAAGAATAACAGCAAACCCTACGTGGATGTACGCGTGATCGTGAATATACTCGATCAGGTAACATTTCTTAAGATGATAAGCTATACATCTATTCATGTAATGTTTTAGGAAAAGTTAACGCTAGAAATCCATGTTCAAAACGAAGTAATAATCAGCTCGTGTTCAGGTTACATAGTTTGTTCATGTAAAATAAAGCCATTTACGTTTATCCGTACTAATTTGACACAAGTCCTATACGATGAGAGAGTTTTTAATAATCTAGTAAAACCCTCTGCCAGGATCCGATCTGAGGCTGTCTGAAGTTAACCAGCCCTGCTTGTCACCACTTCGCAGGCATGCTTTGTGAGTGCTTCTTTGGCATTCATTTGCAAGTCTCAAATCTCTCATTGTCCCACGTAGAGCGAGGATGTCCGTCAGCTCCCCGAGCAGCAGTGACGCGTGCCTGAGCATCGTCCACAGTCTGATGTGCCACCGGCAGGGCGGCGAGAACGAAGGCTTCGCCAAGCGCGCCATCGAGAGCCTGGTGAAGAAACTGAAGGAGAAGAAGGATGAGCTGGACTCGCTCATAACGGCCATCACCACTAATGGCGTCCACCCCAGCAAATGTGTCACCATCCAGAGGACGCTGGACGGCCGGCTGCAGGTCTGAGCTCTTACGTGGAGTTTTCTGACTAATCGATTAGCCCACAGAGGAGGTTATTATCTATGCTTTTTACGTGAGCTTGCATGCATTTCTGGCATGCACAGAAGTCTCCGTTAAAAGCTCACTGCATTCTAAAATCTGCACAATAGCAGAGCCCTGATCCGGTTACTGGCAGTCAAATGCTGTGAAACTCTTCTGACGTCCACAATTTTGTAATCCTTCTCCTGTGGGGCCGATAGGTCCTTTTGCTTCTCTGCCTGTTTCTCTGCCTCTGTTTAGGCAGTGACCAGTGTGATTGACAATGTTGCTGGTAAAAGCGCAGTTACTCTTCAGAACCTCAAAATCCTTTCACGAAGCCTTACATGTGACTGCAACATAGGGCTTTTTTAATTGTTGCACATAGGCTAAATTATTTATATCAAGATTACCATGAGACTAAAATACCTGAAGTTGGTAAAAGGCCTACCGACAGACAAGACAGCTCGCTGATTCTTTACAGTAAAACTGCTGCGGCTGACGTTGACTATTTTCTAGGTATGAACATGGCTGTTCTGTGGTCTTGGCTGATGAATATAGAAAGAAGAAGAAAAATACAGAAGAGAGACTAAGAGTTCCTTTCCCCTCCCCCAGCTGTAGACAGAGAGAGGGAATGAGAGAGGGGGAGAGAAGGAGGGCTGGAGGGAAAGGGTTGTTTTGTCTGAGACACAGGAAAGGGGCAGGGTTACGTTAAAGCCTGTCTGTGTCTGCGTGTGTGTGTGTGCGCGTGTGTGTGTGTGTGTGTGTCTGTGTGTGTGTGTGTCTGCGTGTGTTTCTGTCTGTCAGCCTGCGTGAGAGGGTCAGTATTTGAAGTATGCATACACAATCTACACATGCTTAAAGCGTGTGTTCACTGTATTTCTGTGCTTCAGAACCCATGTTTATTCAAGATGTGTTTGTCCGGTTTTGGAAATATTTCCATGGTTGCCCAAGGCCACAAAATCCATTGCTTTACCATGAATGACTATCAGTTATGAAATGTTATTCTGTGTGTATATGTGAGTTTGTGTGTATTTCTGTGTGATTGAAAAGTATTTGTTCAACACTGCCTTTTGTGTGTGAGTTAGTTCAACATGATGGGTTTTGGAGTAAGTCCCAAACCTGACTCTCTCTCTTTGGAAGGTAACCTCACTGGGTGTGGATGTAAGCAGTTAGAATAGCAAATTATATCACAATCTACCCTTTTACTTTAGTGTTTACTCTTTGGAACAGATAATTATCTAAGGTTACTTTTACATTCCTTAAGTTCACCAGCTCAATCTCTATCTTGTCTTAATATGATTATAAACACACACACACACACACGCACCTCTTTTTCAGCTTGTCCTTTACACACCAGTACTCTGTCTCTCTCATTCTGTGATCATATGCTATTGGAACGATTGAATAAGTCTGAATCATACAGTGTTTGAGCACAGCGAGCTCATTGGAAGAAGTAAAGCTCCAGTGCTGGTACTGGATCAACTATTTTACAATCTTCTATTTGATTTTACACTACTGTTTATTTCTCTGTTATCTTTTTTCCTCCATGGAAGAGTCTAGGATGTCGGGAATGACAAGGGGAATGTACTGTAACAACACATTCTGTGTGCAGTGCTTCTTTCCTGCTCCCAGCTTTCCTCAGAGACCTCCCTTTGAGATTCTCATCCACCAATGTTTAGTGCTCAGTGGTTCTCTCACCGGACTCCTTCCTCGTCTTGACATCATCCTGAGATGCTAGCTGGCCCCGTCTCTTTGTGCCCCATCCAGGTGGCAGGGCGCAAAGGCTTCCCTCATGTCATATACGCTCGGCTGTGGCGCTGGCCGGACCTCCACAAGAACGAGCTCAAACACGTCAAGTTCTGCCAGTATGCCTTCGATCTCAAGTACGACAACGTGTGCGTGAACCCCTACCACTATGAACGGGTGGTGTCTCCAGGCATTGGTACGTGTGTGGCCCTCATTAAAAATATGGTGGCAGGGAAATAGGAGCATAGACTACAGGAAGGATAAATGCCTAACTTATAACCAAGCCTGAATGGAATCTGCAGAACCTTGGATGCACATATACTGTGTATATATGGTAGAATAATTCTTATACAACTCTATGGCATAGCTAGAATTCCATAGATTGTAAGGAAAATAGTCCTTAGAAAACTATTTCAGCAGATTCTCAAGGCCAGAATGTTGTATGAGTGAGTATATGATTGAGAACATTGGCAATATTGCCTGATGGTGTGGTGAGATGGTGTGTAAGTCTGGTCCATTGTGCGCTGCCTAATAAGGTTATTTTGGTGTTTCTGTCTCTGCTGTTTCTCTATCTCTGTGCAGTTGGACTGAGTTTGCAGACCACAGGTGAGAAGGCCAGAGGCTAAGGGTCATTTTGCGGGCCAATTCTACTCTATTCGAGACAGGCGGGGGAGGGGGGGTTCCCAGATATTCTTTCACCTGCATATCGAGACACCTGATTATTATTTTAGCGATGGTATTTTCAGCCTGCTCGTGCTCAAACTATGTAAACAAAGTGAGAAAATGTGGCTAGGGCCTGTCACATCAAGCATAACATAGAATGTGCACATGGATTTATAGATAGAAAAACAGAAGGTAGGCTGAACTTTACAAAAGTAAAGAAATATATTGTTCTATAGGCATACAATTATGAATATATTTACTGATCTACATTAAGTATTCAGGAGTAGATAGCACTGAAATTAAATATTAATAAAGAGTGAATTTTAGCCTTAACATGCTGAAACAAAGTGAACCCCAAAACAAATCTGTCTATCATGTTTTTGTACTAGCTATCCTCTCCTTGCCCACAGCAGGTAGGCCAATAAAGGAAGAATATATCCCCGACTGTATCCAGATGGAGGGGTCGTCCAGAATGTCCTCCCAGCAGGAGCTCCCTGGCCCAGACCACTACAGCCAACAGCTGCCCCCACTCCAGCTGCCCTCAGAGCCCCATCATCACCCCGCTCCCTCAGTGACCCTCTACCCTAGTCTGCCCCTCTCCCCACCCCGTGAGTCCCAGCAACAGGACCCACGACCCTGCAGACACTGACAACAGTGAATCTCTAAATATTGGGTTTAAATAATCTTAAAATGAACTCTAACAAATGAGGTCAACATCTCAAAGGTAGCATTGTTATTATTTATATGTTTTTAACTTTCACATTCTCTATTAACAGTCACACTAATGAGTCAAAACCATTCAAGTCTGATCTGTTCATTTTCAATTTTAACCTCTTTCATTTACATTTCAGCAAAATGGTCCAAACCACCACCTTATCTAAATATGTGTTTGAACAAAATCTCTGGTTTGAGTATGAAGGTGTAACCTTAGATCGGCTTTTTTGAGCTTGTTTTTCCACACTTTGCTGATGGGGTTTGTTTGGAAGGACGGATGTTACACCAGACTAGTTCTATTCATCGGCATGTTCTTAAGCCCTGAGTATTTGAATAAAGTGCTCTAAATCGTAGTTACAGCGCTAGCATATCCATCATGCTTTGTATAATATAGATACTGTATTGTTTTATTTACCTGGCCATTGTGTGAGGAGACCGTTTTCCCACTGCTAATTTTTATATCGGTCTCTGTCTACCTCTGTTTAGCGAGCAGCGCCAGAATGTCCCTGCCAGGAAGCCGTACCGACGGCCTACTACAGATAGCTTCCACTCCGAGCAGGGCTGTAGCTTCCAGCTCTCCTCCCACTACTCCCACGCACACAAACACACATGCCGCAACCTCCACCCAGCAGCCTGCCGTCAGCCAGAGTGACTACAGCAGCACCACTAAGCACACGCAAACACAGACCTCCTACCACAGTGAGTGAATTCATTCTAGTGAATCAATTAGAGGGAATTAACTATAGTAAATTGGCTAGCTGTTAGTTTGATACTATTTCCAAGAAGACCTTAACCCAAATTACAAAGCTGAGATCTTGCATCTATATGGATCCTGATTTTTGGTAATTTTGTTTATGGCTCACGGTATATTAATCAGGCTTGCTGTGTTGTTGATACTAATGTGCAAATGTGATGGTGTTAATAGTTCTCCATTGTTCACTTCAGCAACGACTTGGACAGGTACAAGCACAGCTTCCTACACACCGTTGGGGTCTCAACAGAATGGGCGGAGTCACCAACAAACCCCTCACCATCACACGGGTCATTTCTGTATGTCAGTCAAATGTTTAATTAACAAGTAAATATACAAAGGAATGATTGTAGTTAAATATATTCAGTTAGTTAACTGATATAAATCGCATGGTTAATTTACTGATTTGAATGTTCATGATCCTCTCACATGATCCTCTTTCACACATTAACACAATTTGATGTAGTAAATGACATTTCTTCCCAGGGTCTCAACATCACACTCCAGCCTCATACCCCCAGCCAGTTTCCAACCATCCAGGTACATTAACCTGTATACGTACACATATATACACACACGCAAACGCACACACACACTTTCAATCTATATGTGATTCTTATTTCCAGGAGATTTCACCTGTTCCTGCAGGTCCAGAATTCTGGTGCTCGATCTCATACTTTGAGATGGATATCCAGGTTGGGGAGATGTTTAAGGTGCTGGCTAACTGCCCGCTGGTAACCGTAGACGGGTACGTGGATCCATCTGGAGGCGATCGCTTCTGCCTGGGGCAGCTCAGCAATGTGCACCGCACAGAAGCCAGTGAGCGAGCTCGGTGAGAACGTTGCATTTAGCCCAGAAATAAGTAAACTGCCATCGCGTATTTGCATCCTTCATTTCCGTTCATTTTTCCCTACAGCGCATGACTGTCTAACAATATTGGCTCAGATATGTAGAGGCCTTAATGCTGCTGGAGCTATATTAACCCTTGCAGCACTGAGCTCTGCCTCCCCTGATCCATGACTTGCCTGCTGGCCCACGCTGCGTGTGCGTTCCGCTACAGGCTCCACATTGGGAAGGGCGTGCAGCTGGAGTGCCGTGGTGAGGGAGACGTGTGGATGCGCTGTCTCAGCGACCATGCTGTGTTCGTGCAGAGCTACTACCTGGACCGGGAGGCGGGGAGGGCGCCTGGGGACGCCGTTCACAAGATCTACCCTGGAGCTTACGTCAAGGTAAGGACCCGCCTCCCTCCCCCACCACTCCCAACAGGACACAAGTCATGCCAAAACTTTGCCTAAAAAGAGAAAGTGTCTGTCCAAGCCCCAAGACCTTAGACTTCATCCGCAGCCTGCGGGAATATAAGGTGAAAGTACATACTTTGATAGAGTACACAGGTACATATTTGACACTTCCCTTTCTCACGTCACGGCCTGCTAGTCTCACTTTGTCTCCCCTCTCTCTCTCTCTCTCTCTCTGTTTCTCCCCTCTCTCTCCTTCCCTCTCTCTCTAACTCCCCCTCCCCTGGTGCGAGCCTGTCTCTCTGCCTCTCCGGCTCCTGTCTCATCCCCAGGTGTTTGACCTGCGTCAGTGCCACAGGCAGATGCAGCAGCAGGCGGCCACTGCCCAGGCAGCAGCTGCAGCCCAGGCGGCAGCAGTGGCGGGGAACATCCCCGGGCCGGGCAGCGTGGGGGGCATAGCCCCCGCCATCAGTGAGTCCAGCCCCTGCCTCCTAAGCAACCCTCTCTGCCCAGGCCACATCCAGCAAACTTGAGCTTAAAGACCCAGGCAGAATAATGGAAAGCATTGCGAATGTTTGTGTGATCCTAAACCAGAGTGTTGTATTAAACATTTGGAAAAGTATTAGAAAAACAAAGTGAACAGAAATATGATAAAACACTGCTCAAAATACAACCAAACTCATAGGTCCTAGTTAGCACTCAACACTCGATCATATATGTACAAACCCACCAATGAGGATACTGTAACAAATAATTATGAAGTTCAGGCACCAGATAAGCCTTGTACACAGGTACAAATGGAATGGTGGTTTTTAATGTTTGCTATCAGGATAAAAACAAAGCTAAGCCTAGACACAAAGAGTTAGCTCCGTGGATGTAAAAAAATTGCTCTACAAAGTAATGTATTATGGCATTGACTGCCTTTGAGTTTTCCTGTAGTTAGTAGCAGTGTAGCCACATCCAACAGCTGTTTTAATACGTTTGAATTAAATCGTCATTCCACAAGGTACAGTCCTGCCCTTACTTGTGTAATGGATTGTGTGATCCACAAAATTAAGGGTTGCGCAGAATCTTTTAAACTGAGACAGTAGCTACAGTATGATTACAGTCAACATATCAGTTGAAATGCATACATCCTTAGAAGAACCATCCCATAGATGCAAATTTAGCTAAGGCTTTTGCAGGCTAGATAGCTTTTACTTAGTAAATAGACTGCTCATACTCAAAGAGGGTGAGAAAGTAGAAATGCAGCATTTGTGCAGCTTTCTGACTGTTGAAAGTAAAGCTTATGTAAGCTTTACACAACATAAGGACCACCCATTTTACATCTGGTAAAATATATTAGTCATTTGCTGGCCAGGTATTAATAGGACATGCTTCTTCTTTTTTTTTTTGTGTGTGTGTGTGTGTGTGTGTATAGACACACACCATGATTCAGCGTATATAGAAAACCCCAGAGCTCCGGACTAAGACGTTATTAAGACATTATTAAGACATTACTAATAGATTTAACCCACAGGTTGATGCTTTCTGCTGTGCTTTTCTTTCAGTAATGGTTTGCTAACTTGCTGTGCCAGGTGCGCTCACCCGTGTCTCCCCTGCGCAGGTTTCTCCGCTGCTGCAGGCATTGGCGTGGACGACTTGCGGCGCCTCTGCATCTTGCGTCTGAGCTTCGTGAAGGGCTGGGGCCCGGACTACCCACGCCACAGCATCAAACAGACGCCCTGCTGGGTGGAGGTGCACCTCCATCGGGCACTACAGCTGCTCGATGAGGTGCTGCACACCATGCCGCTCTCTGACCCGGGTCCCACCAACTGACCTGGGGAGAGAGCTTAGAAAGAGAGGGTGGTACCGTAAGCCAGCTCCCGCACTATGGCAGGTCGGGGGGAGGGGGAGGGGTGATGACATGCTACATAGCTTCTCTAGTAAAAGCAGCACCGCCTGCATGCGCAGACAGTGACTCATGGGAGCAGGCAAACAAACACGTGGGCTTTCCGTTGCCATGGGCAGCAGGCTGAGTGTACCGCCACGCTGGCCCTCCTTTATGTCACTCACAGAGCTGTTGACTCGGTAACCAGGGAAATACTAACCAGAGAACATGATGTTCCAAAAGGCCAGGTGAACCTGCTGCCATTGGAGGTGCCTGTTGCATGGTGCTTATAAGAGGGCACTGAAGCTTGAGGAGCATCTTGACTGGAACTCATGAGTCATGTGGCATTCGTGGCCCAGGATAGGCTTCAAAATATTGAGTCATGCTGTAATAGCAGTGATGTCACAGACACTTTGATTAATATAAACTCAGTTTGATAAGGGATTGACAATCCTCCTGTTTTGGGGAAATGTACAGTACTGCCACAGTGCCTTCTTGTAAACATAAGACTTTATTTTATTAAAGAGGTAGTCAGTTTTCTCTAAAACCATAACCAAAAAGCCAAATCAAATAACCACACAAGAAATGCAAATAGTTAATAATATACTGTGCAAAATATGGGTCTGCATCTTTTATTAAATAATATTGCAGTACTACAAGGCACTATTTAAATGTCCAGTATCGCGAAGTCAGCCTCTCTAGACTGAATAGAAAGAAGACAACAAAGGTTCAGTAACCTTACTCACCAAAGGTCTGTTGTACAGTGTCATACTAGCAAATGTTTTCAGTGCTTCTAACAATGGAGGACACTGCACTGAATTACATGGTGCGGCCCTTTCATGGTGTGGCTCCAACCAACTGGATTCACTACAACCCCCACTGCCCCATGTGCTGCTGGGATAGGCTCCAGCCATGTACGACCCTGAACTGGATTCAGCAGTTTAGGAGATTAATGAATTAATTAACGAATGATTCAATTAGTTAACTAGAATACTAGAAGTTTCAGACCATGTGATTCTCTCAGGTGTATAGAGAACGGCCCTGGTTTTCTATTTTACAGGTCGTTCAGATGTATGCATCGGATTCAGTAAACCTTTACCACAGATCACAACAAGGCCAAAGTGAATTTAAAAATGTTTCCTTTAAAAAAAAGGGGATCGTAATTGTCATTCAAAGATATCAGTTGCTATATTTACAATGATTGTACAATAACTGTTTAACTTTGCACAGCTTCTGGACTATAAGCAACATCAGAATTTATTATTATACCATAAGAATATGTTCTGTAGATTTCAAATCCATACAGATTTTTGTTTGCCATCATTTATAGTCATGTTTATGGCATGTTTAGTTAACCTTGCTGATGGCATTAGCACTGAGGAAGATATCATCCCTGAGTGGCTGTCATTTAAGCTGTCCTACCAAAAATAAAAAATGTTGCATTTTTGAAGTGATGTATCATGGTTTTTGGCATATTAAAAGAATCATCCACTGTATTGTCGTCAAACTCAGCAACAAACCGCAGAGAAGTGGCAAGTTACTCAGTATTAAAGCTGTTATTTAGGTTGCACTATTCATCATATATGACCAGAATAAGCTTTAATAGGGAAATAACTGAGGATGTTGAACCAAGATCTAAAAATACTTAGTTTGTGTATGGTAAATGTTTCTCTTCACAAAGCATGAGGTTATGGCTGACAACTATTCTAAGATTAAAAAAAAAAAAAGAATTTTCTTTGACACTTTTCTTCAGCTACTTCTCAAATTATCCTGGAGATAATCCAGTCCTGGCGATCTAACACCCTTCAGCATTTAGATCCAACTTGCAGTCATATTCAGATGTATTGAAGGCCTTAATTTAACAGGCTCAGGGTCTTACATTGCGGAACATGGGACTCAAATCTGCAGGGTGCTAAATCTGCAGGGGCCAGACTTGGGCAGTGCTAGCGTTTAAACAAAACAAAACAAACAAAAAAAACCCACCTTCTTTTGCTATTCTTTTATACCCTGTATAATAAAGTACAGTATTTTCTATGAACTAATCAAACAGGCATGTTTTGTTGCTAGTCCTTTCTCAACAATTTAAAATAAATAAATCATTCTAAGGATTTTGTTTCTTGTTTTTTGCTTTTTTTTCCCCCTCCGTGTGATTTAATGTGAGGGAATACATTACGCAAACGTCCGCCTAGGCTTTGCGTAGGGTGCCAGTTGTGGGCGGGGCTTGACGCGCCTGTACCAGCATAGCGCAGCCGCAGCATCCTTGAGCCCACCAGCATCCGACGGTGCGCGCAGCATCTCGAAACGGCCTTGGCTGAAACCAGGAGAGATCCGACGCACAACTCGACCAACTCCAGTCAGTCGTAATACAGTATTAATTTTTGTTTTTTTAAAAATGTGATCATGAGTGATCGAGATTACTTTAATTAATTAAAGTAGCCGTCGTCTAAAGTAGCCGTTACTTATTTGTTTTTCGGACCGCGACGCACCCCAACCCTCAAAATGGCTGAGATCACTGAAATACGAGCAGCATACGGTAAGTAGCAATAAGGCCTGATCTTGACGCCTGAATCATAATTGTAATATTCAACTCTTTCGTGATGAGGTTTATAACAATATTGTGTACTTGGTCAGCAACGATCGTTATCGTGACATGTTTTCACTCAATCGAACGAGATAAGCCTGTAAACAGAATGAGTTGATAATGGTTCTGTCGTAGTTGTCGACTATGGGCTATACGCAGGCAAATAAAATGTCAATTTAGATGCATAATGCTTTTACTGACAGATGCATAGCCATCTTTGGGCGACAATTCCCATTAAGATCGTTTTTATTTTTGACACATTTCCAAAGCTATTTTAAGATATTTAGCAAAGTTGAGAGAGGTAAATCATTAGAATGAGATCAAATGTCTGTATCTAGTTATGCAATACAGGAGGTTGGATTAATACCACTGGCATATATGTTCAAAATTAGTTTACAAGGGAGTAGTTTCACAAGTACAGAATTTGGCTCACAAGTACACACTGACCTTGTCTGATCCAGACATCGATATAGGTGAGAATTTCACATATTATGCATACTGCCATTTATGTCCTGCTAATGCTTTGTGCTTTGCAAGTAGCAACCATGCGAATACTCTCTAACCTCAAACTCACATGAGGCATAATTTGCTTACTGTGTATGAATATATATATATATATATATATATATATATATATATATATATATATATATATATATATATATATATATATATATATATAAACATCGGCATCGTGTCCATCTTGTATCAGGAGAGCTCTAGATGAAGGGGTTTTGTAGGTCAGCACTGGGCTGGGACCAGACCAGCTCAGACAGTGTTTAATCAACCAGATTAGTGAGAATCTGCCAAACACTCCTGTCCTACATTAGGGCAGAAGTATCAAAACTTTAGGTGGGTTATTACTGGATTCTAAAAGCTGGTGGGTTAAACATGTTGATGTAGTTCGATCAAGCGTTCCCTTCTTTATCATCCTTAGTGAAAGCCAGCAGTTGAAAGTTCATGTCAGTTTAAAGAGAACCGAGGAGTCATGCTGTGGTGATATTGGTGTGTAGCTCTGGTTGGTCTTTCTGACGGCTCCTAAGTAGGATTGTGGTCGGATGTAATGTAAGATACTGTGTGTGGTGCCAGATGAAGCTATCTGTGGGAGTGAGGAAAACTATCTTCCTGAGTCATGCTACTGAAGAGGAGGAGGAAGAAGAAGAATAGTGTTTGATCGTGGGTCTAACTCAGCGTGGGTCTAACTCAGACAACTGCATCCCACATGGTCTGTGGCCAGGGCTGTGTGCTTAGAAAGTGCATAGGAATATCACCACGTTTTATCTAGAAATTACTATGGATTTCTAGATTCCACTCAGTGAGATTTCCTGCATTTAGACTTGTTTCTTTTAGTGGTGGGCCACAGGTGCAGTGCAAAAGGAAGTTCTATGGAATCACATCCAAACAGAATCACATCTAAAGGTGTTTCTATGCCACACATAGGAAATCTAGATGCAATCTAGATAGTAAATTCTTAGAACCGAAGAACTGGATTTGAGGTGTAAGGTACATTTGCTTGTGGCCTTCAGGCAATTTACATGGCACACCTGAATATATATCAGCATGCTTTCTGTCAGCCAGTACTCCAGAATTACATTAACATGAACATTATGTGAGCACTTTAGACAGATTGCCATATCACTGAACACAGCAGTGCTATGTCACGTTCCTTGTAACACGCAGAGTGGACATCCACACCCACGCATATTCACACATTATTAAGCTAGAGTTCTAATGCAAAGAGGATGGACATCATTAATCAGTGAGGGGTGGAGTCACATGGAAAGAGAAAAGTGCAGAATAAGTGCTAGGCGGGTAATGACGAATTTTGTTAGACGGTACATGTTGTGTAGGGTGGGCCAGGTGCCAGTGGCGGCTCTGTGTTTTGCTGCGTAATGTGACTGCTCTCGCTGCTTTGTCTTTCTGCTCAGCGTAGACACAGAGGGTTGCTGTTGCCCTCGGACGAGCGATAACACGTCTCAGGCAGCTAATGAGTGTCCCCGATGATCAATGGTTGCGTGATGAGATGACTTTGCTCCGTTTTCCTGGGCCTGTGCTGCACTGGCTGTATGAAGATAAGGCCGCTTGGATGTTAAGAGCTCCGATAAGAATGAAAACTGACTAAGCCAAAGCCTTGTTATTTGAACTGGGCGTCCCTTTGGTCTGTCAGCTGACAAATTTCCTGTCGCTATCCTCTGCAACGGAAGGGGAGGAGCATATAGCAGCGTGAGGATTGGCTGCAGATACTGTGAGCATGTTTCTGTGTTTTGTCACTCTCCTCCGGCTGATTCCCTGTGCCTCCTCCTCCCTCTGGTCCAGAGCGAATAGAAACATGCTGTGTCAAGTTATCATCCAATAAAATTAATAGGTATAAGAGCATTTCAGACTACAGCGTTTGTTTAATCAGTAGTTGTTTTGGGGTGGGTCTGGGTGTGGTCTGTTGCACTGTATACTGATGAGATACTAAAGAATAGCATGTCCTTTTTTCTTGTGCCGTTATAAATATTTCGTTTGACGTCAGATGAGTCATGGTGGTGTTCATATGAATCATCTGTTTTTGTGTTATTGCTGCTGGTTGAATGCCACCATGTCTTTGAAGAATGTTCTTTCCTTTGCAGTAAGTTTATACCTCATTCTAATTCTGTTGCCATTGTATCTTGGCATCTGTCCTTTTTCCTGGGTACAAGAAAGCTTTTCTGTCAATAGTAGGTCAGTGGAGTTCAAATCAGGTCCCCGCATTTTGATTATGATTGCATTTTGAAAGTGATACCGAGGATCAAATTTTGAGTGCATGTGTATGGTGTGTGTGTGTGTGTATGTGTTGCCCCCTGAGGGAGGGGGGTGGGGGGTTTCCAGGCAACTGGAGCAGCTGCCTTTGAGAGTGTTCCAAAATCTGACATCATCCTTCTGGAATCCCTGCAGGGCAGCAGTGCCCAATAACAGGAAGCAGGGCTAGGGCTTTTGTCTACAGATGCATAGCTAAGAGAAAATAGAGGGGCAAAGTGGAAGATTAGAAGCGAAATTTAATCATGTTGTTTGTGTGTGTGTGTGTGGGGTGGGGTATGCAAGAGAGTCTCATTTAGACAACTACTCTCACTGGTAGTATTTTTCACTGTGTTGGTACCTAGCCCAACCCTGGAAACTCACCGTCTGACTTTCATCAGAAAGAAATTATCTCTGTGTCAAAAAAGGATTGTCTTTGCTAACCAGCACCAGACTATAGAGGGCCATAGACTAGAGAGAGCATGTGTCACACTACACTAATGTCAGGTATCACATCACATATAAAAACTAATGGCCCTATTTATGTATGTCATAAACGATAATAGTCAGCATTGCAGGACGATGATATTGAGAGAAGCTGATATTGCCTTCCAGTCTTTATGTGCCCTTTGAGCTAAAGAGGATGCTTAGCATGTAGAATCCTGATCGCCATTTCTTGATGTATGGGGTGTGGAAAGTTTACCAAAGCATGTTTTTGTACTGTCTGATACTGACATTGTGTTGCAGATAACATGCCAACATGCTATCACCAGTCGTAATGTTGCCATTTTTGGTATATTCACCTTTCAGTTCTGTTCTTATCCATTTAAATAAGTTCACATGCACATACAAATGATTCTGCATATAAATATACCTCTAGTGTAAACTAACAATGTGATTTTAATGAATTTCTTTAATCTCATAATTATACAGTGAATACGTAGTTACACTAGGCAATGATACAAACAATGCAAACTGCATTACCTCAGGATCCATTCAAAGGCACAAACACACACACACACCTAAAAATATACATAATACCTAAAAAATATACATAAATTATCCATAAGATTGCATTCTGTAAAAAATAAATGATCACATGAATAAATTAGTCCCACATTAGTGACAATATATTGTTTTTAACATTTGTTTTTAACATAAGCCCACCATGAATTCAGACAATGAATGTCCAAAAAAGTATAATCTATTTAGTTTTCCTAAGATGTTCACAGCTAATATTAGATATTAAAGATGCCAGTGAAGATGAAAATGCCACACCCAAACATGTGCTAATGACAGGACTGTCAGGCCCAAAGCGCTAGAATTTTTGACATGCACATACAAATGATTCTACATATAAATATACATCTACATAAACACCAGTGACTGTTTGGCAGCATTTTTGAGTGTATTTGTACAAACTAACAATGTGATTTTAATGAATTTCTTTAATCTTATAATTATACAGTGTATACGTAGTGACACTAGGCAATGATACAAACAATGCAAACTGTGCATTACCTCAGGATCCAGTCAAAGGCACAAACACACACACGCACACACAAACACACATGTTGTCTCTGCAGCGAGTGTTATATCTTTTCTCCAAGGCCCCATTAGGACTGCACACATGGACCCCGCCCTAAGCTCTCCAGTATCTCTATAACAAAGCACTGCAGCTCCTCCAGCTTAAAGGCCACCCGCAGGGAGGGGAGTGCACAGGCTTCAGGGAGCGTCTCTATTTTACAGTCATTGCTCCCAGTCTGCTAATTGATCCCCCTGTCAAACCAGCACTGGGACATGTAGAATCTAAATCAAAGCAGACTGCATTATTTCATTGTTTTTGCTGTCTTCTTTCCTATTGTTTGCTGTTAGGGGACCAAACAAAGCCTGTGCACTTTTGCTTCTTCTCCTGTCTTAGCCTAGGGGTGCGTGTACTATTTGTGTCAGTCTATATTTGTGTCAGTCTATATTTGTGTCAGTCTATATTTGGTGTGCTCATAGACACCATTCAAAACAGCAGGCCTGCTTCTCCTGGTATACAATAAATGAATAACACATGATTATTGTAAATGGATAAGACACATGATTAATGTGAGTAAAGCTAGATTATTTGAACTAGTTTTTCGGACACTATGTTTGGCTTATTTCAGTAAAACATTCCCCCAAAACAATTAAATTGTAATCTCTTGAGAAAGTAATAATAGTATTTAATACCTAAATTAATACCTAAAAATATACATAAATTATCCATAAGATTGTACTCTGTAAAAAATAAATAAACACATAAATAAATTAGACCCACATTAGTTACAATATATTGTATTTAACATTTGTATTTAACACAAGCCAGCTATGAATTCAGACAATGAACGTCCAAAAAAGTATAATCTATTTAGTTTTCCTAAGAGGTTCACAGCTAAAAATAGATATTAAAGATGCCAGTGAAATGAAAAATGCCACACCCAAACTTGTCCTAATGACAGGACTGTCAGGCCCAAAGCTCTGGAATTTTTTGAATGGAATTTTTCCTTTCCCGTCCTGTCAGTGTAGTGCTGGGCTGAGACTGATGTGTCCTGGCGTGTGTCTGTGAGGCTCATTGGTATTCTACTCTCAGCTGCTCTATGTCGTTGCACCACAGTGACAAGCAGGAAGGTGCACGTGTAACCGAGCTAGTGCTGTAGGCCTGTTAGCTCAACTCTGGTGCTTGTCTGTCTCCACGTTTGTGTCTCATGTGGCTCATAGCGTGTGAGCAAGCCGATGGGCCTCTTTCTCTCCCTCGTCCTCCTCCAACCGCCCCGGCTACACTCTTCCCACTCGTTTTTAATCACATTACGTGGTCACTTTATGCCTGGTCACAGGGAAATGCATATTGTGCTAGTGCAATGTGACTTTCAGACAGTGACATCAACTAGAAACGTGTCTGAGAGCAGATTTGACCACGGTTACACAACTGTACCTTTCTTGTGCTTAAATTGTGTGTGTGTGTGTTTTATTCTACTGGTCTCAACTGGGTCTTTTTTCCGTTTTCTCTCTATTGTCTTTGTGAATCATCTTGTCCTCCCACACCCACTCTGGCTCTCTGTGCGCTTTTGTCTCACTCGCTTCTCATGGACCCTCATATGTGCTTCATTCAGAGTACTGTATACTTGTTTCTATATTTGTTTATACATTTTCCTCTAAAATAAAGTCACAGTTTCCTGCAACCAAACAATAGGGGATGTGCATTATCCTCTTTGGCACACATTCAAGTTCACACTGTAAAACTCAAATGTGGAGTAAGGAAATATATATGAAACGATGTCTTATGTGTCATCTCTGTGGATGTGTCCATGATATCCTTTAATTGTTGAGCTACAGCTTATGAACCCCCCCCCGTCCCACCCCAATCTCTCTCTCTGTCTCTCAGATATGTCCCCAGTGCTTGCGGGCTTTATTGGTGCTGGTGTGCTGGTAGTGGCGGTGGTGGCGTTGATCTTTGTGTGGACATGCTGCCAGAAGCGCTACCACAGGATGATGGGAAACTATAAGCTCCACGGCATCCAGTCAGAATACGGCGACCCGTCGGCCGACCCGCCTTACAAGTTCATCCATATGCTGAAAGGAATGAGCATCTATCCAGAGACACTGACCAGCAGCAAGAAGATTGTGCGACTGGCACGGCGGGCTGATGCGGAGCGTGCAGGCGCAGGCTGCCCCGTGGTGCTTGTGGATGCGGGCACAGCCCCAGAGGGCAGCCCCACGGGGAACCCTCCGCCCCAGGAAGAGGTGGACGGCAGGACCGTGCTGCGTCTGGAGAGGGAGCTGCCCGTCCGCTCCGACTACTGCTGCCTGGAGAACAGCTCGGCGGGGAGCAGCCAGAGCTCCAGCACCACGGCCTCCAACACGGCCACGCCGTTCAGCCCTGCCGAGGAGGCTGGTCGCGGCACCCTCAGCCTGGCCATTGACTACAACTTCCCCAAGAAGGCCCTGGTGGTCACCATCGTGGAGGCGCACGGGCTGCCTGCCGTGAAGGGCCAGGCAGGCAGTGCCGACCCCTACGTGAAGATGACCATCCTGCCGGAGAAGAAGCACCGCGTCAAGACGCGCGTCCTGCGCAGGACGTTGGAGCCGGCCTTCGACGAGACGTTCACGTTCTATGGCGTGCCGTACAGCTCGCTGCCCGAGCTCGTCCTCCACTTCTTGGTGCTGAGCTTCGACCGCTTCTCGCGGGATGACGTGATCGGCGAGGCGCTGGTGCCTCTCTCCGGAGTGGACCCCAGCACGGGCAAGGTGCACATCACGCAACAGATCAGCAAGAGGAGCATGCAGGTGAGCTACCCTCTGGCCACCACATCCACAGCTGCTGGGACTAGCTCCCTAAACCTCCATTTATGTCTGGGAACAGGTGGCAGGATACAGGGTGTACCCTGCTCTGCAGAATAAAAACCAGTATACTGTCCAAGTAATTCACCAACTGGATGTCTATAACCAAATGTCCTTTAGTTAAATGGATTTTACAACAAAAAATAACAAAACAAATACAAATGTTAACAAAAATGGCCAGATTTACATTCATTTGAGGCTTGGTAGCTGTAAGAGTTTGCTGCATTGCATGATCAGTCAGTGAGTCTCGATCAATCCCAATTGACTTTTAAATAAATATCAGTGCCGTTTGACACACCCAAAGCCATAACAACACTCAAGCATCAAAGAATGGCAATCCTCAGTGTCGATACTGCACCAGACGCTGTCAGCCTCATAGCCACAAAGGACTCTCTCTGTGTTCAACACTGAGTCATAGGCATGCTGGTTTGTCTGTGGGGCTGGGATGTTAGTCTAATGTGGTTGCTGATCCTCCTACTCATGCAGCAAAAGAGAGGTGGAGCTCAAGCAGCAGAGTGGCTATATCTAACCGAGACAAACGCAGCCCGCTCTGTCCAAGGTGACAAAGGACAGGACACAAATTGGACCATCACCACGTGTTCCGATTCGGAAATGCCAAATCAGCATTTCTGAAGTAGACAAAACTTTTATTGATTGCTTGCAAGCCTGAAAGCATTGATGCACTGTAAATACAACATTAACGATGCTGAGTTTAAAAGGTGAGTTCCTTAACAAATAATACACAAGATAGAGATCACAAAAACAAAACTAAATGGATGTAAGAAAACTTGGTTCATTTAGGAGTGAAGTTTTCTCATCAGGCAAAAAGCACACTTGTCACTCAGACTGCAATAAGCAAACACTGCAGCAGAAAGCAAGGATATCATTTGAGCAATACTGCTGTGCTAACTGCAGGTGCACCAGCTGCTCTCTGATGCCAGTGTCAGCTTTAGGTGCAGTGTGGACTCTGATTACACGGCTGGTACTCTTTTAGCTGATAAACATCTGCTTTTCTTAGTGGCTCAGAGACTAGCAGGACATAGAGGGAGAACGGCATGAGCGAGACTCACAGCACAGAGTTTGCTTATTGAGGGAGATTTTTCCCTGTAGTATGCCATTGTCAAGTTTGTCTCTATTTTGTGAGGCGTTCCGCAAAGAGAGAGGCAAGAGAGCTCTTATAATGCACTGAAGCTGCCATTATAGACAGTAATTAGGCTACACATAACACAGACCTCAGTGTTAAGTAAATATGCAGAGGGAGTGAATGAGTCTGAATGGCAGGAGTGAACTAAAGGCAGATGTTCTGTGGGATTTTGCAGTGCGTGAGCCGTGGGGAGCTTCTGGTGTCGCTGTCATACCAACCTGTCTCTCACAGACTCAGTGTGGTGGTGCTGAAGGCCAGGCGTCTTCCTGAATTGGACATCACCGGCCTGGCCGGCAGTAAGTACACACACACACACACGCACACGCGCGCACATCCAGATACACATACGCATGCAGGCTATTCACATATACACACTTTAGGCAGCATTCGGATGTCGGCTCCAGGAAGGTATCAGAAGAACAGGCTAATCGTTTGTCACTTGTTTTAAAAAAGAAGAAAAAATATGAGCGAGTAATGTTTTCCTTCCTGTTTTTCAGATCCGTACGTGAAAGTGAATGTGTTCTATGGCCGTAAGCGCATCGCCAAGAAGAAGACCCATGTGAAGAAGTGCACGCCGAACCCCGTCTTCAACGAGTCCTTCATCTATGACGTGCCCGCAGACCTGCTCCCCGACATCTCCATCGAGTTCTTGGTCATGGACTTTGACCGCACCACTAAGAACCAGGCGGTGGGGCGACTGATCCTGGGCATGCACAGTCCCTGCCCCTCTGGCGCCAGCCACTGGCAAGACGTCTGCCAAAACCCACGCCGACAGATCTCCAAGTGGCACAGCCTCAGCGAGTACTAGGGGCCGAGCTCTCTCTTTCCTGCGCGTCTACTAAAAGATACATGTACACATACTCACACGTACAGAAATATATCCAAACAGGAGGGAGACCCCAAGCCCTAAGCGAGGTGCCTCTGTTTATGTAGCCTATCTCTCAAAGAGAAGACTAAAGGAACACAGTGATTTACAAGCACTTCAGATGGACTTTGTAGGAAATGCAATGAACTTTCACAACAGCCGTATCGTTATAGTTCTGAAATAATCCTTTTTAAATGTTGCTGTTTCAGCCATCACTGACACACACACACACACATACACACACACGCAAACGTACTCATACAAGTGCGTGTGCTCAAGCACATGGACACAAACACACACTGAAGAGTAGTAACTAAAGAGACCAAAATATAACTATTTCCACAATTCTGAGACTGTTATGAATACGACCTCCTGATTTAAGCAGTTGTGATTGTGTGTATAAGTTAAGGTGTTAAATGTCTGCCACCACAAATCTTTCACTGCACTGCTGTATGTCACTGTACCGCATGTCTGAATAACACAAAAATCACTTTAGGAAAAAAAAAAAACAAACAACCCCCCCCCCCCCAAAAAAACAATCCAAACAAACAAGCAAAAAGTAGTCAGTACAGAGTTAGTGTCGCTATTGCACATTGTGACCGTTGGTGTACAATATATTAATTTCTGGACTGTAAAAGGACTTACATGCCTGTTCATTTCATATGGAGATTGTGTCTGATGAGAGATCACAGTGATCAGAATGTAGCTATCTCCCTACGGCTTTTCTCTGGCATAGAGAAAACCATTGGCAATTGTCACAGGAGATTGATTTGTCTGTCCTGGTGTGTAACTTGTCCACTCATATAGCTGAGTGGCCTTCTTCTTGTGGAAAGCGTGTGTGGCTTTAGCACTGAGGAATTAGTGATTATCTCACTGCCATCCACACAGTCAGCAACGCAGAAACTATAAAACCAGTCTTCATTTACACAGAAACTCACTCTGAATGTCACTGCTCTGTATCCAGAGAGACAAATGGCACACATAATTAAGCCTGGTTTTCCACCACGCAAGTCGCCTCTATTCTGTTCTCTTTCTTTGTCCTGCACTGCTTGCCATAGTCTTGTTTGAAGCAGTTTTCTTTTTCACTGACACTGTAAATATTGTACAGTACAGAAAGTTGACAGCTGTGTGTATTTACTATGAGGTGATGAGATATTGTACTGTATACACTGGCATGTTTTGTGGAGGCCTCATAGATATGGTATAGTGTGTTTAGTAAACAGGGATCTATAAGGAGCCTGTTTGAGATAATAGGAGGGAGTTGATAGGGTGTAAAGTTAAAAACTGCTTTTGTGGGGACCAAATGACTCTCTGAAGCCTGTTTTTGAAACTCACCCATATTTAGTGGTAAAGGTATTGAGTCAAGTGGAGCAGAACTGTATTCTTGCTTATTGAACTCTGACATGGCAAGCTTCCACCTATCACACCTATCCTCACCCTCACACCAGTGACCTTTATACTGTCCTTCAATCAGACGTCTATGTAGTGGGTGAATAATACACCCAAGCTACCTTGCCTTTCATTTTATAGGGTCAATGGATTTGGATCTAATAGATTTAGGTCTAATGGACTTGAATCTAATGGATTTGGTGCCACCTGTTTGGTCACTGAACAGAAAAGGGCTTCTCATAGGATTCAAGTGCTCTAGATAAACCGCACCTGGAAAAAGCACTGCTTCTGCAAATTTCTCAACAGCTTTCTTTATTGTACAACACACTTTTTTATCTTATCAGTATTACAGATCTGGGTGAAAAGATTCAATTATGTTATCAGAAAGTGTACTAATCAGGATGACATGAGGAAATTCACTGGCGGGACCCTTTGTTTGCAAATACTAGAAAGAAAATGATTAAAATGAATAACTTGTGAATATTTGACATACTTTGCCAAATGCTCAGAGACATTTGCTGAATAACACACTAAACTGTATGTTGGTGTTCTTACACACACTGAATGTTCAAATTAAATGTGATACAAAAGTGAATTTGTTTCCTGATGTATTTGTGCACCACTTTAACTCTGGTTCGCTGCAGGGTTTGACTTGTTTGACCCTTTATATTGTAGCGTCAGCAGAGAAGAATTGCAAAATGCCATCTTCAGTTTTTGAAGGACACACTCTTTATTTAACAAGCAAAAAAAAAAAAGACGCAAAAAGGATGAGACTCAGCGGAGAGGCTTAACTAAAAAGCACACGCAACATGAAGATGGTAAAAACTAATAACGCACTAGTTAAATGGAATATGAATACACCTAAACTATCAATCCTTCTGCTCTCTCTCTCTCTCTCTCTCTCTCTCTCTCTGGCCCAGCACTAAGTGGCAGGTGCCACAATATTTAGATCATGTAGAATAGAGTTCTGTTATACCTTGCAATTTGGCAAATCTTCATGAAAGAGACAGGAGACATCAGTCTTGTACCTGAAGGAATATTTTGCCAGGCTCATACACAAGTATGTGAATGATGAAAATGGCTTTAAAGGGACTGGCACAAGCAGAGGAAGAGGCCAGTCAGTCCTGCGCACAAACGCTGAAGACACGTTCTCAAAATATTACTTTTCAAAGGTCAAAGCTTATGGTGAAGTTACATACTGAAACATTTCAGTGCAGAATGCAGAATATTGCAATTGGAATGGCAAAAAAATAGAGAGATTTTACTTTTCAAAAAGGTGTGTTAATTAATGTGTAAATTAAATCAATATTTCTTCAATATGTCTAGAAACATCTTATAAGAGAAAAAAATTACATATGCCATAATTGAATAATAATATACTCATAACAACAAATAAACTACTATTTTCACAAAGGAGTTCCAGACAATATACAATATTCTGAAAAAACCATGTTTGTTTTGGTACATTTCCATTTTTGCAGATATGGTACTGAAAAAAAAATACTGATTTTTCTTTTTCTTGAAATACATTGAAGTAAGGCACCAAATCAGAGAAACAGAGCTAACAAATTTATTGTAGGATACAGATACATTGCATTTAGAAATTTGTGGCACTGGGCATAGATGTGCTTGTTTTGAAGCGCTAAGAAACTGGCCCTTGTATAATGAGCTGTGCACACAACACAATAACCTGCTAGCTAAATTAGAAACATGTTACTGTGAGTGAATGTTAGAACTGTAAGAATACAGAGCAAGTCTATTTTGGAGAATGTATGTTCCTTGTTTTTTCAAGATGTAAATGTATCTGTACACTATAATCTTTGCTTCCTAGTAATTTTACATCTGCTGACAAAGCAACTATACTGGGAAACTGAACCTTAAAAGAATGATCTAAGACCTAAATGTAAAACATAAACATATTGAAAAACCTTTGCATATCCATTTATTTGTTTAGAAAAAACAACTTCATAGTCACAGTCTATAGTCACACAGGATATGTTAGACGAGCTGATCATTTCCTAATGAATTTTTAATGTCAGGCCAAAAAAATAGATTTTAAACTTACATTTTAAACTTAAATCTTAGATGATCAAATTGTTTGAATTGCTCAAAGTGCTGTATTAGCTCAACTCCTATATATCATAGCAATCTGTTCAATTTTGCTATTCACAGCACAATTAAACAGAAATATTGCATTTTTATAATCTATATGTGGCATTCAGAAACAATGTGGAAAAAAACACCACATGAACATCACAAATGTCAGTAATCAGTGAAAAGCTCCTGTCTTGCTTGACCAGAGACTGAGAGATGTCTGCAGCACAGAGGTGAGTGTCCAAAATCACACACAGACAAACGGAAATCAGAATGACCAGCTGCTCAGTAATGCTTTGACTGGAGCGCGTCTTTGTTGAGAGGACAGTATTACAGAGCTATGTAAATAAGTACATTGTGTACATTGTGTACATATATACACACAACCATATACATTGTACATTGTGTATATAAGCATAATATACATATATTGTACATACATTGTTTATATATTTTTGTACATATATAGAATATCTATATTTCTCTATGCACCCCTGTTTTTCTTTTTCCTCAGTTTGGACAGAGCAGTCTCAACCATTTCACTGCGAGTTATACTGTGTATGACTATGTATGTGACAAATAAACCAAACTTGAAAACTTGAAACTTGAAACTTGAAAGTAGGGTCCTTTTTTGTTGTGTACTCTATGAAGGAATGACCTTCTCTTTCTCTCTCTCTCTCTCTCTCTCTCTCTCTCTCTCTCTCTCTCTCTCTCTGTGTGTGTGTGTATTTGTGCGTGTGTGTGTATTTGTGTGTGTGTGGGGGGGAGAGGCATAGCTGGGTGTGCATAGCATTTCCATGGTGGCCAGTGAAGCAGGCAGCAACCCTCTGGACTATGAGAGTGAGTGCACACTTCTGCCTCTCCATTCCACAAATAAACAGAACCATTTTGGTGACTCTTCAGTTGATTCCTGTGGGCAGTATTTGTCCTGTCAGGTGTAATCCTTTTTAGGGGCATTCTAGGGGCAACAAGATTAAATCATTGTACTTTATGTTTTCCAAACTAAATAAAAGTAAAAATCCTTTATGACATACCATTTTCCCATCACAGTTAGCATGTCTTAGTCATTACTGCAGTTTTAGGCAGCAGAAAACAAGAAATGTCCCCGAATTTTCTTGAAACTGTAATGTGTAATTGCTTTCTATATGAAAGAGAGACTACGATAAAATGTATGCCTTACTGTCAGCTGTTGACAGAAGCCTCAAATTATTCCCTCAAGGACCAGAATGTCTGTAAAATAGTGAGTCTTTTTAGGTTACCAAAATTGCGTGAAACCTTTGTTTCTTTAGTTCTACTGATCCGTTTAAATTATAGCATTTTACCCTACTCCAATGGAAATCCTGTGTTTGTTTCCCTCTGTTTGTACAGTTGAAACAGCAAACGGTTATGCTCTCGTTGGCTTGGAACACCTGGAGAAAACCTTCAGTCAGCAGATGGAGTGACAGAAAGTCTAGCTTCACCCACACTGAAAACCCAAATGGATAGCTGTTTACTTAGCTAGAGGGCTTAGCAAGTGTCTACAGCAGGACATATTTTCCACTTCCAAGAAACAATGTGACACAAAGAGTGAGTGCACATCCATGTCAATACCTGCTCTGAATTTGTGAAATTATTACAAAGTGTAATAATAATAGATTTAGTATCTTGATCCAAAGCTTTATTAAGCGCAATTATTAACTCGCTGTGTTTGCTTATAGCTTCTAATAACACGTAGTCTTACAGATATATAGATATTTTTCCGTTTGAAATATCTGAGACTTCATTTTCTTCCCAAGTGTCATGTCATCACACACACACACACACACACACAAGCATCAACTTCTCTAACAATGCCCACCACAACCTCAGAATGAGTGTCTTGGCTCCTTCACCACAAGGGGGAGTAGATGTTCTGCTGATGATCTTCTGATCATTCTTACTCCATTTTTATCAGGCAAATTTCTATTTTCAGAAAAGAACTAATGAGGACATATAAGTTTGGTATTTACTCTTACAATCAGTGTATGTAAGGTAACAATCACCAAGGGAAAAAACATTGTTAGTTGGTGTAACGTTGTAATGTCTTTGCTCTGAGTATAGAACAAGGCTGAGCATGATAAGCATATAGCAAAGAGCTTTATGTACTTACTCTTATATATCAGAGCAGAGGAAGAGTGTGAGGAATTAATGAGAATAATGAGAGTTACTGTGTATGTGTGTGTGTGTGTGTGTGTGTGAGAGAGAGAGAGAGAGAGAGAGAGAGAGAGAGAGAGAGAGAGAGAGACTGAGGAGTGAGAACAAGTATGAATGCTTTGAAGATTGTGATTAACATACACATTAATCATACATACTGTAATTCTATTGTGCTTCTAATGAATCTTTGTGTCTCTTTGGAAATACTGTGAGATACAGGCTGAAAAACAGGCCAAGCTGCCACTCTGCCACAAGTGTCTCCTGAATCCGTGCCAGAGTATGACCAGAGTATGAATATTTTACATGCAATGCCAGAGTATGACCAGAGTATGAATATTTTACATGCAATGCCAGAGTATGACCCGAATATGAATATTTACATGCAGTGCCAGAGTATGACCTGAGTATGAATATTTAATATGAATATTTAATATGCAGTGCATTTCTTATAGAAACTCTATTGCTAGGAGTCATTTTCACCATCATTAATATACCCCATCTGGGTGAGCTAACACTTCAAAATCTCAAGTCAGATTTGTCAGTGTGAGGCTTTAAGGGTTTAAGAGTGAATAGGGGCTCTCTCTTCAATAATCAGCAAGAGAGAATAGTGTCTTACTCTTCAGGAAGCAGAAGCCATTGGAGTACAGCAGGAGCTTCTTCTGACCCATATTTCCAACAAGAGAGACTCTTTTTGAAAATATAATTTTGACTGCATTTTCCACATTATTTCCACTTATTATTTCTTGATCAAATTATTTTAATTCAGACTTCAAGAGCAGTGACATTCTAAAGGTCAAAGCCTTTAGTTCACTTAAAGGAGATCTAGTGAAATATCACAAAGCCTGAGTGCCTCTCAGTGAAGGTTTCTCTGCCTAAATGAAAGTTCCTTTTATGAGTTGGTGGGAAAAATAGAATATGCTACGTGCCCTTTACCATGATCTAGCTGCTCAGAGTGCCCCAGGGCATCTTTTAGACTTCCTGTTAGAGGGCTGAGCATCAGAGAGGCACATGCTGGCTAAGCACGACCCGCTGTAATTATGTGTTCCAGACCAGTCCCCTCGAGATCTTCACGGGGTGGACAGATAATGTACGTGAGTCCATGCACCCAGTACGTGGAACAGGAACAGCGATTAGATCAGGCCGCCATGCCATGGGCTCCATCACAGCCCAGGAATGGCCTATTATGAAAGGACAAGTCACCTTTTTTCACTAACACCGTGTACCTTCAGTCGTGCCCCTGCAATTAAGCCCTGTGATTCTTGACGTTGTCCACTATAAAAGTGAGTGTTGAGTGTAGTAGGCAAGTTGTGCGAGGACTGGAGTTGAAAATCTCAAGTCTACAACTGACAAGAAAGATAAGAGTGCTTGAAGTGTGAAATAATGTCAAAAGAATCCATTTGCATAAATATGGCATTTCAATTACAAGGGCAAGGAGCTCTTCATACTTGCTTTTTTGAACTTTCTTGTACTGGCAACAAGCTGGTCTGTTTGTATGTTGCTGCCAGAGATAAAGCTTTACTTTGCCTTTTGGGGACAGAAATCCCAAAGTAAATATGGCTTTGTAATTCTCCACAGACACAAACAGACATGCATACACTCCAGGGCAGACCAGGTCATGTATTTGTGTGGGATGACAGATTGTTTATCTGTGACTGAGCTGGCAACCCTGCGGGACCTGGTGCTACGTGCAGCTTCAGGCTTTCTGCACATCAAGACCCCCCCCCCCCCCCACACACACACACACACACACTCACACACACACACACTCACACTCACACACACACACACTCACACACACACACACACACACACACACTCACACACACACACACACACACACACACACACACACACTCACACACACACACACACACACAAAGCCAGTGATAACTAAGATAACACAGGGAAAGGCTGTCTCATCTGTCTCTGGGAGAAGGGCTCATAGCAGTAGGCCACCTTACCCTTAGACAGCATGTGCAGTAAGGTCAGAAAGTAAAATCATGATGCACCTGCAGAGTCCGCTACCAATATCACTGTCAAGACCTAATCTAGTAAAACGCTTATCTTACCCTTACCCATAATTCAATGTCTTAATTTTTGGCCATCCAGCACTATGAAATCCCATAGAGAAATATCACATCATTTGCACGAATTGTGGCATAAGAGCTGCTGTTACCGTGTGTACAATAGCACCCCTGATTACACGGTTCGGAGAAGCGTGCTGCCGTTGATTACCTGATTCAGGATATCAGTAGGTGGAAACGTGCTCATGCTAAGGTGACAGGTGCTACGTGAGGGCACTGTGGTAGAACGGCTTACTTTACTGTCACTTACACAGAGCAAGTTTATTGTTCCTTTTTTAAGTGGGAGTCAGGGCTCCACTTGTTGTTCTGTGTGTTATGACATGGCTTATTTGGGTTTTGTCTTCAATGTACATTATTTAGCTATTCTTTAGTGTTAGCCAAATATGGGGTGTAACTGGCCACTAGAGTTTCATTAGCTCTCTAAGGTCAGAGTGAAGAGGTTCGGTGGGCAGGGCAGGGGGTTATGGTTCTTTTCACCTTTGCTCATGGCCTGCATGGTCAGGTTAGTGAATCAGATAGGGACCGCAAGGCTCGGAGGAGAATCAGGGCTCTGTAATGGATCCTGCAGAGGCAGGCTGGAGTATTCCCAGTAGTGGTGGTTTGTTCAATAATTGGGGTTCGGGGATGTGCCTCACTTCATCTTCTGTGCTCATCAGCAAATGTATTTTTTTTAACATTATTTGACAGGACTGGATCCATTTCCATGTGGAGCCAGTCACGCCAAGGCTGCAGAGAACAGAGGAGAAGATGTGGGTTACTATGGCACATGTACAGAGGATAAGGCGTTGTTGATCAGGGCAGAAAATAATGGAAGCATGTCTTGAAATTATCAGAGTAGTAGGAATGGGATCCAGTGGGAAATGTAGTTGGATTGCTGGAAGTCAGGAGCTGATTTTTTTGAAGAGAGAGATGAAAATGGAGGCAGAGAGTTGGATGTAGGGGTTTCACCATTAGTGGGAAGAATTGGAACAGAGGAAAATGACTGGCAGACTGCTGCAACCTTCTCCTCAAAGAAGGTGACGAAATCCTCAGGAGTAAGAGAGGAAAGGGACGGGAGACGCGCGGGGTTACGGAGAGAAGAATGAGTGCTGAAGAACTTGGATGGATCAGATGCTGGTGGTTCCAATTTTCCTTTGTAGCAAGATGATTTGCAGATGTTACTCATAGTGAGAACTTGGAAAGGAGAGACTGGTATGAGCTGAGGCCTGAAAGTCTCTGCAGTTCTTAGGTCTCGCTTGAGGCAACGCAGTGCTTAGTAACTTTATCCAGGGAGAGAGAAAAGAGAGCGTTAGGGTTAGGAAGGGTAGACGATGTAAGAGAAGCAAGGCCGGAGGGAGTGATGGAGCACACATTTTGCCGGAAGGAGGGAGAATGTGGGGGAGGTGTGGATAGAAATAGTAGGGAGGGAGAGAGAAGGATAGAAACTGATGATTAAGATCATGGATGAAATCTACTGAACCTGGAGGGAGGCGGATGACAATCATGGGAAGTTTAGCAGGGAAAGGTATTATATTATAACTGTCAGTACCACGTGACAGATAAGGCTTTACAAAACTGTTTTCTTCACAGATGTGCTCAGCAAGAAGTAGGCAATGGATCGTGTAATTGATCATTTAATTCAATAATTCAACCATTTATGTTTACTGAATAAAACTCTCACTTGATTTTGAGATTAGGAGAATGCCATCAAGGTAAAAGAAAAGTCCTCAGAAACCTTTGCATAAGTAGCCTGTTTGTTTTCATTACAGCATTACAGCTTGACTGATCAGACATTGGTCACTATAATGAATTATAGTCTTTGAAGCAGCTAGTCTCTTAGTTTGATTAATATAAAATACAATTAGAATTCATGTAGAATCACAGTTCAAGAAAATTTAAATTTAAATTAGTTTGGATTAGTTTGGCCTCCTCACTAAAGTTTAATTAAATCAAATCCAATTCAGTACAGCTTAATGTGCTCCTTGCAGAGCAAGGAGCAGGATGCACAGACCACTGGATGCAGACAGACATTTATTACATTAAGGTGCGCCCACAAATGAACACAGAAGGTGCACAAACAAAGCACCTGCTGGAAGGGCAGGCACTACAGGCGTATCTCTGGCCCTACAGGATATGCAGAGGGGCACGTACGCCCTGTGTCTGGACGTGCTGAGACGGACTACAGCCCAGACGTCGCCAGCTGTCTAGGGAGAGCCCATCATGGAAGCAAAACCCCTGAGGCAGTCCTCTTCCTGGGCTTTACGGGGACCTGACAAGTACTCATAACCTTCTTCTGGAAGAGAGAAAAGTGGGCAGAAGCACTTAGCCGGAGACCTAACCAGACCATCTAGACCACCCACACCACCCATATAGTGGTCCCAGAGGAACGAATCGGCTCCCCATTGGCCAGGCCTGACCCGGTAGCCCTAAGCCCCACAGAGAAATTCCAGGGGGTTTCCTCTTCTTGGCTGGAGAGAGCCGTGTCTTCCTCTTCCTCTTCCGGCGTGGCTGCAAGCTCAGGTTGAGGTACTCTCCCCAGATACAGGCAGCAGCTTGGAATGTCAGCTACCGAGAGCCCTCAGGAGAAGCCATGGCTAAGGGGACATCCGACCTTGGGCGCATCTCCGTGAGCAGTCCTGAAGTGGTCGAAAGAGTCGGAGTACTATGGTGGTCGGTCATTCTGTGCTGGCCCGAGTGCTATAGGGCCAGGAGCAGGATGCGCAGACTTCTCTCGATGCAGACAGACATTTAATACACACAAAAGAGCAACAAACATCGTGGCACTCACATTAAACGAGCAGTGTAGCACAATACAAAGATGAATGCTAAACATGACCAGAAACGAAAAGTACAAACGAGACCATCAAGACATGTATTAACAACTGCATGTACAATCAACTGGCATAACACACAGGGGTTTAAATACAAACATAAATGATACAAAGAATAAGGTGCCTGTGTGAAATAACAAGGGGGTGTGGTCATAGATAAGGAGACAGTCAACAATAAACTCCCACTGCACGTGGTGGGCCGTACCATGTGATCAGTGGGAAGGGGAGCATACCGTGACACTTAAATTTAGACAGAGAGGCTTTAAAGTTTAAAACTTTTCCCATTCAATTCCGTTCCATTCACTTCCAAGTCTTTGAGTCCTTTAGTGTTGCCTAGATGGTAGCTCTAGGCTTGCCTCGTACATTAGTATATTTAATTGGCAAATTAAATGCCTCTCTTTATCTGGGTGTCAGGCTTTAACTCATTAAACCATTAAAAGTTACCAAGTTGTATGTTAGCTCTTGCATCCAAGGCTCAGCCTATAAATATTTTTTAGTTAAATGTGCTCCAAACTTATTCCCTTCCTACTGCAGTGACTGTCCCTTTGCTGTTCACATCTCTGACAACGGTTTGGATGGTGAGATATAGTAAATGTCAGTACTGATTATTGTACATTTAAATTAATGAGTGACTGAGAGCCAGACTCTAAGTAAAGAGTCTGAATGAGCAGCTTAAAAGGATTTTTCTCAGGTTCTGGGCCATGGGAAGAGACAGGCACAGGGAGCAATGTATCCTTTTGGCTAGAGTACACGAAGAGCAAACAGAGAGCATGCATGAGAGAGAAGGGCACATATTTACGACATTCCTCCTGTGAATGCAGCATGTGTGCTATTACGCCTAATGAATGCTACATAGTGTATGCCACAGCAATTACAGTTTCTCTTTGATTATTTACTTGGAAGGGACATTGCACGTGATCCACTGAAAATTTTTGCAACTGAAGCATGCAGTTACTCCCTCCATGTTTCTGACAAAACAATGATCTGCCTGCAGAAGTAAAGCTCACGGATGTCCAGGATGAGTCAGTAACCAAATTTCAAATACATAAACATTTGCATGTAGAACCTGTTTATTTATGCATTCCCTCTTTACATTTACACTTACAATTACGGCATTTAGCAGATGCTCTTTTTCAGAACGACTTACAAAAGTGCTTTGTCATTTAATCATAGAATACATCCTAGCCAGTAGAGTAGGTTAGACTCCAATATACCAATGTAGCAGAATACTGTAGAAATACAGGGATCAAAGCTGATGCCTAGAAGTACAAATACATAAGCTATATCTTAGACAATGATAAGTGCAATAAACAATAAGAACTAGAGTTCAGTCAACATCAACATAATAAACAATACACTACTATTAGTTTCAGTTAGTCAATATAGGAGCAGGGTCAGTGGTCATTTAAATATTCCATGAATAGATGGGTCACTCATGCATTACAGAATAGAGTTTGTTTGTTTGTTTGTTTGTTTGTGTTCTGGTGCGGCACTTTCTGCTCTCCTTGGCCCTGTCCCGGGTGCAGTGGGTCAGGGCTGTGCACTCGCTGGTCATTGCTCAGCTCATTGCGGTCATGTAGTAGCTGAGCGATCTCCAGCCTGTTCAGCAGCTAATGGCCCAGCCCACAAAGGCCCCATGTCCCCATGTACGACCTGTGGGAGCTGGGCCTGATTCTTACCCAGCTCCTCCTCAACATCACACTGCTGTATGACATGGTGAGAGAACACATACACACACACACACATTCTCACAAAGCCACTAAGCTAGTGCATATGTCAGCTTTTGTGTCAGTCAGCTAACGTGCATTATTGATGAGCTATGAAGTGGAGTGTTGCATGAGTGCAGTAGAAGGCACATGCCATATCTGCTGGATACTCACTCTCACTATTGAACCAATCTACCACAAAGACAAAATAATTCACGTGTAGTGTATAAGAAAAGCATCTGATTACTGGGGCACATCAGAAACAGATGCAAAGTAAAAATGAATAATTATAAATATTGAAATTAAAGATTAAGCGGCTGCACTATTTGTTTTACTGGGCTGCAGATGCAAGGAGTAGCACTGGCTTGTCAAATAATGTTCAGTTTATTTTCTCTTAAAATTATTAGCAGCAAGGTAAAATGTTGTCTGTGTTTTGACAATACTGCAGGTTTAATGATCTTCCGAAAAACACTTAATTTTATTTTAGACACAGCAGTATGTGATTTACTGGTCTCAGTGCACTCTGTATTCTTGAAAAATGGACTATCCATATGCATCTCTTTTTAAATAAAGCAACTACATTTGCAAAGTGAAATTGTTTTTCAAATCGAATCAGCTACAGATGCTTGATTAGGTAAGAATAAAATAACGTTTTTGTGATCCGTTTGCTATTATATTTTCAACAGTATTTTTCCTGTGGGCAAGCACCATTATTATTATTATTATTATTATTATTATTATTATTCCTCTTCTTCTTCTTCTTCTTCTTGTTTTCTACTCAAGGTGCTCAAGCAATTTATTAATATACTCAATAACATTTCCAAGCTAGGATTCCTTTTTTTTTAGCCCCAACCACACCACCAACCACAACCCCATCCCTAGCCCAAACCACAACACCAACCACAACCCCATCCCTAGCCCCAACCACAACACCAACCACAACCCCATCCCTAGCCCCAACCACAACACCAACCACAACCGCATCCCTAGCCCCAACCACAACACCAACCACAACCCCATCCCTAGCCCCAACCACAACACCAACCACAACCCCATCCCTAGCCCCAACCACAACACCAACCACAACCCCATCCCTAGCCCCAACCACAACACCAACTTCAACCCCATCCCTAGCCCAAACCACAACACCAACCACAACCCCATCCCTAGCCCCAACCACAACACCAACCACAACCCCATCCCTAGCCCAAACCACAACACCAACCACAACCCCATCCCTAGCCCCAACCACAACACTAACCTCAACCGCATCCCTAGCCCCAACCACAACACCAACCTCAACCCCATCCCTAGCCCCAACCACAACACCAACCTCAACCCCATCCCTAGCCCCAACCACAACACTAATCACAACCCCATCCCTAGCCCCAACCACAACACCAACCTCAACCCCATCCCTAGCCCCAACCACAACACCAACCTCAACCCCATCCCTAGCCCCAACCACAACACTAATCACAACCCCATCCCTAGCCCCAACCACAACACCAACCACAACCCCATCCCTAGCCCCAACCACAACACCAACCTCAACCGCATCCCTAGCCCCAACCACAACACTAATCACAACCCCATCCCTAGCCCCAACCACAACACCAACCTCAACCCCATCCCTAGCCCCAACCACAACACCAACCTCAACCCCATCCCTAGCCCCAACCACAACACCAACCTCAACCGCATCCCTAGCCCCAACCACAACACCAATCACAACCCCATCCCTAGCCCCAACCACAACACTAATCACAACCCCATCCCTAGCCCCAACCACAACACCAACCTCAACCCCATCCCTAGCCCCAACCACAACACTAATCACAACCCCATCCCTAGCCCAAACCACAACACCAACCACAACCCCATCCCTAGCCCCAACCACAACACTAATCACAACCCCATCCCTAGCCCCAACCACAACACCAACCACAACCCCATCCCTAGCCCCAACCACAACACTAATCACAACCCCATCCCTAGCCCCAACCACAACACCAACCACAACCCCATCCCTAGCCCCAACCACAACACCAACCACAACCCCATCCCTAGCCCCAACCACAACACTAATCACAACCCCATCCCTAGCCCCAACCACAACACCAACCACAACCCCATCCCTAGCCCCAACCACAACACTAATCACAACCCCATCCCTAGCCCCAACCACAACACCAACCTCAACCCCATCCCTAGCCCCAACCACAACACTAATCACAACCCCATCCCTAGCCCCAACCACAACACTAACCACAACCCCATCCCTAGCCCCAACCACAACACTAATCACAACCCCATCCCTAGCCCCAACCACAACACCAACCACAACCCCATCCCTAGCCCCAACCACAACACTAATCACAACCCCATCCCTAGCCCCAACCACAACACCAACCTCAACCGCATCCCTAGCCCCAACCACAACACTAATCACAACCCCATCCCTAGCCCCAACCACAACACTAATCACAACCCCATCCCTAGCCCCAACCACAACACCAACCTCAACCCCATCCCTAGCCCCAACCACAACACCAACCTCAACCCCATCCCTAGCCCCAACCACAACACCAACCTCAACCGCATCCCTAGCCCCAACCACAACACTAATCACAACCCCATCCCTAGCCCCAACCACAACACCAATCACAACCCCATCCCTAGCCCCAACCACAACACTAATCACAACCCCATCCCTAGCCCCAACCACAACACTAATCACAACCCCATCCCTAGCCCCAACCACAACACCAACCTCAACCGCATCCCTAGCCCCAACCACAACACCAACCTCAACCCAATCCCTAGCCCCAACCACAACACCAATCACAACCCCATCCCTAGCCCCAACCACAACACCAATCACAACCCCATCCCTAGCCCCAACCACAACACCAACCTCAACCCCATCCCTAGCCCCAACCACAACACTAATCACAACCCCTCCCTAGCCCCAACCACAACACCAACCTCAACCCCATCCCTAGCCCCAACCACAACACTAATCACAACCCCATCCCTAGCCCCAACCACAACACCAACCACAACCCCATCCCTAGCCCCAACCACAACACCAACCACAACCCCATCCCTAGCCCCAACCACAACACTAATCACAACCCCATCCCTAGCCCCAACCACAACACCAACCACAACCCCATCCCTAGCCCCAACCACAACACTAATCACAACCCCATCCCTAGCCCCAACCACAACACCAACCTCAACCCCATCCCTAGCCCCAACCACAACACTAATCACAACCCCATCCCTAGCCCCAACCACAACACCAACCTCAACCCCATCCCTAGCCCCAACCACAACACTAATCACAACCCCATCCCTAGCCCCAACCACAACACCAACCTCAACCCCATCCCTAGCCCCAACCACAACACCAACCTCAACCCCATCCCTAGCCCCAACCACAACACTAACCACAACCCCATCCCTAGCCCCAACCACAACACCAACCTCAACCTCAGCCCCAACCCCATTCCCTCCTACAGTCCTACCTCCAGACTTGGCCAAAGCCCCGGCCTGAGTCCCTTACCCAGATCTATCCTCAGCCCCAGCTATAACCATGTTCCCAGAGCCAGCACCAGATTCACTTCCAGATCTGGATCTGGAAGAAACCCTGAAAAGAGCTACAGTACATGAGCTCCAGTTCTCACTCTGAAGACCAGATTACACCAGTGGTGGAAGCCAGACTACAGTGAATACCACCTACCCAAGAGTCGATGAATAACCGTATCCTCTCATCTCCCAAAAACATCAGAAATATGTGTAAAATTTAGGTTTTTGATGCTTACAGAAAAATAGAGTGTAGAAAATATTAATTATAGTTACTTATTAAGTAGCCTTTGTTTCTAGGCAATATTAACCTTACAATTCTTAGAAACTGAAGCACTGTTTGAAATATGTTAGTCACTTTCTTCTAGAAAGACAAATGATCACACAGAAGTATCGAGGAAATATAAACTACTGATGTAAGCCTCAAGCATGATCCATGGTGAGAATAAGGACTGAGTTTCATGAAAGCAATGTTACTTAGAGGTCATTGTAAGATTGCTAAGAAACCTGGAATAGACACTATAGTTGTACAGACTGAGATATGATTATGGAAGTCATGGCAACAGGAAACAAGCATAAATATAATTAGTCAAACTTGTAAACCTGGGGTCTCTACTTAATCTCTTTCAATTCTCAAACTCTCAGCTCTCTTTCTTAATATAAATATTTTCCTTGTAATGGGATTTTTAACTTTTAGTTCTCTTAGCATTCAAAGCTCCTTGAAAGTTAACCATGAAACAAAGATATTTTAAAAATCATGAGTTCACAGTAATGGAATATACAGGCACAGTGTATAGAATCATAATAAATGAAATTGAGTTTTGGGTTAAGCTACTTAGTCAAAAAGCATTGTCTCTTTTCATAATACAATGATATTGTATATATTATTTTTGTAACTAGCCAGAAATAGGTTGTAATGCTTACCTTCTACAAATATGCCCTTGCATGGCACACTCACTAGCAAATATTTTTAGACTCATACTGTGTGTTATTTTGCAAGAGTGAAGATAAAAACATGTTAATGACAATTACACATTAAAGCTGTTCTTAAATTTAATCGTGTTCAAATGATGACATGGGTTTGCAGGTTGACCTCCCACTGTAATGAAAAGACCAAAAAGTGTGCCCCTTTTTTTTGTATTTTCCATACTATTCATTTATTATTCAGAGCCCAAACAAGGAGGATTCATTCTGTCTATGCTGTGGGTCATACAGTGCTGACCTCTGACTTCAGTGTCAAACTAAGCCATTTTTAGGTGTATTGTGTAAGTCTGTAAATGTGGCTTCATTATTTGCATGCAGGATCTATCATCCACTCTGTAACCTTTACCTCACAGATTAGTTAGCAACAGGACTATTGCCCACTACATATTAAGAGACAGCATTAGCACTAAAATGGTACCAGCATGCAAGCGTACGTTTATTAGATACAACGGTGTCGATCAGCACATAGATATAAACAATTTTCTATCTAATTTAACAAAATTGGACAAATAATTTTTGAGAGTTGGAAGACAAATGAAGCCAAGAAGTGTTGAGTCAAGCTTGAATGGGCAGTTAGCCAGTCAATACCATAAGGTCTGACATGTGTGGAGGATGTCAAGAGCAGGCATGTTGCAAGCTGTCTAGAGGGGTGCGAGTGTGTGTGAGAGAATGCACGTTATGGAGTGAAGCTGAGTCATAGCGAGAGATTACTTAGTCAGCTATCCTGAAGGAAATATAGCTGACCAAAATAGCACAAAAATTTCTTTTCTCCCATACCATCAGGTTACTGTAGTACAGTAGTTTTTTAGATTGTTTAGCCACCACTAATATATTTCTATCACCATGGTTGTCTTTACCTATTAATCCAAGTATTTGCACGGTATCTGCCCAAACACTTTTTAAATGTAGTCCTTACTAAAAATTTATTGCGCCCAATTTGAAATATTTAATAGCAATGGTATATGCTCATTGTCTATCGTTATGCTTAGCCAATACTGTATTACAATAAAACACATTCAATCCTTTATATTTATTTTAAACACCATAAACCTGCTTTGGCAAATAAACAATGCAACAAAATTTAAATAAATACACTTCAAAATCTTAGACACAAGTTTTTAAATAATCTGATAATCATGAACATAACTGTCTAGTTGTTCATAAGCATTGTATATTTTCCTTAATTTACAATATAGTTCAAGCGAGCTCTTCAGCATAGGTAGACAAAATTTACATATCAATTCAGTTTATACAAGTTTGGACAAACAGATGAACACCATTTTATCTGCAATTGTCTCTGCATTCTTCTTAGATCCTCCAAAAACACAAACCTTTCAGTATTATTCTGAATCTCAACATCTAATTGTGTCTATGTGGAATGTTAAAGGAGTTATTTAAGACTTGGGCTGCTTCACTACTTCCTCAAACATGTAGGCTGTAAACAACCCAATGCTCATGCTTATGCTTCACCTGCTTAAAGGAAACATCCCAACATTTTAATGACTTTTTGGCACCTTCAACTTAAAATACAACCCAACTCCTACACTTGGCTGTTTTCTTTCAGAAACTCAAACCCACAGATGCCCAGATTGCATCTTTTCTGGCAATTAATTCTGCCCTCGGACAACCTAGGGAGACTTTTAATAGCCCATTATTGACACCATCTTCTTGTGTAAAAGGAACTACTCCCGTTTCTTCCCAAAAACAGCAGACACGCTCCTCACGATGCCTTTTATTCCAGTCACACCTTTCTTGACGGCTCTAGACTCCCTGATAAGGTCCAACAGTTCATGAAACACGAGCAGTACACCGTGGTAGGTTTCAGCTGCGGAGATTTCGAAGAAACCACAGTCTGCCGAAAGGGCGGAGAGTCGTCCCTCTTCGCTCGACACAGCTCTCTGATGTTGGAGATCTCGCTTGTTTCCAACAATAATAATGGGCACATTCGCAGAGAGCTTCCCTGATTGCCGGATGAGCTGCACCTGTTGACGCACAACCTCAAAGCTGGAGCGGTCACAGATGCTGTAGACGAGGATTACACCGTCAGCCCACTGGAGCTGCTTTTCACTGATTGAATCTGTAGTCTCGCAGCTCTGAAAAGACATTCAGAAATAAGTTACTCTCACATTACAATGTCTGTGGAAAGGTTCATACATTAAAATGTGCCATAGCCATCCTGAAATGTACTTGATATTATTGTCTTACCTGCGGGTACAGAGAGTCCCAGATGTTGAAGGAGATCTCTCGTCCATCGATTTTGTCAATATGACTGTATATCGATTCTGTTAAAAGTGTATATAGATACATATATATTTTAAAAATAATGTAAAAAAAAAAGTAAGCATTTTACATTTGTCATTTAAACCGTGTGTGAATAAAATAGCCCTATAGAATATCTCAAATATTCTCAAACTTACCAATGTCACCATATTCGCCAATAAATCGTCTCGTAAGAAACCGCACTGTGAGCGCTGCCGAAACATGAACATTGTTTATTTCTTACATGCAAACTCCAGAAAATACAGAGAACGTCTTAAATGGACATATACGTCCGAATTTTAAAGGATTATGAATGCATACCCGATTTCCCGACGTTTAGTGCCCCAAGTAAAAGGATGTTTGCTTCTGCTTTATGATGGTTTCCGTCCATGGTTTTGCCGTACTGTCGAGAGCTCGGCTTATCTTGAACAACCATTTTACAGTAACACTATACAAAATAAAGTAATACCGCAACAAAGGCCGCGCAGAATGGGTTCACGCCACACTAAGCTCGTGTTATATGCACGAGCTGGGCGGGTCTCAAAGAAGGGCGGGTTTGAAACACTATTAGAAAATAAAACGGAAAGGAAATACTCCAAATATTATGCGAAATAAACTATTTGGTGCATGCTACTGGCGCACGGTTTAAATATTTTTTAAAAACTCAAATAGACATGCTTGTGTTTAATAGTTTGAAAGAAAGGAAGTAGCTGTGTGTGTTGGTGTGTGTGTGTGTGTGTGTGTGTGTCAACCGTTTGTATTCGTATGCTACAAAGTAAAAGCCTCTAGAGTGGCTAATGACAACTTGCTTTTTAAAATGCTTTTGTGATGCAAGCATGGCTTTACCCTTAACCGATTTAACATTTCCTAATATAGGTTAACCAACCATCACGACTTAAGCTACGAAAAGGTAAGTGCAAGCACCAGAAAGAAAAAAAAACATCGCAAGACTTACGCCCTCTAGTGTAGGTATATATTTCCTCATTAGTTGGACAATTTCCAAATAGTACGCTTTGTATTATATCACAAGCATAAAGCCTGCTGCATGGAAACACCTTATTTCTGAAACATGTAAACACAATGCAGATCTTGAGCTGAGTTTAATGCAAAACTTCCTTTCACGGCAATACAAAAAAAGTCTTTATGTTAGTAAAAAGAAAATTACAGAAAATAAATAGATTTGTTTTTATTTTAAAAAAAGCAAAACTATCACAAAACTATTGCTTCTCGACCTACATGGACAGACTTCATTGGCAACATTTATTTATTAGAAACACCTTGGGTGTACAGACTATAGCCTATCGACTACCACATACATGCACAGGAATGTCTGCCCTGTTGACAGTGGTCCATCAGTCAGATAATATCAGAGACAACAGTAATTCTGTGGTTAGAAATGGACCACTGATGAACAGGCATGCTAACAAACTGTGCATGTGAACACACTGCCAGCGCTATAGTACGTGACAAAATGCAATTACAGGTGTAATAAGTAGCCGATGATTACAGGTGTAATGCAGGAGTTTCTAATAAAGTTGTGGGTTTGTAAGCATGTTTGTAAACATTCAAACCTGATTGACTCCAATAGTCCTAGTCTTTGTCTGATCTTGCAGTGCGGCGTTTCTTTGCACCAGAGTTTGCAGCAAAAAATGCCTTCATCCTCTTTAGAGTATTTTTGGCATCGTTTCTGTCAACCTCAGGCTCTGGCATCCCCTTCTGGTCCTCACTGGAAGGAGGCTTCAGGAGAGAAGCGTGGAGACTCTCCCCAAATGTTATATTCAGTCGCTCCTGAAATGATCTTTGAAGTTTGATGACAAAGTCTCTCATCTGGACGGACACACACAAATTCTGATTATAACTTCTGTTATTTGAGAGAAGTTGTTCTCTGAATGTGATTCAAACTGCTTCTCAGCATCACAGCTAACTCTGCATGTGTACATGGTCATTCACTACCTTCATTTCACAAGTTTTTTGAAATCTGTTACCTTGGAGCTTATAAACAAGATATCAAAAAGAGCCCAGATATCAGACACCAGTTCAGCTGCTGAGCGGTATGGAGGACTTCGCTTCCCCAGAAGACGCCCAACAATAAACTCAAATCCCACACATCTTCGACTCTGCTTCATGAACACACACACACACACACACACACACATACGCACACGCACATTACTCATTTGCCCATTTGGTATTCAGGAAGCAAGAGAATGGCATCAGGAACGCATTTCACAGATAACCCAGCTCTACAACGTGGTATAAACCATTGGAAGTGGTGAGCAGAAGTGACCAGACGGCATCTGTTTAAGAGCTCATACCTTGGTCTTTCTGTAGAGTAGGTAGCTGTGTTCTTCACACATCAAAGTGAGCAAAAGCTGTTCACATCTCTGTTAAAACAAAGACCACCAACAGGGCACATCAGGAAAAACAACAGTGTCTACAGAAACACCAGGCTTTGGGACTGGCTGCCAGTGTACACTTGAGCCGTGCGTGGATGCATGCATTATACGGTTGTGTTTGGGTTGTGCGGATCATTGTGTGAATGCACATAGTGTATACATTTGTATGAATTGTATAATCATCAGAGCTGAAGGTAAGTGAAGAAATAAGTAGTGCAGTGTGTTCGCAGATCCTATAGATAGGTTTGTAGTCAGAAATGCAGCGTTGGAGGGGGTTGGGTTTGAGGAATATGTGGCTGAGATTGTCAATACTGTTTGGGGGGGGGGGGGCATGAGTTCATAGTTTAGACCAGATGTGGAAATTTCATACCGATATGCATTGGTGAATTAATAATAAATTGCAAGAACATTATCTAGAACATCAGCATACAGAGGTCTATAGTATGAAGCATGATAATTAAGTTAAGGTTATATGTAAATTGCAGTTGCCATCAGTGGAAGTGCTGAGAATGGAAAGGCTGTACTCACACCCTCTTACTCACAGTGGACACTCAATAAGTCTGAACTGAATTAAGCATGTATTCCTCTTCACTGGAGAAGTTGTCAACTTCTATTTTTTTTTTACCCAGCTGTATTTAGCTTCAAAATTTATTTTTAGCTTTAAACAAATGACCAAGGTGACCACATAGCTGGCTATGGGCATGCCTACAGGTATGTGCTTCCAGCCACGTGGAAATGTGTTCGGCTAGAGCCGAGGGGGACAACTTACTCTTTGGTCCTGGATACTGAGGTAGGGCTCCTTTAGCCTACTGTGACTGAATGGGTCTGTGCCATCCAATACATTTTGACACAGGGAGCACATCCAAACCTCACTGCAGGACAGAGACACACAAACGCACACGCACACACAGATGAATTAGCCCTCTGAGAGAACTTAAGGTCTTGAAAGTTAACTTCCGTTCTCAAATCGTTACAGACTTAGAACTTCTCTCAGAAGTTGATGTCGGACTAGAAAGAACGTAACTTTCAATAACGGATGTTAGAATGCTATAAATTAGATACAAACATGTGTCTTGTGTCTTAAAGTATTTCCAGAGGTCCATGTGAATGACAAACATTAAGAATTCAACCAAATCCACCCATTTGTTGTCAGAGGTTTCACAGACTTCCACAGATGTTTGCTTTAACTGTATACAATGCAGTATGGAAGTAGGTCTATACATCACAGAATAGCTGCCTTACGAGTGTTTAAAGTCTGGCGGTACATGGCATTCGGAATGAAAACTTCTTCCACATTCTGCACACAGCAACAAGGCTCCTGCAGAGAGACAGACAGCGCACTGCAGCACCCCATCCAGCAGAGGGCCACCTGGACTCTGGGACTGTAACAGTGAGATGGTCTCTGGCGATGCAGGGATAATGAAGCATCTCTGGGTTGGCTAGAACAGTAGTATAAGAGGAAAGATAAGCTAACCATTGAAAACCAGGGACCACACAAGCAGTGGCTAAAGTTTGTTGATATGGAATTCCAGGGTGTTTCTGCAGTCGAGCTCTGCAGTCTGTACCGCCTCTCTTTGTTGTGACGACATAAAAAGCTGAACGCAGGCCTGATTCCCAAACACCAATAACATGAGCCTTGGAGGCAATCCAACCTACGTAATCCTCAAAGACGAAGCTTATGTGGTTGTAGACTGTGTATACTTTGTGCATGTGGTTGTGAAGCATGCCCCCAGCACACCTGGCCATCCTTGAGCTCTGTGAGAAGAATTTCAGCTGTCTGGCCACTGGCAGCGATGCGAAACTGAGGCAGAGGAGATCCTGTGGCAGGAAGAGAGATCGGCAACCGTGGCAACGATACCCACAGAGACCTGCAACAGGAGGGTAACAATAAAACGTGTCGCCAGGTGGTACAAGTTTACACATTGTGATACTGTGATATCTGATATACTTTACCATCCACATACCTATTGGTGTCTGCTGTTAATTTAGAAGACCCTAAAAGAGGAGAAAAAAAAAAAAAGTAAGCATAGTTTAAAAATGTATAAAATTAGTCAAAAATGTGTCTCACCCTCAGATTTGATGGCTTCATAAACCTCTTCCACTGGTTCAGAATCACTAATATCAGTTACCTCCTCCTCCTCGTCCCCCTGCTATGAACATGCAAAAGGTGACCAGAGTAACTATATGACTAGTCAAAAGCACAGACAATTGTCTAAACAAGAAGTGCTATAATGAAAATGATGCAGTCTTGTAAACACTAAAAAAAAGATGGACAATTTTCTAACCTGCATGCTGGTTGGAGATGCCCACTCTGTCACAGATCTGGGGAGAACATCATCAGGGGCTTCTCCGTCCACCTGGCTGGTAGGAGAGGCTGTCTGTTCTAATATCTGCCGGAAGGACACTGGAAAGCCTAGGTTCTTGGGTTTGAATGCGGAAGCGTTTTCTGTGGGTGTGGGGATTGGTACGCTTTCGACTGGCAATTTGGACAGGGAGGCTGAACTCAGGTGAGAAAGGCAGTCCTGCACTGTGGCAATAAAAGGAGGATCTTGCAGGGGGTGGGAGGGTAGGGCCATGTTGGTATCCGGTTCAGGCACAGTGGAAGTGGGAAGGTTGCCATCTGGGTCCTCCTCAGCAGGAGAAGCCCTGGCCCCCACACTAACTGATTCCTCACCCAGCGAATCAGCTGGCGCCTTCACTGGCACCTCGCACTTTGGCATTCTAGTAGTCTGGCTGACATGTTCACTTTGGATACCATTGGGTACTGCTGGGGAGCTGTTGGGTGCTTGAGGGGCACTAAGTGTGGGCATGATGGACACAGTGCGAGTTGGTTCATTATTACTGATAACTGGTAAATCTGTGAATCTTAGCTCTACAGGCAGAGCAGAGCAAGCTGCATTGCTTGTCCCAGGTTGCCATGATGTCATAATCTCCTTGAAGGCAGGGAGACCTTTTGCAAAACTAGAGTTTGAAGCAGGTGTTATATCAGGGCCAGAACGTGGTGTTGTGAGAACAGTGCAGTTTGGAGTAAAGGGGACACTGATGGCCTGATTTACAGTAGGAACAGGAGTGTAATAGTGGAATTTCCATGTTCCTCTAGACTTGCAAGAAGTATTGTTGTCTGGTTCTTTGAGAAGATTGAACAGTAGAGGATGGGCCTGAGCAACAGCAGCATCAGAGGACTGCAAATGAACAGGCAGAACATTTGAGGAAGCCTGAGTAAAAGGGACAGTTCCACTATAGGGAGTACTAGGGAACTGACTATTTGACTGGCAGTATTGAGGAGAAGACCGAACCCTGACTGACTGACTCAGATGAACATTATGCTGCCTATGGTCAGATATGACTTTCCCATTAGATTGCTGGGGGTCAGACCCAGCCTGGGTAGGTTGAGCAGGGGGAGCTGGGGTTGAGAAAGTTGGAGCAGAGTGAGATCTAGTCTGGTTGTGAGCGAGTAACTGGAAGGCAGATGAACCGTTCAACCAAAACTGGGACGAGGCGGTGTGGAGGGAGATGGAGCGCTGGACTGTGGGGCGATGGGGCACGAGACTCAGGGACACTGCAGCAGGGATACTGCCAACCTGAGGAGGCAGTGCTGAATTGGCCTGAAGCATCGCAGTGTCAAGCTGAGAGGGACGCGAGGGGAAGTTGCTTAAAACTCTCTGGCTAGGTAAAGAAGTAGACGCGTAGCCAACTATGGAAGGGTAAGGGTGGGAGAGGGTTCTGAAGCTCTGTGTAACTTGTTGAGTGGAGGCAGGGTGAGACGAGGCAGATGGAGGCAGGGTGGCGCTCACTTGTGCGGCTACGGACTCGGCCGTAGTGCTTTGAGGCGGGGGGAGAGGGCAGCAGCGAGCAAGAACAGAGGACGCGCTACCATGGCTCTCACCAGGAGCTTCAGGGTGGATGGGGTCTGATGCCTGCAGTACAGGCAATGACCTTTGCAGGAGCAGTGCTGGTTTCACTGAGGCAGACTCAGACTCGACCAAACAGGGCAACTCGGGGGTTGCCTTTGTATCTGAACAAGCCGAGGACTGAGGGATCTCGCGGCCAAAAACACTCACAGCAGCCACAGGTTTGGAGTTTTTTCCTTTAGGGCCACTATCTACATCCTTGGGGGCTTCTTTAGGCTTACTGATATTCAAGTATTTTCTTCGAGATTCAAGAGGAACTTTTTGGACCTTAACTGAACCTGAAGAAAGAAAGAGTTTTTAATATGAAACAAATAAAAGCATATTTATTATCAATGAAGCAGCACTGAAGGCCTCACAATAGAAAATTAATGCAGTCAAAATTGCATTTCTAGATCAGCAAGTAGTTGTATAGGTGGAGTGTGTGCGCATCACACCATGTAACACCATTTCTCATGCAGAGCTTCAAAACTACAGGGTTGTCCAAGTGGTGTTGATGCAATGGAAAAGTTGTTAAACTTGCATATGCACACTGTAATTGTAAATGAAAGACACTGAAGACTCTAGCCACTAACCAAAAGTTTTAATAATTTTGCAGAATTCACTGCTTAGCTGGAGTGTAGGCCGAATCATAGTTTCATTCAGACAGGTGTTCTGTGATAAAAGCCCCTCCACTTGTTTCTCAATCTGATGGGGAAAGAAAGCTACATTTTAGAGCAAGTGAAAATGCAAACATCAAAACTGCCATTTGTTTCATCATAACGTCATCAGTATCCCTGGAATTTTATTTTGAGAAAGAAACAGCATAAGGTTCCATAGGAATATGCCCCTCAAATTGACTGTATAAATCAACTCAATGGTAGTTCCCACGGACAAAAAAAGAAAACCTAAAATGACCTTACCTGCTTTTTGTGTAGCAGGATACACTGGCTGTCAGTCCTCAGAATCTTGTGAATAAAAGCAGTGACATACTCTTGCCTCTCTTCCAGCTTTCTTAGATTGGTTTTCATCTCTAGCAGACTCTTCTCTTCCTCATCATACAAGCCCTTCAGGCAAATAAATGTAGTAATAATTTAGTTTGGGATGGCCAATGTCTACAAATAAAACAATTCCTGGAGACTGCAAATAGAGAGTTTTACAGGCTTTCAATAGACATAATGGAGACAAGCATATAGGAAAGAAGGTCTTTAATTATTTTTGAATTAGGTCAAAGTTTATCAAGCGATGAGTATAAAAAATGTCCATTGTTTCCCCTTGTTGCAGATAGTCACACAACTAAATGATTACTGTACAAATTTAAAACGTGATAGAAAACTAAACACACACTGAAATACTCTTCAAAATACTATTCGTTACCATTACTGCCCTCCACTATTTCAATTATGCTTTTTAAAGCATCATACCATGAGTCAACAGTTTTTCAACAGTCTTCATTCTATCTGTTCATTGGAAAAATAGATTAAGACAAAATATGCTTTCTAACTTTGATAACCTCATTCTATACAGCTACTGATGTTCAGTGCCACTTAATGGCACTCCAGCAGGGTTCCATATAAGAGTCATTTTGTTATGACCCACATGAAGTTGGTAAAATTACTGAACTAGACAGAACTCCAATTTTTAAATCTACCCCCTGCAAAAGACTTTCACTTTCAAAAAACAAGACTTTTTACAACTGAACAGAACTATTCTGGCTAGTGTTATGGAATTTCAGGTGCTCAAAATCAATGAAGAAAGCACCCAAAGCAGTATGAAAAACAAACAAACAAACAAAAAAGGTCTTTACTGAACACCAGCAAAGGCCTACAAAAATGAGCTGTCTGGAGAACAACTGATCCCCTCGAGTCTGAGCTGCTTTTGATTCTCATTTCCATCTCTAAGAAGCGCACTGGCCACTAATCATTAATATGTTCCTCAAATTTATTTCCCACCCCTTCTTTTGGACCATCCTGGAAAAACCAACCTTGCTGATTATTTTTCACTGAACCAAGGCAGTCAGATTTTCCATTATCTTTGATGCTAAAATGTGCTCTTGATTACATAGCTTTAGTATGAATAAATTATACATAAATATGAATAAAACATAATGGATTAAAAAAAACATGTGCATATTCACTATTTGTGCTGGGGAAAAAAAGTGACATCTTTGGACAAAAATGCATTTCTGTATGAAGAAATCTGTCATTTTGAACTCATTTGAGGGTGAAATTACAGACAGCTTGATATTTTGCTGTAGAATTTCCTTAGCTTGGTATTCATTTAACTTTCGGATGATTGCAAACCATCTGCTTCACAGTTGTCATAAGGTTTTGATGTTTGCTGGTAGGCAGTGCTCTATGTGCAGCAGCTCCAAAAGGTTTGTTTATATCAACTACAAACTTTTGCCTCATCTTTCCACAGAGCACAGGTCCAGGACTGATCTAGGTGGGCTTCAACTTGAAATGGGCAGCAGTGTTTTTTGGAAGACCAATGGTTTGTGTAGCAGTAACCTCCCATTAAATATCACTCTATATCAGTGTAGTTCCTATGGCAGACATGTGACCTCAGCAAGGGAAGCCAGCAGACCACTGGCAGTCAGGCCAGGGATTGCAGTTATTTGATGCAGGATTCCATGGCATGCACACACTGATCTAAAATACCCACTGCTAGATAACATTTGAGTTTAACCACAACTACTTGGGAACCATTTTTCTGACTGTAGAGTGCTGGCGACCCAAGACTTCAGAAATACGGTGGTAGGCCTTTCCAGTCTTAGTGAGTTACTCAGCCCCGCAGAGAACTGATACTTAATGGTGTACTTGGTACCTTTTATAGTCACTATTTTCATTGGGAACGGGGGACTAGCAATTAAGAACAAGTTCGAATTTGTAGCAAAATCAACAAAGTAATATGGTAAAAGTAAACATTTAAAGCACTGAACACATCCAGGAAAAATGGAAAAACTCAGAAGAGCACATTACCTCAACTTCCTTAAACAGCTCACGTCCCCTCAACACCAAACACAGGTACATGTTGTGTACTATATCAGTCAGTTTCTTCTTTGAGGCAACTTTTAACACCTTTATGTCTTGCAATCTACCACAAAAGAAAAGAAAAGTCAATTACTTCACAGGGAAATGCAGGTGCAGATCATTCAGGAGCAAATCTGTACATTCCGTGAAATAGATCAACATATAAGGGGGGGAAAAAGTAGTGGGTATTGTAATGCTGCTACTGATTTCAAGTGCCACAGGAATTTCTTTTATATTCATATCCCATTTCCTCTGTTAATCTCAGAATTATGATGCCTTCATTTAAAAAGGTGATCGATGAGGAATCCCCCCACTCAATTTCAAAAGGATTAGAAACTTCAAAAACGGAGGATGCTACACTATGAACTAAAAGTCATGAATTTGAACTATTAATTAAATACCAGGTACAGAACAAAGTCACCAGGCTGATTGTCTACATGCTAACAGATTAAATCCATATACACCATAACTGATGTCTTGGACCTCCCCCACACTGGTGCAGGAAACATCTACAAAACTTCAGAGGCCAGGTGGATAACTTAGTTTTCCCCACAACCATCTGTCCCTCAGAAAGAGCTGGTATAGCTACACACAAAGATGCTACCCACGGTCTAAAACACAGGTCTTCCCTCCCATTACACAGGTTACTTCCATATTAATCCTACTATGAAAAAACACAAATGCTTTCTTGCAGAAAACTGAATAAAAAAATGCTTTATTGTAATCAATGTACTACTTTTTGTTAACTATATCAAGTTTATTTTTGACCTGTGGCCCCTATTGATTCTAAAAACCTCTTAGGTTTTAGCCTCATTTTAAAGTATTTTGGTTGACCCTTAACCACAAGTGTCTAGCCTTGTACTGTCTCATCAATTAAGCATACTCACATGGACCCATGAATGTGTGATATCATCTGAACGATTAATTGGCTAACCTCACCGTACTGCACTACCAGGCTTTTACACTTCAAGGCCACTCCAACCGTCAGCTCCCCCAGACATGCAACGGCTGGGACTCCAAAGCTGATTTTCAGAACACGTTAGCCAGTTTACTTCTGCAATCTACTATTACTTTCTGAATACAGGCCAGGCATGGGTTGTTCATGACTCAAAGTTCACAGATATTACACAAAAAAAAGTGGTGGGGGGGGGGGGGACTCATTAACTTCTATCAAAAGGGATTCAATATTTGTAAGCACTGGTTAATAGTTTGAAGCTGGCAGAAAAGATGACTTGCTACACTACGAAAACCAAATGTAACAACACGCTGTGTGCACATTTATTAAGCAAGAGAGTGTTTTGACCATATCATTTTTATGCATATTTTCTAACTCCAAGCTGTATAAACTTGAATGCTTATTGGATTTAAGCATATCAGGTGATGTGCATTTGTGTAATGAGGGAGGGTGAGGCTTAAGGATATCAACACCCTATAACAAGGTGTGTATAATTAATCAGGCAGTTTCTTTTCCTCAGGCAAAATGGGCCAAAAAAGAGATTTAATGGACTCTGAAAAGTCAATTTTTTTCTTAAAATTGATAAGATATTGGTGTGATCACAGAATCAAATGATTTTGTTGCAAATAGTCAGAATTGCAAGAAACGTGTTGAGAAAAAAAAAACAACAACAAAAAAAAGAAATTAACCGCCAAAGATTTAAGAACAATCAAATGTGAAGTTACCAGGAACCGAACCTCCAGTAATGTCATATTTCAGAACTGCAATCTACCTGGAGTGCTCAGAAGTACAAGGTGATCAGTACTCAGAAACATGGTCAAGGTAAGAAAGGTTGAAACCCAACCACCACTGAACAAGACAAAGTGAAATGTCAAAACTGTGCCAAGAGATATCTGGGGACAGATTTGTCAAAAGGTTTCATGGACTGATGAGATGAGCGACTCTTGACGGACCAGCTGGATGGGCCTGTGGCTGGATCAGTAATGGGCACAGTGCTCCACTTCCACTCAGATGCCAGCAAGGTTGAGGTGGGGTACTGTATTATTAAAGATGAGCTAGTTGGACCTTTTCGGGTTGAAGATTCAAAATCATCTCCCAAACCTACTGCCAGTTTTTAGAAGATACTTTCTTCAAGCAGTAGTACAGGAAAAAAGTCTGCATCTTTCAAGACGACCATGATTTTTATGCAGGACAATGCTCCATAGCATGCACTGAAGTGCTCCACTGCCTGCTTAGTCAGCAAAGGTCTTAAAGATGAAAGAATAATGGCATGGCCCCCCTTTTCCATGTGGTTCCTTGATTTTTCCAAAATTCCAGCAATATTATTAAGTACACTTAAATATAAAAATAAAGATGCAGACTCAAGAATTAATTGAAGAGAATAGCAGGTCCTGTGTTGATTTGCAGTTCAATATAACGTACAAATGAGGCAGTCTGGAGAATGTCTAATAGTTCCAGGAGGGCTCGATCTTTATACACTTTCATCAAGAACAGTTACACAACCACTTTTACTACATAGTACTTTTCAGAGTTTCCACCATTATGTCCAAATAAATCAAAATGCAATATCAAGTCGGCTACCATTCTAGCCAACCATGAATTGTTTTTGTTTTTTTTAAGGTGATATTCATACCACCTGGTGCCCGTTGCAATAATATTGTTGTTTCCAGTGCCAATCTGAGATGTCTCAGTCTTAGAACAAAGCCTTTGACTGAGGCCTCTAAAGGCCTGACAGATGCCTACTGAGGCCTACAGAAGCCTTTTTCTGCATAAACCTAGTTTATTTTAGACCATCTGCATTTTTCTGCTTACAATATGATTTATTATGGGCCCTTCTTAAACAGGAGATTTACAGTGAAGGAGAACAGTACATCTCTCTGAACAGTGAGAGGCTGTGGTCAGATTAAGAAACTGACAGACTCCATGAAAGGAACGCTTATGGCCGTTATTGAAAAGGGTGGCTATATTGGTCACTGAGTTGTTTGTTTATTTATTTTTGAAATATAACTTTTAAAGTGAGAATAATAAACAATTGAATTTACAAGAGCTTAAAATAAAATTCATTTAGTTGCATAATTCCACAAACTAATAGTTGCCCAATAATTATGAACACATTTTTTAATATAAAAAAGACAAATTATTTAATATATATATATATATATATATATATATATATATATATATATATATAATTTATTTATTTATTTTCCCCCCCTCCTCCTAAGAAAGCCTAAATCTGTTACTTTCTTAAATATTCAGGTTTGAGGTTTACATTTTGGAATGACCAAGAGTACTGTAGTTGTTCAATAATGAACTAAATCCTCAAAAATACAACTTGCCTAATAATTGTGCACACAGTGTACCTTGGTTGGTACATTTTAAAGAAAAAAAAATCCCTGATCCTATAGTCCTTTCAATGGACTAACATGAACCTTTACACGGTGAAACTGCTACTAATTAAAGCATCAACAAAAGAAACATAGCATTGTCCTAGGGAGTGCGTTAGAGTTAGTCTGCAAATCCTTTAACCTACATCTCAGATATATGGGTCATGGTTAATAAGGCTTTGCAACGCAAGAAATGTTTTAAAAACACTGCCAATGGACTGTTGGTGGGAAACTGTGTGTGTCTGCAGAATCATGCACTCTCCGCCACTGCAGGTACCTTCCATCCATGTTCAGCAGGCTCTCCATCATGCTGTTCCTCTGCTCGCGAATGCAGTGCAGCATCTTCTGAAGCTGCTCTTTCAGGGACACCACAGCTTCCTCCAGCAACAGAAAACTGACAAGGGAAGTAATTACTGTCCGAGGGCCAGCCTGGATTGAGAAGTAACCAAGTGCTTGCTGCACAGGGGGACAGATTTAGCTACATATATGAAAACTATTGATCTGACACGATCTATACAATGACCAAAAAGCTCCTCACTATTGACTCCACTTGATTTTGTGATCATGCTTTACCACAAAAACCTAAGAACTCTTTCTATAAGCCTTCATAGTGGAGAACTACATTAGTGTGCAGATCAAGTATGCATAGCAGTGCTGACTCATCACTACCAGTTCACATTTATTTTCCCATTCATTTTATTTCAAGTCATGTCCATTATTTGACATAACACAAATCAAGAAATAGAAACCACTTCAGTTTAGTCATTTTGTAGTGCCCCAGGGAACAATAGTCATTGTGAGACACATAAATGGCTATGAATAATTATCAGAAATTCACAGCCCTAAACCTGTTGGGGTGTAGCCAAATGAGCGCACCTTATCTCCTTAGCCAAGAAAGCACCGACTCGCTCCAATGACGAGGACTGATCAAGAAAACTGATCAAGTGATCAGTAAATATTTCCACATCAGGTTGGGTCTTGCTTTTATAAACATTTCGTGTTCAGCATAAAACATTTTGTCTGAATTATTGAACAGCAGTCATCTTTTAGGTTGAATGTGATTCAAGGTTGAAAAATGTAAAAAAGTGTAAAAGGTTAAAAAAAAAGTCAAAAATGTGTTTAAAAAGGTTGAAGCCGTCATGACCAGCCAAGCCTACATTTTTCTTATCTGGTTGTATGGGTGAATCACAATGACACTTTCACATTGCTCCTTCCTATTTGTTTACTGTAAATTTCATGCAGCTGATGCTTCATTTAAAAACAGTGCCACAGATGCTGTGATGATGACAGTGGAGATGATTCCAACAACTTAAGGTGTACAAAAATGACTCAAAATGACCTTCCTCGCTTATGGTCTTGCACCATCATGTGTAACATTTTCATAATTTCCAAGCACAATACTTCGCTGATATTTGCTACTGTGATGATTTCCTTCCCGATTAAATAATAAATGTAATCAGTGCAATAGCTCTGCACCTTCTCAATTGTATTGGAGGCAGTTATTCTTTAACATGTATGCCGAAGTGGATATCGATCACAGAAATGATTCATGTATGGTGTACATGCTTAAAACTCCTTAGTCAAGCATTAATTTCGCAGGCTTATTTTATCTGGAGAAAGATGTTTTTTCTTTGCGACAGGTACTTTTGCAGAACTGAATTGGGAGTGCAGGTCTGTTTTTAACCTTCACTGGGAAGCAGAAGAGTGCAACCTCCCTAAAAAAAATGAAATCTTTCTGGCCGAATGAATTCATTTCATTTTTGACTTGGGTTAATATATTAAGTTTACTTATGCATGAGACCTTTGCCAAACAAAAGGAAAATCTTACAGTATAACTGCGCTGGCCCTTGGAAATTCATGTTTCTTCCTTAGATTGAGAATTTTCAAATGTTATTCAATTTCCTTAAAGGGGTGAGCTGTGTGTGGAGTACCTGTGGCCTCTGTGGAGGATCAGCTGACAGTCTCTACAGGTGAGCTCATTACACGTGACGCACAAGAACTTGAGCCACTCCTGCTTGTGTGAAGTACAGCGCAGGCTGGCAGTTGGACCTGAAAAAATAAAATGTGCTTAAATACAATCTTCTGCCTGTTGTGTGTGGGAGAGAGGCACCCAAGTTAAAATCCTCCCAGCATATAAATGTAATGAGTCTCAGTCTTACGTGAGGTACAACCTAAGAGCTTACGACACTCACACAAGCCAGACTGCAGAAGAAAACCAAGATGAAGTATAATCCATAACACCAAACTCCTCCCTTTTGAGAAGAGCATTAGACTTTTCACCTGAAGTCATTTCAATTTTATGGTGTCTCACCACATAAAAGCTCTATTAATTCTAGATATGGGACACTACTGTTGGCTCTCAACATGAAGGAAGAATGACTGCAAGTAAATCAAACAGCATGAGGCAAAGAAAAATTCTGAATAAAATCAACAAAAGCTAGTAAATTATTAAGAACATCAAAAACTGTTACAATTTTTAAGAAGCTAGAAAACAATGATCAACTTAGTCATCGCCAGTGTCCTAGTAAACCACTGAACACCACAGCAGAGTCTGAGTGAAGAATACGGGCATGAAGAAAACCCAAGAGAGATCAAACCTGCTTTATATCAGAGAGTTCACTCTGGACTAAAACATCCATATATGGTACTCTATGCACTATATAGATAGCTGCATTGATGGGTGAAGAATGAAACCCTAAAATATTTGTACATTACACAATGCTTGCAATGTGATGCTGGTATGTTGAGAAGCTGACCAGAAACACAGGCTTAGGTATACTTTTTTTAATTTAACAATTTGGCCGCAGCAGTTCAGTGTTTATTTCGGTATTATAATTCGGTAAATAATTAAACTTTTGCTAAATGCAGAAGAATTAAGGAGCTCTGACAACCAAGTGCAGGAAGTGAACAACCAAGAACTAAAAACAGCTGCATTACAGGCTTGCCAAATGGGAGTAGAACCCTTAGTCAAATACATAACTAGGTAAATTCATCTGTCGTGTGTTTATAATCCAAACTATTATGAAAATCAAAGCTAGGCATAAGCACTTTCAAAGGTTTGGTTCTGTTTTAGGGAATGTCACAAGGCACATAAATATTCGGCAGTGTCTCACACATGGCCTTTTATCACTATCTAGACGGGAGTATATGCAGCTTTTTCAGTAGCAGTGAGCTCAGTGCGCTGACACAAAGCCAGGCTGCATGAACACACTGTACTCCAGTGCCTTTCATCACCGACCTGATGAAGGATCCTGAGGTGTAACTGTATGGTCGCGTGTCACCTTCACTCGCTGGTGGGCTGACACACACTGGGAGCACAGGGCCTCCTCACACTGCACACACCAGCCACTTGGCACAGACTCATCACACCCGCCACACTATAAACACACACATAAGTACATTTTACACCAAATTTTTACTATACAATCCAAATATCAGTTAGACAAGAGAATGGGATGTAGCAGTACAAATAAGTGCCTTGTGCAAATGCTGACCTCATGTCTTACTATATCAATCATGTAGTACAAAACAGGATAGTCAAGCATCCATCCAAAAAATATCAGCATTACAACTACAGTACTCATTTTCTGCTACTGTTAAAGACCAGTTGTTTCTAGCTCAAAGAGGATTGCAGACCCTCTGATTGTTTGATATTAATTGTTATTGCACTTATTGTTGTCTAATATAATGCTTATACTTATTTTGCACTTCTGGGTATCAATATTGAGACCTGTATTTCAACAGTATTCTAGTTCAATGGTATCTTGAACACTAACCTACTGCTTAGGATACATTCTATTCTGAGTAAACGACAAAGGACTTTTGTTGCTCTGGATAAGGGCATCTTCTAAATTTAATTTAATTCAGTGTGCTTACCTTGGGGGCAGACTCCATAAACATGAAGCAATCCGTAACTTCTGACAGATTGAAAGCCAGTCCACACATCGGGCATTCTGTAGTCAGAGAAAGAAAACCCTAAAAATAAATAACAGACTGCTCCTTCAGCCCTTGTTCCATCAGTTGGTGGATATAAGCTTGTTTTCAAGTGGATTCAATCATCCTAAAGACATTGTGTCTTGAAAATCCCATCTAGCATTTAGAAACTGTCAAAAACAAGTTTGCTGCACTGGAAATGATGAACACGTATTGCCATTCACACATGACTGAGATTAAAGAAAACAGCAGGTTTAAATGACTTGATATTTTGGAGGTGGACATGACATTTGGCATTTCTCATCAAACAAATGCGTGACTGGACAATGCTTGCATGCACATGTTAAATTTGTATATCTGGGCCTACATTTAACATGGAACTTCCTGCAGTGCGCTTCAGTACACTAAAGTACAGTATTAGGGCAGTTCTTCTTAAAGCTTAATTCTAAAAGCTAAAGCCTAAATTAATGTTATTCTAGCTCTTATCAGGAGCTGTTCCATAATATCCCTGAACAGATCCGTGCCAAAGAGAAGTAGTACCACTGCAAACGCCACACTGCACCAAGACAGAAAGCATGTGCCCCCTAAAACTAGAATTAAGAGCCAGTTGTCTAGTTACGTGCAGTAACCATCTAGCTAGCCCTAGTTAGCGTCTGTTTTGTGGAACATAATGTGAGAGTAACACCTCGGAACGTAGGCGGTACTGGAAGAGACAGAAATAATGATTAATTGGGAGTTTTTGACAACAAGCAGGGACTCTTTTAAAATAACCTATTTAGTTAACTCACAAGGTTTTTTACCTTTGTCGTTTCCGTCATTGTTGTTTGTAATGCAGGCTTTACAAACAGGATGAAGGCACGGAAGGAGTTTGGGAAATGCGGAGGAATTCAATTTTGTTCTACAAACCACGCAGGTTTCGCATTCCCCTTTTTGCAATTCAAGACAACTCTCTTTCTCAACATTAGCGCCTTCTCCTCCCTGATCTTGGACCCCGAGAAACATCTCTTGTCCGAGATAAAGTAATTGTTTTCAAGAAGCAGATGCGGCACTATGACTGACATCCGCTCGTATGCTGTTTTAGCCGCTAGCTAGCTAACGCTAACAAACTTAAGGGGAGAGACGAGAGAGAAACTCCCCCTCGCGCAGGCTGAAGTACGAGTTAGTCTCGCGTGGTCTAGTCGAGTGGAAATGCGTTTCATAATAGAGGTCCTTTTTAACGCAGTTCTTTGCACTTTCAGTTCACAAAAAGTGGTAACCGTGTTTATTATATAATTTCCTAAAACTTTAAACAACTCATGTCTAATAACTAAATTGAGATCTTGTATTACATATAATTTTAACAATTTTGTTCACAATTAAATATGTGTATATTTGTATTGTAAACTTAAAAACGTAATTTAAATAGGCCTCTTTCTATACATTTGTGCTCAGGCAAATTCAGAGAAACTATGGCCGAAAGGAAATACAAAGATTTAGCCATGGACATTAATACTACTAATTAGACTTTCTCTTATGTATCTTATGACATGTTCATAAAATACATCACCCTTCTCACTTTTATCAATTGCATTTTTATCTTGCTGTGATGGGCTAATGTATAATCAATAAAGAAATATGACATCTGGAGGCAAATCTATACAGCAGCCTTAACAGTCTGTATAGACATAATTCAGCTGAAAAAGATACTTATTAATACATTGCTTAAGATTATAATAATAATTATTATTGTTGTTGTTGTCGTTGCAAAGGAGCGGATGGATTGAAACATCTATACATGGTACGCTAATTTTATGAAAAGTGGGATATCTGGAAAAGTGGGACAAATAAGTTTCATGTTCGTATTGCTTTTATATTGTCAGGAGCCAATCAAATACAATTAGCTTAAATTATTACTTTTCTTGTTGAGCATATTTTTGCCTCACGTCTTTTGCCAAAAATCAAACCAATGGGTACACCACAAGTCACCGGCACACTTTCAGAAGTATTATTTTCTATTTTGACAAAGTAGATCCTGCCTTGCAGGTATTCAGATTCAGTTGGGAACTGGAACGTTAGGAAAGAAATCCCGTGATTGCTCCTCCAGTTGCGTGTCGTTGGGATTGGCATAGTGCCGCTATCTGGTACCTGGGAACCAAGGTAGTACACACAGTCAACCACATCCCAACCAATAAGGCCCAAGTGACCAGCGACAGCTGTCCCCACTGGCACCTGTAATGTGACATAATAAAGAAATATAATTAAGTGGGCAGGGGAAAGGCGGGTCATTAGTAAAATGAAGGCAAAGCCAGAAGAAAAATGTAACAAAAGAAAGCGTTAAAAAAAAGAGAAAAAAAAAGTGTGCTCAGAAGTAAAGGAGGAAGAGAGGGACTACGCATGCGGGAACACGCGGGAACATGCGGGAACACGCGTAAGACGCAGGGAAAGGGCATGCAATCATCGCTTGAAAGCTGCAGGTGTGGGTGCCATGATGACATCCTCAGGGAGGGAGTTCCACGAGTCTATAACCCACCTAGAGAGCCGAGCCTCGAGTCTGATGCGGTCTGACCTGGGCTTAGTCAGTTTCATAGAATGTCCTGAAGGGCTTCTATGGGAGCTGGTGTAAATAGCCCAGTTAGGTCAGGTCCAGTCTTATGCGTGAGTATACGATAGGTGAGTATGAGGTCACCTCGAAGCCACCTATAGTGCAAGGAGAACATCCCTAGGGTCTCAAGCCTAGTGCCATAGTCCATGCCTCGCATGCCGCATACCATCTTAGTGCCAACCCATAAAATGTGCTCCAGGGCCATTTTCTCCCTCACGAGTCAAGGAGGATTCTTCTGAACGCAACATTCCAGGTGTGGCCTGACAAATTATTTTACCAAAGGCCCTACGAACCATCCACAGAACATGGAAACCCTTAGTGGCTGAATCCTGCCATTGATAACTAGCCTTGAAATCACCAGAAAAGGTGAAGCCAGGGTCTTCCATCTGGCTATGAACTCATTGCTCCATTGTTGTCAGTGTTATCAGCGGCAGTGCTAAGATTGTGCAGTAGTAGAACTGATATCTTCACGGATTCTGTACTTAAATAAACGTCATTAATAACTCAGCATATACTGCCTTCATGTTCTAATTTCTCTGTTTTCTCGTGTTCTCTGTCCCTCCCTTTTTCTGAGCAGTCCCTGTTCTTTCTGTCTGCGTGATGCAGGTGGAGTTCACCTGGGATCAGGCCTCCCTGCTCACTTGTCCCTGAGCCACATTCTCTACCACCATGAAGTCTCTTGCTTGTGACATACCTGACAAAAGAAAACCTCACCTTCCCAGAGTTGGTCATGCACCAACTGGTCTTGGGATTAGGACTCAGACACGCCCTTAATCACCGAGTCCAGACTAGACAACTTCCTATCTGCCCAAGCCTTCGGCTTATCTATTGTGACATGCGCTATCTCTGCAATTATTCATCACATTAGCGATGCCATTATTATGTTATGCACTTTAGAGTACAACTAATTGTTTCAGACATAGAAATGTTTGTCAGTATAATTTTTATTGTGTTTCTCTGTTGTTTTCTTGGTTTATGCTCATTACTTCTGTCCATATCATTATGTTGTCGGACCGGAGGAGGATGGGTTCCCCCATTTGAGTCTTGGTCCCTCTTGAGCTTTCTACTTCACAGCCTCAGGGAGTTTGTTCTTGCCACTGTGGCCTTTGGCTTGTTACTGGGGGCTTGGACCCAGACATTTGTAAAGTTGCTTTGTGACAGAAGCTGTTGTAAAAAGCTTTATATAAATCAACATTGATTAAATAATTTAATTACCTTAATTAGAGCAGTCTCAGTACTAAGTGTAGGTCAAAATCCTGACTTAAATTTAGCTAGACATCTATATAATTTAGTGAAACATGTTCTCTTAAAAACTGGTAAATAAGAAGCTATACGTGGATGATTGAAGCAACTTACTGTATTGATTAAAATGTAATCAATAGCACTAAACTGGAGCATTTTAATACAACTATAGTAATGGCTTATCTGATATTGTGGATTTTAATGGTAAAAAAAACACAAAAAAAAACAAAACTCAATACATCACTCAGCTGGTATTAATTCAGAGGTTATTAGCTTGCCAACCATGGCGAAGAGTATTTTATTATTGTTATTGTAGATGCTGGATAAAACAGATTGTCTAGCTTTGCATATTATTATATTGTAATCATGCAACCTCTCATTGAAGATGTCCTTTAGAATCAGAAATCTGGTTTCATACCAACTGCGTTAAAACAAATGCATTTACCCACATATGAAAGAACACACTGTAATGATCTGATAACGCTGCATTCTAAACTGAGAATCTGTTGAGACCCTTTGAGATAACCAGATCTAGAGCGTGACTGCAACAATGTGTGCTCCCGGCCACATGCTGCAAAGGACCAACAGTCTGATGTAGTGGCATAATTCTCCTTGGAATTGTTAATATGTATATTAAAATTACCAGCAGGTACAAAATGGTAAAAATCAGTGGAAATAAAAAATTACTTCTGTAAATTTATCAGTCCATCCTCACTGTTCTACTAGACAATTACTAGTAGTATTCTGGGCAATTCTTTCAGAACTGCAGAGATACTCAACAGATTGTAAAAAGAAATCAGTGATAACTTGTGACATTTTGAGCAATTGTGACATATTTCTTTGGAAAGAACCATGTAGAATAATAATCAGAATAAGCATTTTCTATTTTTATATTACACTGTATACACTTTTATATTACTGTATAAAATCTACTTCCATGTTACAAAATGTTACTAAAAGAATGCTGAATTGAGCTACGCAAATGTGTGTAAAGTCAACTGGCCTTGGGTACCAGAAGTGTGCCATGCTGTGCTCATCCCAATCAGGAAGCGATAACGTAAATGCATTCCAGCACCAAAGTAGTGGCCAGTAAAACCGATTAACAGATTTAGCTCATACAAAGCCATACCGAACTCACATTACATATCTAAGAGTTATATGTATATATACATAAGATTTATATGTATATGTATATAAGAAAATAGAGCAAGCCAATCAGAAAAGATGGTGAAGAAAATTAGAGCGAGCCAATCAAAGAAGATCAGGGATGCCCTGCCTTTAGGGAGTCCTGTAGGATATATAAGGTTATGCACCACCATCAGTTAGTCATTGTTAGTCACTCTAAAGACTGACTTCCTTTATTGCTCAAATTGATTATTTGTACTAAATAATTGTTTTTATTTTTGTTTATGTTAATTAGTTTTTTTCTTTTGCTTATTTTTGTTTTGCTTATCATTTTACCTATTTTATATGGGAGTTGGAAAATAATCCTCCATGACAAACTCCGTCAATAAAATTTGTAGTGTTCTTCGGAGGTCTGTAGACAATTACTAATGATATTCTTGGCACACCTTTCAGAACTTCACATAGATATAAAGTTATGAAATGAAATCCGCTTGCATTGGAAAGAACAATTAAATAGATAAGCTGTACCTTTGACCTTTCAGCTGGTACCAGATATTTATGAAGTCTGGTGGAGCTGATTCTGTTAATATGGCTGTAGTAAGTTAGTAATGTAGTAACCTGTTTGCTTTGCTCCAAAGGTTGTGACTCACATTTTATTTACTGCAGGCTGAATACATTTTAAGTGTGACACACTCCCTGTTCTGCATGAGCACTGGAATAGGAGGGATTACAGGCACACTTTGTGTTTTGAAGACGTACTAAAAAATCAATGTGCCACGCTGCTTGATGATGGTCGGTGTAGCTCCTGCTGACAGTGGGGTAGAGAGCTGTCTTTCTGGTGGTGGAGGATGTTGTGGGGTTTGGAGTGGTGGAATCAGCTGTTGCTTGGCAATCCTTGTGTGCTTGTGCCAATGTGTCTCCAGCCATTGGGGTGGATAAACTGTGCACCAGGAAAATTAAGCTCTCCGTCAGACTTTTGACACCCTTCTTGTTTGTGTGCAGTCCATCTTGTCTAAATATTCTCTCGACCCAAGATAAAACAGCTACACTGTTTGATGTACAGCTTTTATGCATCCAAGTGTTTAAGCAGCCTTGAGAACATATGTGGTCTTCATGCAAGCAGAGGACTACTGATAAATGACTGCATGTTGAGCGTGCTAAATTGATAAAGAGATTATTAAACTCCCCTTTTAATAGCATGGTATTTGGGTTTGGCTCTAACCTGGATCAATTGCTCATTTCAGTCAGCTTTACTCACAAAATCTGCTTCAAGTCAAGTCAAATGTAGTAATATAGCGCTTTTTACAACAGTGGTCACAAAGCAGCTTTGCAAATGTCTGAGTCCAAGCCCCCAGTGAGTAAGCCAAGGGCAAGGAAAAAATGCCTAGAGCATGAGGAAGAAACCTTGAGAGGAACCAAGGCTCAAAGGGGGGGCCCATCCTCCTCTGGCCCTCATCTATTCCTTCCGCTGGCCTGGCTTTTTGTGTCTCCACTACCCACCGCTCAGTTAAGCCCCTGGTCAGTGGTCTTAAACCAGCTCCATAAACGCATTTCCAACACTTCCATTTTCTGTAGAAAACTGTAACCATTTTAACATTATGTGACCTGAAACCCCTAGAAGACATTTTCTAATGTATCTTTCATAGCCAATAGGAACTTTCCCTGTTCTTGTAGCTGTAGCACTAAACAAAAAAAAAAACAAAAACAAAAAAAAACGCCTAGTGCTACTGTTTTGTCTATAAATAATGAGCTCAGACACTGTAGCTTGAAAAACACATGAGAAACATCTGAGATAGCAGAGCTAAGCAGAGACGTGTATGAACAGCAAGGGAGCAGGAAGCAGAATCTAATTAAGAAATATACTAAAACTATTGAATGTTCTTCAGTGACTATGCACCCTACATGTCTAGTTCTGTACCTTATTCATGACATAATGTGTGAACAGTTTAAGTGAATGAATTCCACACCATTTTAGCATATCTCTATATAAAGATGTTTTGCAAGGACATGCTATGTAAATTCACCAATTTATTCATACAATTTCCACATCACCTCTGCTCCACAGTGTAATTAAGAACAATGTCTCAGAAGTGGCCCTGAGTAGACTTGAGAACATTTTAGGCCCCATGAAGGTATGTTAGAATCAAGTGGATAGGAAATCTGAGACATATGACTTGACAGTGATTTAATTTCTTATATCTGAAGGTGTCATGTAGCCATGCTGTACCATAATTAATCAATTAATGCTGTTTAAGACCAGTGATATTGTGTGGACTGATCATTGTTGCAATTTATCATTTTTGTGTGCCAAAGATAACAACAAAAAAGACTCGAGTCTGAAGGACAAATGATGTATCCTCAAATTACCCTCGGAAGATTTATTGCGTAAAAGAAAGCATGAAGCAACAATGGGATGTATTACTGACAAACCTTCAATCAATTATATTACTTATACAGACTAAGCTAATTGTGTTAGGGCATTAAGAAGGTGAAGACTCCCCTTTTTATATATAAAACATTTTTTTCTGCAATAAAGTTGTAGACGAATGTCCTGTTCTTGTATAATTAAACTTTTAAAAGGGGGCACTTGCTTGTTTTAATAAGTTATATCATCTGCTGATCTAAGTATGACTAGTCACTGTCTTACAGCAAAAACAAAAAAAATAATTTATATGTATGCATTCTGAGGCCAGACAAGGGCTCTTCTGACCCCTGCTGGATAACTTGTGCTATTATTCTGAGTGGGCCGTTTTGTTTCGGGGGTAAGAAGATAAACAGAGGTAAATATGACACAGCAGAGATGAAATGTTTTCTCCCCATGATGACTGGATGCTGCAGGTAGCTGAAAAGCCTACTCCTAGGATATAGCATTCATATGGCACAATACAGTTGGGTATGAATGTCTAGCACAAGGTGAACACTGTTACATATGCTTGCTTTTTGGCACAGGCATTATAGTTCTCAGCAAACAGAATTTGAAGCAAAATTTGTGAAACGTGGCAATAATTGTCAGTGTGACATGAGTTAATCATGATACTCATTTGTTCCAATGATTTGTGTGGCTTAGGGCAGTTGACACTCAAGTGCCCTCTAAACTTGTTGGAGGCATTTTGCAATCCTGGTCAGTCAGCCCTGTTACTGGGTATTATGTAGGTGGATGACATGTATCTACCTGACATGTACATCATACTTGAGCCGAGAAGGCATTGTTTACAGTTGTTTGGTGGAGAATAGCTTAAACATAAATTCCAGTAGTGCCACTGCTGAAATTTAGTTTCTCACCATAAAATATCACAACATTTCACTGGATGCCAAAATACAATTACATGTTTATTATGTCACATCTTCATTTACACTGAGAAATTTCAGTCTAACTTTTCCCACTGCACAAGAAAATATATTGTGTGCTACAGAGAAACATCAAAAAATTGTCTTGAAACAACAGAAACCACACTACACATCATGATAATGCTTCAGTCTCTATTGCAATTATCATTATTATACAAAAATATTGCAAAAGGCAGGCTGATTGAAAAATGTCAAATCAAATACCTGCAGCACCAGAGCACATCAACAAATAAGAAAGGCTGCTTCTTCTCATAACATTAGTCTAGCCCATGTGTACATCTAAGTTACTACACTATCATTGTTTAACCTTTCAAGTTACAAGCGGGGGTCACCTAGGAAATGTGATAACATGAGAACAAGGTGCCTGATTGAGAGCCTGCTGATTTTCCACAAGAGTACAGGCACTGGGAGGGGCTTATTTGAGTAGTTTGATTGGTTGGGCTATTTGCTTGCCTTGGTCTCAAAGTAACAGGCAAGTACACTTTACATTTTTGTCTTTCTGAAACAGCCCAAACTGGGTGCTTGCCAGGGAATTTACCAGCTTCCAAAAGTCCTTAAAGGTGACTCCCTGCCCTTCCGTCACATCCATGTCTTTCAGAAGCTGGTTTAAACCCTCCGGATCCCCAGGAGTCTATAAAAGAAATGCATAAAACATTATCCCTCTTAAACTCATAAAATGGTTACCCGGTTCACATTCACCATATCAACATCAGACACTAAAGCACGTCCATTTTGAGTGTTAGAATTTGCATTGCTTTTGTGTGTAAGCATTTATTAGAAAATAATGAGTAAAAACATTGTAAAGCCTATAACAAAACACATTTTCTAATACCTTCCATTGAAAAATAGAGCTGAATGAGTTAATCAGTGTAGAATATTAGTTTTCCCAGTAGATTTAATTTGGCTGAAGAAGAGTTATAGGGTTCACCATATTGAGGAGTCCTACTGTGTTACTACCCACATAGTATTACACATTTTCTGTTATGAGGTCAGCTTACCTTCACCATAGTAGGCAGCTCTTTGGAGACCATACTTTGGAACTCTTCCGCTGTCAAAGTGGGACCCTCATTAGCAGACGCTGCATGGAACTGTGTCACCAGCATGTTGATGGCTAATTCTAGATCTGTGTACTACAGAAAGGAGTGACATATAATAAAGTTTCCCTTTATGGTCAATGTTACTTAACTTTACCATAAATAATGCCTTTATTATCATTTTATTATATAAGTTTGTTAAAAAAATAAAAATTAAAAAACATTTAAAATTAAATGTGAAAAAATTTATGATTTTTCCTGGAAAAGTGTAAAGTGTACTATATATAAAAAACACACTAAGACTTTTAATTCCTAGTGGCAAGACACAATGAAACAATGCAATCACATATTACGAAGAAACTGTATAAGTGCATACAGGGTTAGGAAACAGTAGCAGGTATTCTGCCACGCTCCAGGAGTCTGCTGATTCCATTCATTTAGACTACACTGAAAAACTCCAGACAAGAACCACAGTCTAAATGCTAGATAATCCAGTGAGATTATGTATTTAAAAGCAGTGTGATGCTTTGAATCTCGGCTACATTTTTATATTATGAACAATGAAAGGGTATAATACTCGCTCTGGTTTCTAACCCCCAATTCTTTGCACTTGAAAGGAACCTTAAAAAGATGTGAAATATGTGCTTCAGAACAAGCCTGAACCTGAACTATTAACATCCACCTGAGTTTACTGACCGTTTGATAAATCCTTTACTGGCCAAAAGGCACACATACACAGCTGCTGGAACAATGTTAGAATTTGATTGCCAGGGTGAATCTGGTACCTATCTAGGTACACAATGCTTGGTTTCCCTGTCCTCATGTTGAACTGGACTCACTACTACTAGTCATGTTAACTGTAACATGTACAGTAAGACCCCTTTTACTTAGCCAGGTAACTAAGCCCAGACGAGGCAGCTCAGGAAGTAGTTATGGTATCATGGGGTAGGCTGCTTGCAACACACAAAGCACTACTATTTGCTT